>NW_005871247.1:638087-674599 GCF_000147115.1 Myotis lucifugus
CATGCACAGAAGTTGGTATTTTGTGGAAGAGCCACACTCAAGGGGCCAAAGAGCCGCATGTGGCTCGCGAGCCGCAGTTTGCCAACCACTGATAAGCTGGTTAAACCGGAAGCTATGTGAGCACTGAAGGGAGGCTATCACATGCACATTGTTGCCTATAAATAAATGCTCCTCTACCCTCTACGTTTTACCCCAAAGCCTAGGTGTTACCCAGCACGTTTATACTCTGAAGCCTGTGATTTACCCTGTATGTTTACCCCCAATGTCCATGCTTTTTTAACAATTAAAAAATCCATTTCCAGAACTTAGGAGCATCAGCATTGCCCTCATCACAAACCACAACCTGAACGGATACTTTGTGGTGCACATACTAGTAGAGATGTCAACTGCTGTCTCTTTTGCATTTAGGCTGGAGGAAAAAATGACATGAGTATCAGATTCCTTTAAAGGAAGAAAATGAAGATTAACACAAATACACCTAATGATTTTGGGGTTAATATGAATTGTTCAGCACCAGTGAGTCAATGGAATTTTTTCCTGACCAGAAGGAACCATGCAAAGGATTCTTATACAGCCTCATATATCCAGGCTTCAGGTACCCAGGCCTCAGGTGTCCAGGTCCAAAGCTACTCTGGACCAAGGGCAGATGCGGAAAGAGACATACTAACTGGAGTGGAAATATACTGGAAAAGAGCCAGAATCATGATGCAGTGGGCACTTGGGTTTAACTGGATTTCCTTATATAGAGATCTCTTATCCATGGATTGAAAATGCCAGCAGTTTACTTCAGAGCCAGTGACTTGGAACTTGGAGGTTAGAGGAGTGCTATAAATGGTGCTGAGGCTCTTTTTGCATGTGCTATATATTATAGTTGCCCTGAACAAAGGAACCCCAAAGAAAGTTGAAAATAGTGGTAATGATGCAGAGAATTGTTACTCAGAATGGTCTGTCTACTCTCTATTCTCTGGGTAGGAAAATTGGGCAGCATTAAAATAGTAAAAGAAATGAAAAACAGTAAAAGGAATGTATGGACAGCATTCCTATGGTTTTTAAACATTTATTCAAAGTACAACCTAAATACGAATTAGACAACCTAGATTCTACCACTAACTATGCATGGGACTTGAACAAACCAATTCATCTCTCTCTCCTCAGTTATGACACAATGTCAAGCCTGTCCCTATGCGAACTCACACGGCTGGAGACAAGCAGGGAACAGTGCTGACTCATTTAAAAAAAATGTATAACCACAAATGTCTAATGGGTAGACAACCCTACATTATTTCAGTCAAGACTAGCTCCCAAACTCCAACATGACTAGTTCACATTTCCTTTCTCAGGCCTTCAATGTTTCCTCCTTTTTCTTGGAGAACAGAAGCAACTAAATGAGATGCCCTCATTGGCTACCTGCACTTCTACGGCACACTCCACCTTCCTTCCTGATGTTAAGGGTGAACTACCTGTTTTCTGATCAAAGGCTTTCCCCATGCTTTGTCCATTGAATGGCAGGTTTTCCTGCCTAAGTAAGAGTTGCCTCTTTCCTTTATCTTCAGTTTTTTCCATCAACTGGCTCATCCCATTCAGCACATAAAAATGCTGCACCTCCTGTCTTATCAAAGCCTCTGTGGACCATATAGACTTCTCTAGTTACTTTCCTGTTTCTCTGCAAGCCCCTGAAGTGACCTACTCTTGACAGTTCTCTGTAGTTGCTGTATCCACAGCCTCTCCTCTCTTCTCTCCAGTCCACTCCAATCAGACCACTCCACTGAAATTTCTTTGGTCAGGTCACCAGTTTGTAAAGTGACCTTTACAAATGGTCATTTTTTCTGCCTTTGCCTTCCCAAATGTATCAACAGCATTCGATGAAGTTATCTCTTTCTCCTACGAGACACGTTCTTCACTTGCTCCTATTATTGTTGTAACTAGCTAGCTAATATTAATAATAGGAAAAAAGCAAACGGAAGCCAGACATAAGCATGTTCATCTGGGCAACTTCGCACTCCCTAGGGAACCACCTGTCCATTCCCTGAAAATCACTGGGGGAAGGAGTCAAACAAAGAGGAGATGGGCCCATGCACCGTGAAGCCGGGGTGATGTAGGGAGGGTGCTTGCCTGTCAGCCTAACCTGGGGAAAAGATAATTGGCTAGAGGGTCAGAGCCACTGCAAGCTCATGAAATACTGAAGGGTTAATTGGTTAAACTCCCAGTTATCATCCCTAGACAAAGAATTCCCTTTCTCTTGCTTTGCTCTTGCCTGCTTGCTTCTTTTTTTTAAAAAAAATATATATTTTATTGATTTTTTACAGAGAGGAAGGGAGAGGGATAGAGAGTTAGATACATTGATGAGAGAGAAACATCGATCAGCTGCCTCCTGTACACCTCCTACTGGGGATGTGCCCACAACCAAGGTACATGCCCTTGACTGGAATCGAACCTGGGACCTTTCAATCTGCAGGCCAACGCTCTATCCACTGAGACAAACCAGTTAGGGCTGCTTGCTTCTTTCTTGCTCTGATACCCACACTGTCCCTCTCCATAGCCATGTGGCCTGAAGCACCATATGGCACATGGCCATGTGGACTCCACAGGCAGGATGTTGGACTGGACTGTGCTTTAATATGGAGTGGAGACGCTGGTCAGTGGCCTTACTCCTAGCCCTGCTGAAGACAAGGTTGGACTTTTCTCTTGGTGAGACAAAGGAAGATGGAACCCACTTATTTTACATAATCAATAAAGCTTTCCATGATACCTCATCCTCCCATGGGGGCCTCAGGAAATTATTTTCCCCATGGCACCCCAAGAACTCTACTGCTACCCGTAACAGGTGGGGACACAGAGGGCACCTCATTGGTAACACTCCCAGTATACCACATGCCTCCTTTTTGGTTGTCTGATGATACTCCCTCATCTTTCAGATCTAAATGGGGTAGTTCTCTAAGCTTTGTCTTTGTATTTCTTCTGTCATGTCGCTCATCCCTGGATGATTACCCATTCCCATGGTTTTATATCCATAAGCTGATAACTTCTAAGTTTATATCTCAATCTTAGTCTCTTCCCTCAACTTAGCTTAGATATCTTCATTTGTATGTATCAAAGACACCTCAAATTTAACATGTCTAAAACATCACTTGTGATTTCTGCCCACCTTTCCTCATGAAACTAAGAGCAAATGAATACACACAGCTGGTTCCTTTCCTAGTCTTTAGGATATCAATAAATGTCAGCATGGTTCTTTGAGTTGCTCAGACCTAACACCTTAGAGTCATCCTTGGCATCCTTCTTTTTATATACACGGCATCCAACCCATTCACAAGTTCTGTCAGCTCTGTCTTAAGAAGATATCACAAATGTGGCCACTTGTCACCACCTCTCTCCACAGATACCACGTAAGTCTCACCTGAACTATTTCTATACTCTTCCAAATGTCCCCTCCCCTAACAGCTTGTTCCCTGCATAGAAGGTAGAGTATTAACACCCTCTAGATAATATTGCTCCTCTTCTTGGAAAAAGGCTTTTCATCTTATTTAGACTAAGTTCTAAATTTCTCATCACTGTTTACAGGATCCTACATAAACTTGCTGCTGGCTACCTCTGTGACCTCAAGTCCCACAAATCTCTCTGTGGTTCATTCAGTTCTAGGCACACCATCTCTTAGATTGTCCCTTGGTCACTATGGCCATTGTCCCAACTTAAGGATGTTCCCTTGCTGTTTCCTTCGAGAAGATTGACCACGTTCTCTGAGATGTCTGCAGGGCTCACTTTCTCACTAGTACAGAGCCTGGCTCTGCAGCGGATTTGGAAGCAGTTGTGAGACAGGGCTTATTGGGCAGTACAATCAATAATCAGAAAGATGTGCCAAAGTTTTTTAATCCACTCATCTGATGATGGGCACTTACGCTGATTCCAAATCTTAGCTATTGTAAATTGTGCTGCTATGAACATAGGGGGGCATATATCCTTTCTGATTGGTGTTTCTGTTTTCTTGGGATATATTCCTAGAAGGGGGATCACTGGGTCAAATGGGAGTTCCATTTTTAGTTTTTTGAGGAAACTTCATACGGTTCTTCACAGCGGCTGCGCCAGTCTGCAATCCCACCAGCAGTGCACGAGGGTTCCTTTTTCTCCGAATCCTCTCCAGCATTTGTCATTTGTTGATTTGTTGATGATAGCCATTCTGACAGGTGTGAGATGGTACCTCATTGTTGTTTTGATTTGCATCTCTCCGATGATTAGTGACTTTGAGCATGTTTTCATATGTCTCTTGGTCTTCCTTATGTCTTCTTTCAAAAAGTATCTATTGAGGTCCTTTAACCATTTTTTATTGTATTGTTTGTCTTCCTTTTGTTAAGTTGTATGAGTTCCCTGTAAACTTTGGCACATCTACACAATGGAATACTATGCTGCTGTAAAAAGGAAGGAACTCCTACCATTTGCAACAGCATGGATGGAACTGGAGAGCATTATGCTAAGTGAAATAATTCAGTCAGAGAAAGATAAATATATGATCTCACTCATATGTGGATTATAATGAACAACATAAACCAATGAACAAAAATAGATCTAGAGACAGAGAAGCATCGATCAGATGCTCAAACCTCAGAGGGAAAGCAGGGGAGGATGGGACTAAGGGGGAGAGATCAACCAAAGGACTTGTATGCATGCATATAAGCATAACCAATGGACACAGACACTGGGGGGTGAGGGCATGAGTGGGGGGATAGGGGGACATTAGGGGGATAAGGAAACATTTGTAATACCTTAATCAATAAAGGAAAAAATAAAAAATAAACAGAAAGAAATGCATTTTGTGTCAGGTAACATTTGTTATGCAGAAAAATTATGAAACAGGGAAAGGGGCTAGAAAGTGCTAGAGGGGCAAAGGATACTATTTTTTAAATATTTTATTGATTTTTAGAGAGAGAGGAAGAGAGAGAGAAAAGAGAGAGAGAAACATTGATGTGAGAGCAGAACATGGATCATTGATCAGCTGCCTCCTGCATGCACCCCTCCCAGGGATCAAGCCTGCAACCCAGGCATGTGCCCTGACTGGGAATCGAACCTGCAATGTTCTGGTGCACGGGATGATGCTCAACCAACTGAGCCACACCAGCCAGGGCATGTGTGTGCTATTTTAAATGTGGTAACAAGGGAAGGACTGTCAGGTAAATAACAGTTTTAAGGAAGTGGGAAATAGTTTCATTTTACAAATTCTCAAGGGACAGACTCAGTGGGTGCATCCAACTGCACTTGACTCTTCTACCCTTTCCTAGTCTCCTCCACCTCATGTGCATTTATCAATTTCTCTCAAATCCCTGAGCCCTTGAGGATGCAAGCTATGCTCTAAGGATCTGAGACACTAAGAAAGCCTCTCTCTTAAGTGGAATATTTAATTATTGCATGTAGGAATGAACATTATGTTATAATATGATTTTTTTTTACTCTAAATCTTATTGCCTTTCTTTTCTTATCATATTTTAGATCTTCCCCAAAGTAAATAGAGAGATGATGGTAGGCATGTGTTCTTTCTTAATTTAGTGGAAATACATTGAATGTTTCATTTGCAAGTATTATGTTGGTTATATCTCCATATATCCTCAAACATATCAAGTTTATTAAGTTTTATTCTGTTGCCAATGGATTTTGCATTTTATCAAATGCACTTCAGCCTCTGTGGAGATGAAATATCCCTTTCTTCATCTAATAATGAGGTGATTTAATGGCCACAATCTCTAATACCCATATAATCCGAGTCCTGGAGTTAGTTTTGCCTGATTGTGATGCATATTACGATCAGCACACTCTGGGAGTCAGCCTGTTTCACTTAGAATGTTTACATTCGTACTCACCAGTGAGACTGGCGCAGACCTTCTCTTTCTTTGCCTTGACAAATTGCTGAATCAGTTATAGCAGATCCAGGAAAGAAGCAAGACTTCCTTTTTTATAATATGTTTTGGCACAATTTAAGTAACATATGATTCATCTGGTGCTTGAAGTTTTAAAAACATACACATGAATCCCTTTGAGCTGGTACCGTGCTGAAAGGCAGTGTTTTGATACATTTTAACATTTATTTTATGGTTAGAGCTATATTAATATCTCATTTTGAGCAAATTTTTGTAATTTGTATTTTACCATAAAATTACTTATTTCATCCATATTTTAAATATATCAGGAGAGAGTTGTACAAACTCTTTACACTTTCCCTGAATTTTCTGTATTGTTTTGATGATTTTGTATATTTTTATTTTCTTCTTTATTTTTATTTTATTTATTTGAATTTTTGCTTTGTGTATTTTTATTTTCTTACTTATTTCCTGATTAGGATAAAATGAATGCTTCCACTTCTTAATTACTTTTGGAAACTGTTTTTGAATTGATTATCTTTCCCTGGTCTTCTGTTCTCTACTTCAGTTGAAGGACTTTATAATTGTTTGTACAGCTTGTGTCTGCTCTTATCTTTGGGAAACACTATTTCACACAAAAATGTTTATTAGATTAACTCAATATGTCCATTAAGTTGATTATTTTTCTTTCATATTATTTGTCTCTTATATTCTTCATCTATTTTCTGAAGAGATTTTGTGAATTGATAGCCTAATTCCTGAATTTGAGTTTTTATACTCTGTTTTGTTCACTGACTGTTCATTTATTCATGATGTCTGGTGCTGTTTTATCGGCATTTAATATTGCCGAGAGCAGAAATTCAAAAGAAAATATGAGTCTGCAAAATGATACAGCCACTTTGGAAGATTCCTTACAAAGTTCAACGTATAGTTACCATACAACCCAGCAGTACCACCCCTAGACATTTACCTAGGTGATTCAAAGCTTATGCTCACACACAGGTTTGTGTGTGAGCATAAGCTTTGAATGCCAATATGTGTATGCCAATATTTACAGCAGCTTTATCCATAAATACCATCAAAATTGGAAACAAGCACTATGTCCTTCTAAATGTCCCTTACCGTAAACTGTGGTACATTCGCAAAACATATACTATTTGGTGATAAAAAGCACTGAGTGATTAATTAATTAATGACAATATGGATAAATCTTCATGCATTTTGCTAAGTGAAAGAAGCCAGTAAAGGCTAAAGGGGGCCAAATATATGGTGACATAAGGCAATTTGACTGTGGGGGGTGGGCACACAATGCAGTATACAGATCGTGTCTTATAAAATATATACTTAAAACCACTTGATCTTATTAACCAATATCACACAATAAATTTAATAAAAATAAAACAAATAACATTTGGCTATTTATTTTTATTATGTGAAACATCAAACAAAAGAAAGACAGATGTATTTTAGGCTTAAATTTTATTATAATTCACTGTTATAATTTAAAGTCACTGTGAGAAAGGCAATGTGTAAAATAAGAAGCAGGAATATGGAATCACATAAAATTAATTGTGTTTGAATCTTAAGACTATTACATACTGAGTGATCATGGCAAGCTAACCAATTTGAGAGGGTTTTAATTTCCATATATATGAGATCAAAACAATAAATGCTATTAATAAATGCTTATTTGCCAGAAAAAAAAGAAGCCAGACCCAAAAGTCTACATATTATATGATTTCATTTACATGATAGTCTGGAAAAGGGAAAACTATAAGGATGGAAAACAGATTTTCAGTGACCAGGGCTTGGGGAGCTATCAAGGAGATGTGCAGGGGAACCTTTAGAGTCAGGTGGCTGCTCTGCATGGTACTGGCATGGTGAAATCATAATCCTATGCATCTGCTAAAACCCATAGAATCATGCATCATAAAAGTGAATTTCAATGTATACAAATTTTAAAAAGAAAAAATCTGGTTATCAAGAGAGACAAGATGAAGTGTACACTGTGGTAAATGAACTCACCGAATTAGCTATGTAAGAAGGAATCTCCCTGTGGGGTATGGGGGGAGCAAGGAGCTCACCTAAGTCACTCCGGAAAGTAGTTTGACTGCAGACTGTAAGGCTAAAGACCAAAGGAACTCTACATAAACGCTGTACTCCAGCAGGTAAAGTTACTGCTCATGGGGATACAGATGAGCAATTCTGAAATTGCTCTACTTTAATACTGGGGTTGAACAAATAATTAAATTGATGGTGGATAGCAGGAACCAGGTTTTTCACTGTTGTAGAGGAAAATGACAAATCAGCAGACTGGAAAGGTTGGGATGAGCCATAGAACACCAGATTAGACTGGAAGACCACTGTGAACTCATGCTTAGCTCAACACGCACACACAGAAATAAATACAGATATGTGCCTACATGGGTTAGCATAAATTCATCTTTTTTTCCAGCTCTGTCCACCTGTGCACCAGGTTTCTAGTAATTATATAAAAAGCTAACATTAGGGAAACTTGGTGAGAGTATACAGGTACTCTCTGTATTATCTTTGTAAATATTCTATAAATTTAAAATTATTCCAAAATTAAAAGTTTATTAATTTTTTTGTTTGTTTGTTCCTTACAGAACTATTTCATGAGGGGCAGAAGGTGAGGATAGGGGATATTTGCTCCAAAAGTTCAGGTAAATCTTCCAATTGTCTTTTCTTTTCAAACATGGTGATATTCTGCAGTTGTTCCTTTCTAGACAGTGAGATCTCTGTCCACTCCAGGTAGCAGAGATAGGCTCCTTCACAAGTCATGTGACACTCTATATCGTTCTTTGTCCAGGAGTAACCTGTCCCTTTGACAATCCCAAACAAGCTGGGACAGTTTCTCTTTGGCAGGGGCTGAGCCCCACCTCCAGGGGACCCCACTGCCCAGTGATTAGCCCACAGTCTGGCCCCGTCTCTGTCTGTGAGTGAGCTGGAGCTGTGGTCCCCCTGTCCCTGTAATCTCAGATGTCAGGGTTGAACTTCAAATGGTCCTCATCAGCCCTAGATTTGAAGCCAATAGATGCTTTGGTGGGAAAGGGATTCTCACTTTCTCCTCAGTGGGCTTTCCTTCCATTTTGCCTTTGAGTGATTGGTTTGGCCTTTCTGCTCCATGATCTCTCACCTGGGCTTTGCCTGCTGAGACCCGTGAAATCCCAGCTAAAGAAGAGGAATGGCCCACTCTCGTGCTGATACGCAGCTTTCCTCCTGCCCTCCATTTGGCCAGTGTCAGTGGAAACTGTGAGAGAGAAGTGGTCAGATATGCAGACCTCAGCCACCATCTGAACCAAGTGTGACTGGAACACAGTGTTTTATTTTATTATTATTATTTTTTTAATCCTCACCAGAGGATATTTTTCCATTGTTTTTTAGAGAGAATGGAAGAGAAAGGGAAAGACAGAGAGAAATATCGATGTGAGAGAAACACATCAATTGGTTGCCTCCTGCACAAGCCCGGACCATGGCCCGGCCAGGTAGGAGCCTGCAACCGAGGTATGTACCCTTGGCCAGAATCAAACCCGAGACCCTTAGGTCTGCAAGATGATGCTCTATCCACTGAGCAAAATTGGCCAGACTGGAACTCAGTGTTTTAGAACATAACAGCCTTAACACAACATATTATCGGGAACTGTTCTTATTCCTGTATTGGCAGTCTTTATATTCAAAAAACCAAAACAATTGAACTATACTAGTATTTTTGTGTTAGTGCCAAAAAGAAAGTAACTTTCTGCTGTCTACAATATGGAAGATGAGAGAATTTGTATGCTTGCTTTTGTTTCAGAAATACAATTTCTGCCAAAATCCTATTGGAAGTACACATTTTTAAAAATTGTATAGTTTTACTATATTTCTTTCACAACATCTTTTCCAAAGAAAACACTAGGTTCTGCAACTTTGGCTCCCTCCCTGGCTGTTGAAATCCTGCTGCGCGCCTCCTGGTTATTTTTTTCCAGATAGCATAGCCCCTGGCGTCGGGAGTGGGAGGACTCCAAGTGTTTGGGTTGCTGTTCAAATCTCCCAAGTCCAGAGAAATGGAGGCAGAGACCAGTGGATTTCCTCCAGGTTTATTCTGTTAGGTTGCAGATGAAGATAGAGGTAGCCAGGCAGGTAGAGGCTGAAGCTGAAAAAAGCCAGAAGTAGAAAATGCCACTTCATTTTTTATGGTAGCCTGTTGAAGGGGAGGGAGCCAGACTCACCAACTGCCCTTTCTTCACTTAAGATGCCTCCATGCCCAAGGTAGCCAAGGTCCCTTGGGAGGGATCCCAGTCCTGTGCAGATAGTTCATCTCCACGCCTTGTCAGAGGGCCCTGCACTCCTCTCTACAGCCAGCCAATGCCTCTGGTTTATCTTTGCCCTCAGTCCCTGCTGCTTCAAAATAGTGTGACTTCCTCTTCTCTTTACTCTTTTGCACATTTTTTTCAAGGGTGGTGACCTGCATATGAATAAACTCTTAACCTCCATGTAACCTCACCTGCTTTGTATTTTCCAGAAATTCCACAGCATTTCTGGCAGTGGATACAATCCTTTCTTAGTTTCAGTAGTGACGTGCATTCCCCTTCAAGTCTAGGCTAGATTCCTTGGTCAATTGACTAGAAACTTGGGATGGGAAGTGGGAGGAGGGCGTAGTTGAATCCTTTTGGTTCAGTTTCTCCTCTTGGACTGGAAATCTGCAATGTTTTTTATTTGATTCCCCAGGTAACTGTTTTTTTCTTAGATATTAAACTTTTCAATGATGTATTTCTTTGGTTCACCAGAAACTTGCACGTGAGACAAATATTTACTGAGTGAATGAACTGAATGATTGGATTTAGCAGGGCATTCCATTTCATTTTGTTACTCTGATGCTTCCTAGCATTGAAGACACTACTTTCCAATCTTGGCTTTCTCCTGGCTACATACTATCAAAGGTAGCAACTGGTTGTTAAGTATGACTGATCCATGTCCTGTAATGTTTCTCAACTGCAGGGCTCTGGGCAGAGCTGGACTCACCCTGTGCTGAGTGCAGGGAGTTGCTGGTGGACAAAGACTCCTTCTCCAGGAGCGAACTCCATAAATGGCTCCCCAGGCAGAACCCAGTAGGAAAAATGCAAAGATGACAATGAGGTTGCTCAGCGGGCCCTATACTGTGGATAAAGAACAATTCCTGACAAAATGAGGAGGTTGAAGCAGTTTGGAGATTTTTTTTTAAATCCTGGCTGTCATTTTATTGCACGGATCTATATTTGAATTTTATCTGCTGGATGTGATTCTCTTTGATCAGGGTGGCCGTTTGAAGGGATTTGGAGCCCAATAGATAATCCGAACTTTGAGCATAAATCAGGGGCTCTGAGCTGATGGGTGCCTGGCACTTTCTTATGATAATGTTTGATTGGGGGATGATGGAGCGAATGCCACAGCCTTATCTCAGGACAGCAGCAGCCACGGGGGGAAGAGTCTTAAGTCCAAATGGAAGAGAGGGTGGGGGCATAGGAGTAGGACTTGTTTTTTTTAAGAACTTGTGAAACTGAGCTAAAAATGCTCTGGGCCAAGGCTGGTAATGACAGTGACAAAGTACCAGATAGCTGGGCCAAAGCAGAGATAACTGACAGCCCTTTCTCATAATTATGTTCAGTTTGCTGTTGCTAGAACTTTAGGGAACACTGGCTTCCTAAGCTCTCTTCTGGGAGACCCCGTAGGTGTTAATGGGAGAAGACATTTCTGCCTTACAAGAAATTCTCATCCTTAGGAAGGCATGCACTGTGGTCTGGGACCAGGGTCTTCCGGGGATAGCATCCAAGTTGGTACCTGGGGCCCCTGGCACCAGAAAGCCATTAGCACCAGCCTGAATAACGAGGTCAACCCCACCGCCTTCAGTGCACAGTGCTCCATCTTCATTAGCCTCCCCACAAAACACACAGAAAGAAAATGAAAACTGGTGTAATATTAAATGTCCAGCATAGTGCCACTGACTTAATTTTTTAACTATGCAAATGCCAGTGTCTGGCTCATTGCTTCCCAATGGCCTCTTCCTGCTGAGCAGAACTGACCCACCAGTGGGCACCCGTCCACCTGTGGGCACCCGTCCACCTGTGTCCTGTTCTCTTTCCAAGGACAGGAGGCCATGCAGTGGTGGCACAACAGGTTTCTAAGCTAAGAAATGCAGTCAGGCAACCAACTCCTCTGCAAAATGCAGATGCAAATAACCCACAGACCTTGGCACACTGACAATTAGAGAAACCTACCATGTAGAGGTGCATGATGTCAGACCAAAAAATGGAGTTTTGAGAGGCCTCTTTTTTTAAAAAAAAGTATATTTTTTATTGATTTCAGAGAGGAAGGGAGAGGTAGAGAGATAGAAACATCAATGATGAGAATCATCGATCAGCTGTGTCCTGGATGCCCCACACTGGGGATCGAGCCTGCAACCCGGACATGTGCCCTGACTTGGAATTGAACCGTGACCTCCTGGTTCATAGGTCGATGCTC
The DNA here is from genome assembly GCF_000147115.1 of Myotis lucifugus. NCBI lineage: Eukaryota > Metazoa > Chordata > Mammalia > Chiroptera > Vespertilionidae > Myotis > Myotis lucifugus. The sequence goes on from NW_005871247.1 coordinate 650,429, forward strand.
AACCACTGAGCCATGCTGGCCAGAGAGAGCCCTCTTTTAAGTATAGACAGGTACTGGCCAGGAGCTCATAAGATGGACTTTGACATGAAAAGCTCTTTAAGCCCTGATATTACAACTCTGGCCTTAGTCCTGTTCCCTAGCCACTGACCCTGACCTTTCATAATTCAGACAGAGAAGACTGCACCTGGCGTGGGGACCCCTCTCCACACTGCTTCTTGAGTGCGAAGAGCCCAAAAAAAAAGAAGCAACAGGCACTGCCCTCACTATGACACTCACTCATTCTGCTTAGGTGACTGGGCCCAAGTTTAATCACTTCTAGGAACAGCATAAACACAGGAAAGGGGCCATCCCTGACCCTCCTTGCCCTGATCTGACTCCTGTGCAGCTGTGTAGAAAGGGTTATAACAGTATTTACTGCCAACTGAGTGCATGTCAGACACTATTGTAGATGCTGATATGCATCACCTTATACAGCTAGAAGGGGAGGAAAAGAACTAGATATAGAAATATCAGTACATGTCTAAAAACGTAGGTGCCCACACAGGAACGTTCTAAGAGAAATGATCTCTGTCCTTTCCTCAGAAGTGGGGACGCACACTCTGCACCTCCGGGGTTTTAAACTCTTCCTCCCCTGAGTTTGGTACAGACCTGCCATCTGTATAAGATCACATGTTTCTGCTCGTTTAATAAAATGGACAGAACTGAAAAAGTATTAGGGTTCCTGTGTAAATGCTGAGATAGTGGGGGAGGTGGTGTGAACCCTTACAGAGGGACGCTCAGGTGCAGAATCCTCCTTTGATGATGATACATTCACAGAGGGTCTCAGGGCACAGCAGCGTGGCCAGGCCCACACACGGCTTCTCTGCATGCCTCCACGTTGCACAAAATGCCTTCATCCTTCACATTCCCCTTCCAAGGTGGACTCTCAGGAAAAACACTCCAACTGAGGGAGATCACATTGGACTGCAGTAACAGCAGTGACAGAGAGGCTGGGCCAAGAAAAGAGGCCCATGGGAGATCAAAATCAGCCAAAGATGATGGTGACTTACAGCAGAGAGAACACAGGGCAGCCACAAGGGCCCAGAGACACAGAAGCCAACCACTGATCTTGCTCCTCTAGGTGAGCATGGAGAAGACCCACTAACTTGTAACTGGGTGAAAAAGTGGGCTTGAAAGGCAGAATCTGAGAAGGATGCACTGGGACAGTTTCCATGGTCAGAGCCTGGGCCTGAGGCTCTCCCAGGGGTAGGTTTGCGCTGGGAAAGAGGGAAGCACCTCGCTCACAGAGGAAGCCCCCACACAGACCTTGTCAGCAGGAGAATTCCAGTGGCATTCTGGGAAATACGGATGACTAACTAAGAAATCACAGCGCCTCTAAGGCTGAAGCCCGCCCCCAGGGAAGGGGTGACCATGTCAATGGTCCTAGGTGAGGTGAGTAGGGTGTGTGTGTTTTCTGTTTTCTTTCTTGAGATTGATATTAACCAGTATTCCGTAATTGAATTCTCAGTGTTTCTGTAATTAGATCACATAAAGTAGATTGACACTTCATATACATTGAAATTTGTAATAATCCAGGGCTAAGTATTTTTACTATTCCTAGGAGTTTAGGAAAGGACAATGTGTCAATCAAGAATATTTGGTGAAACTACCTGCAAAGTTTATCAAGGTGAGTAGTAAAGGGAGGGGAGGGGTCAGCGTGTGTAGGTGGCAGAGACTCACTATTCCGCCAGTTCCTGTTGCCAGTGTGTTAATGCACCAACAGCTAAGACTCTGTTTTAGAACAATTTGTACGATTCACACTCTTCTCTCCAGCTGACTCGCCCTTTCCCCCTCTTAGTGTCTGAGTTCCTACCATCCCTCAGTGCAAATGCCACCTCTTCTGTGTGAGGTTTTCCTTATTTCACAGCTGGAGGTCATCTTTCCTTTCCCACCTGCCCCCAACTCCCATGCTGCTCATTATGTACTATTTAAAGATATTAGCTAACTTTTTAACTTTTTTTATTTTATTCTTAACTTCTTAATATTATTTAGAATTTGTAAGTTCTGTATACATCTGGCTACCTTCTAGACAATTATCTCTTTAATATTTATTGAGTAAATATATAGCAGGTCAAAAAGTTTAGGAGAAAATAAAAAAATATAGGGGACAACGAAAAAGTTTGTTGAACACATACATAAATAATATATTTAGAATATTAATAAAAATTCTCAACATGTGACTCTTTGAAATTTAGTTACATGTAATATATTAAGTGATGCTGATCAAATTGATTTGTTGCAATAAATAAAAATGCTATTTCATAACTTAACATGTTTGATCAGCTAAATGACTGTGGAGAGAGCACTGAATTAGGAGCCAGTAGCACTGGGTCATAAACCTTAATCTGCTGCTAACCACTGGGTAATTTCAGACAACCCATTTGTCCTATGAGCTTCCTTTCATTTTGCCTTGAGTAGAATAACATGGTTGGATGAGATGATCTTTAAGTTCCTGTAAGGCAGTGGTTCTCAACCTTGGCTGCACATTAGAATCACCTGGGAATCATTTTAAAATCCTGATTTCTGGGCCTCTTCCTCTGGAAATTCTGTTTCTTTGTTAAAAAGATTCCCAAGTGGTTGAGAACCACTGCAAGGTGTCCTGATTAAGGGATTAGTTCAGTCAGGTGTTTGGTGAGTCAACATTAGGATAGAGTTAGAAATCAACCATTTTGGTTGACCTGTAGAGCATTTGTGGACAACCATACAAGAATCCCATTGGGGAAAGGCCATGAAAATCTGGTCAGAAGTAGAGTCCATAAAGATGGCTAGAAAATCTGAAAGTGATCAAGGACAATCACTCCTCATTAACTTCACGCTGAAGCAAACATTCTCTCACAAATCCAGATTTTTGTTTTTCTAATAAGGTCCTAAACAGTTATTCAGAAATATTTGGCACTTTGGATGGATTCCTCACTTATTTTCTATCTAATCCAGCCGTGGGCAAACTACGGCCCGCAGGCCGGATCCGGCCCGTTTGAAATGAATAAAACTAAAAAAAAAAAAAAGACCGTACCCTTTTATGTAATGATGTTTACTTTGAATTTATATTAGTTCACACAAACACTCCATCCATGCTTTTGTTCCGGCCCTCCGGTCCAGTTTAAGAACCCATTGTGGCCCTCGAGTCAAAAAGTTTGCCCACCCCTGAATCAGTGTCAATAACCTTGAGATAAAGACCACCAGAAACATACCTGTAGATGAATAAGTTGGGTTTTATTGTTGCTAAGGCAGTTCCTAACATTAAGCCCTAGAACGTTCAGCCTTCTCCTAGACACCAGGAGTTGCTTTTCTTTTTCTCATAAGTAAGATCTCATTATGTAAGTTATTTCTTAGCCTAATGGTGGTCCTCACCTTGAAATTAATTTTATGAGCTAATGATAACAATTATGGCTGGTGTGCCACCACAACTCTGGCAAATGAAGTAAACATGCATATTCTATGGATTTGTTAGACTCACATTCCCTTTGGAGATGAAAAAGTTGGAATGCAGATGGAGATGACGTGCCCATTTAGTTATTTACTTGTAGAGTCCTCAAGAATGAATTGGATTTATGAACATTGATCCAACTAGATATTAAAGTGATAAATACACCAAATAGCTAATAATAAATTTATTTTTTCAACTGTCTTAATTGATTAGACCAGGTCAACTGACAGACAGTTTGTTCTGTTGCCTTCATATATAACAACATCTTAGTTAAAACACAAAATCAAGCCGTCATCTGAATGGTTAATTCATTCTTCCCACTGGATATGCACACCCTGTTTTTATTGTATTTGAGTGGTAGAACCACAATGACACATCCAGTGCAGTGCTCCATGATTTGCATTTTTTAAACAACCAGTGTGTCATTTTTAAAATGAGTACCACCTCGATTTGTGCCCCCAGGGATACAATAGTTTATTCATATGAGAGAGAAAATGTCATCCATCACAGTTGACTTCACCTTCTGACAAATTGCCTCCTGTTTGAAACTTTCCTCTGCCTGCTTGCCCACAGGCACTATCCATTACATTCCGCCATGTCACTCATTCCCTCCACTATGTGCTCATTTTCAGCGGACCCTACCCACTGAGGCACTTCACCCCCTGGTGTGTCTAAGGAAGCCTGAAATTAACACAGCCATTTCTAATTACTTCACCCTTCTAGAGTGAACCCTCCCTTCTTATGTATTCAGAAAACTATGTACATCTTTATCATCTGGCTCCCGAAGGTCTTCCCTCCTCATTATTTCTGTTAAGTGACTTAGTTTTTCTCAATTTCAATAGGGACATGCCCAATTACATGTTTAGAAAAATGATATATGTGATTCTCCTCCTTTACATTCTCTACCCCACCCCCAATTTAATGTGGTTGGTTCGAAAGTTGCTAGTGAACAAACTCAAAACACTTTTTATATTGCGGTTCTCAAGAGAAAAAAAAATGGGGGTGGGGGGCAGAGAGAGAGAAAAGAAGGAGGAAGAGGGGAAGGAGGAGGAGAAAAGAAAAGAGGAGCGAAAAGGAAAGGAGAGGAGAGACTTATTTCAGGAATTGGCTCATGTAATTGCAGAGGCAAAAAAGTCCCAAGACTCATCATCTTCAAGCTGAAGAACCAGAAAAGTGGTGGTATAATTCAGTCTAAGTCTAAAGGCTGGAGAACCAGAAAGAGGTCCAGTGGCCAAGGACAGGAGAACATGAATGTCCCCACCCAAGCAGAGAGCAAATTTACCCTTCTTCCGCCTACTTGTTTTCTATTCAGAGCCTCAGTGGATTGGACTGTGTCAATGGCATTGGTGAGCAAAATCTTCTCAACTAAGTCTGTTGATTCAAATGCTAATCTCATCCAGAAACACCCTCACAAATGCACCCAGAAATAATGTCTTACCAGCTGCCTGGGAATCCCTTCCCCCAGTCAAGCTGACACATAAAATTAGCCATCACACTTTGTAAGAGCAAGACAATTCAATTCATAAGATGCAATGGTAGTGATTCTGTTTCCTAATTACTGGCCCAAAGTGGGTCTCTGGGCAGTTTTCTGGTCCAGAGATCCTTCCCAGGGTTCTCAGAGAACAGTATGATTTTGTGGAAAGAGCCCTGAAGCTAAGATAAGACCTGAATCTACATTTGTCTCAAGTGTGATTTTAGCTGCATCACTTATGGTTTCTGCTAAGACCCCTTTGATAGGTAGTAACAGAGAACCCTAATTCAGCTGAATATAGACAATAAGAGTCAGCATCTCAAACCCAAGTTGTATGAAAGGAGCAGGGTCAGGAGTGCTGGCTCCAGGCTCCAGACCTGCTTCTCTGCAGTGCCCTTGCTTTGTTCTCTAAGTGGTGGCCCCTCCTCAGGATGGCAGCAAGTGACTTCGCCATCACGCTGAGGTCCAACAGTGTTCAGAGCCAGACAACTCTCACCTCTGCTTAAGAACAACAACAAAAAACTTTCCCCAGCAGCTCCTCAGCGGGACTAATTGGCTACAAAGCATCACAAGCCACCCTTAAGCCAATTACTAGTGGAAAGGATGGGATTAGCATGATTGGCTTAGATCAGGGGTCTGGCTTCTTGGTTGCATATTAGAACCACCTGAGTGACTTTTAGCTCTCACAAGGCCCAGACCCACTTCAGACCAATCAAGTCAACCTGTGTGGGTAAATCAGGAATTTTTAAATGCTTCAGACTATCAGTGTTAAAACCCACTGGCTAAGAACAATTAGAATCAGCTCATCAGTTTCTCCTAAATTACCAGAAAGAAGGTATATTCCTGGACAATTCTGGGAGTCTGATAGGCGGGGAGAATAAGGGAGTGGGTAACGGTAGGGAACCAGCATTATCTGCTCAACTCAATCCTTCAGATGCACCCTGTGAAATGTGAGCTACTATCTACTCTCCTTACTGCCAGGGCTGATGGGGCTCACTGGGAAATTTTAAGTTGATATATGTGTATTTGTGTGTGTACATATATGTATGTATATTGGTGCATAAGTGAGTATTTTATTTATGTATACATTCATATATGAATGTGTGATATGTAGGAATGATTGTTCTTAATGCTCTTTCACCCTTAGTGGGCAAACATCCAGAGGGTCTGGCCAGAGCTCAAGGCTCTCTGTCATTAAGCAAAGTCATGTACAAAAGGAGGTTTTATTTGCATAGATCAAAGCACATAAGAAATAGGTAGGGAGACATAATTTTTCATCTGTTTCCAATTGCTGGCTATTGAGCAGCTTGGAGCTACACACTGGAGCCCTGGTTCCAACTTTAGAGTGCATCCCACTCACAGCAGGGCTTGTTACACCCGACTGCTGGCTCGCCCAGAGCTTCTCACTCTTTACATCAGGTGTGGAGCCTGCTATGGACATTTGTAGTCAGTCCCCAGGGATGCTGATACTGTTGCCTGGGAGCTCTGGGAACCACGTTTGTCATGTTTTATCTCCATTAAGATCAGTGGTACTCAAAATGTGGTCCCAGAACCAGCATCTTCCATCCTTTGGGAACGTGTTAGAAATGCAGACTGTCTGGCCCCACCCAAGACTGAATCTGAGACTCCAGGGTGGGTTCCAGTGCTCTGCGCTTTCTTACATCTTCCAAGTAATTCTGATGCTCGCTGACGTTTGAGAATCTCTGACTATTCCTGGTTATCATTGTGAAGCATTTAAGAAATAATAGTAATACTTGGGTTTCACTTTTAGGCATCCCTTTAAAAAAACTGCTCAGGTGGTTATAATGTGCAACTTAGGGGTGAGAACCACACGGCTGGAGCAGTGCTTCTGGACTTCAATGCGCTTAGTAATTCCTTGGGGATTTTGTTAAAAGGCGGGTGCTGATGAGAAGTCTGGAATGAGGCTTGGGCTTCTGCATTGCTAACAAGACCCCTGCCGATGTGGCTGATGCTGCTGGATGCTCACTGTGTTTGGAGTAGACGCAGTGATGGTGAACCTTTTGAGCTCGGCGTGTCAGCATTTTGAAAAACCCTAACTTAACTCTGGTGCCGTGTCACATATAGAAATTTTTTGATATTTGCAACCATAGTAAAACAAAGATTTATATTTTTGATATTTATTTTATATATTTAAATGCCATTTAACAAAGAAAAATCAACCAAAAAAATGAGTTCGCGTGTCACCTCTGACACGTGTGTCATAGATTCACCATCACTGGAATAGAGGGTCTATGGAGCTCTACCTGTGTTCCCCCTCCACCCCCCCCCCCACCAGCATGATGCTTATGAGGGGCTTGGCGTTCTTCCAGGTGTGCCTGAGAGAGTGTAATCTTAAGGGATGCCCTAGAGCAGTGGTTCTCAACCTTCCTAATGCCTCGACCCTTTAATACAGTTCCTCATGTTGTGGTGACCCCCAACCATAAAATTATTTTTGTTGCTACTTCATAACTGTAATTTTGCTACTGTTATGAATCGTAATGTAAATATCTGATATGCAGGATGTATTTTCATTGTTACAAATTAAACATAATTAAAGCATAGTGATTAGTCACAAAAACAATATGTAATTATATATGTGTTTTCTGATGGTCTTAGGCGACCCCTGTGAAAGGGTTGTTCGACCCCCAAAGGGGTCGCAACCCACAGGTTGGCGACCCACAGGTTGAGAACCGCTGCCCTAGAGCCTCCTCCCACACCGTTGCCCACCATGTCCCTTCCTGGTGGTTTTTTTGGGGGGGAGGTTTCTTTTAGAGCAAAAAGTTTGTCCAGACACTAACTGCAGCTGCAGCCCTCTGCTCCAGTCAGAACCCCTTCACTGCCATTACCTCCCCTCTTCGCCCCCACCCCACACGCACACACATCTTTTTTCTCCTTGACCACCTAGGCAGCATCTCACACCAAAAAACCTGCACGGGCACCCTGATCTTCAGTGACCCCAAAGGGCATACTTTCTTTGTGATATTTAAGATAAACCACCTCTTTTACTCTGCCCTGGTATAGCCAACTCCGTTTCTGAGTCCACAGAAGGAACAATGCTGACCTAATGCCAGTGGAGGTCAGTGGCTGTGGTAGCCAGTGCATTCATAGATCAGGCATGGGGCTGGGTTCTTTGTTAACACTGGTTTGACTGAAAGTGCAGGACAAATATGGGGATTTAGGCATCAGAGTGATTAGTCATCACCCCCATTCCAGTCACAGAGTCTGGGCATCAGTGCGGGCTCACTGATGCCTCAGTGTGAAGTGGAGCCCCAGGTGAAAGGAGATGGCCTCCAGGTCATCATGGCTGCGGGGTCTGCCTTGCTCCCAGGCTGCCTACTGCCCACACACCTGCTCATCTCCAAAGACAGGCTCCGCTGAAACACTCGGCACGGACCCTCACAGTGGCCTCCTGACAGTGTCTGCACACCTGGCAGCTGGCGGGAAACCACCACCGGGCCCAGCTGCCTTAGGACGCATTCACTATGTACGGAGCAGGGCTGGAATTTAACTCGCTCCACTCAGATAAGAAATCTTATCTCCGCCAGCTCCACTCTGCGGATTGAAGCAGAGGGTTACGGGAGAAACTTACCACTTAGTGACGTTTTAGTTCCTTTTGAATAAAATGGAACTAAATGGCCAGAGTTTTAGATTTCTCTCCCTCCTCCTGCTCCTTCCTCAATGGCATGTTGGAACCCTGGGAAGCCTGAGTGCCTGTGTGAGCTCTGAGAGGAGGGGAGTCCCTGTGCACACAGGTCCTGGCCACCCAGGTCCTCCCTCTCCATGGTGGTGGCTGGCTCCCTCTGTGGGTGCGCCAGCTACACTCAGAGCCCAGGCCCTTTCCGGCTGACTTGGTTCCACCCTGGTTCTCCTGAGGCCACGGACCCTGCTGGTTCCCGGCCACTCCTCTCTCCGTCCCTCAGCTTTGCAGTTGGGCCACCAAGCCCCAAGCCAAGAGGGCCCGGCGGTGGCTGCTGGCTTTCCCAGCCCCGCTTTCTGCATGCTGTGCCATTCTCTGGGTCTTCTGTTTCCGTGGTGATGTTCTTTGCCGTGTAGAAGAGGAAAACAACTTTCTAGTTTCTGTGGCAGAGCCCCCCACCTTGACCTCCCCTGCTCTTCCAAAGCCCCTCCCAGGAATAAAAGACAGATTAACAAGAGAAAGCAAGCAGAGTTCATAACATATTCCTCCTTACACACGGGAGGCCCAGGAAAACTAGGTAAAACCCTAATCCATAAGTTAAATGCTGCCTTCAGCTGAAGACAGAAGGAAGATGCTGAGGGGCATGCGTGGGGACAGGGGTTGGGGGGGAGAGGTGGAGGTGGGGGCAGATATGGGAGGTTATCAGAAAAGACACAAGAAACAAAGGTGAGGGAGTTATGCAGACTTAAGGCCATGCTTTCCCTCTTGATAAGTTTCTTGTGATTTAGAGTCAACCGTCTGTTCCCAATATACAGAGGGAGACACCCTTAGAAATGGAGATTTCCCTTGTAAATGCAATTCTTTTTCTTACAAAAAAAGTAAATTCAACACTGTTTTCAGAGCTTCCTCTGTGTCTACTGTTTTTTTTAAAATAATCATCTCAAATAGCCCTTATGTGGACAGGCGTGCTTCCAGTGGCATCCCGCTGCGCAGCTGCAGGGACGCTCCTGGTGAGGGGCAGGGGGAGTGAGCTGAGTGCTGCCCTGGGTCCTGTTGCCCTAGCCATGCCCAGCCTCCTCGAGCGCTGCTGGATGTGGCAGCAGGCAGCATGCAAGTTCCTCCTGGTGGCCTGCCGCTGTCCCCTGGCTCTGCCCTCAATGATCAAACACACGCTGCTTGTGGGGACACTTTGTCCTCATGGCCAGCAGAATTTGCTGCCCTCAAGTAGGACTCTTTAACAAAAGGATTGTTTTGAGCTTATTTTTAACAAACAGCAGACATAGGAGAAGCTCTGAAAGGGAGAACTTGCCCTTCGGTGAGGGATGGGCATCGACACCGGTGGGGAAAGGCCCATTCGTAAGTATCCTCTCTGTGCCATGAAGAGGGGATGACTCTAAGTCTCTAGAACTCTCACCAATGGAGAAGGCTGGACTTGAACCTGCATCACAGCTTACCCTGCTTACTGTGCTTCCCGGTCGCCTGTCATACCTGACTCCCTTTTACTCCAACATCTGTCTTTAGCCAGAGATGGCATTTAACTTGGTGGTTTGGGGCCATTTCAGCAATTGCTCAGTTTTCCTGGGTCTCCCATGTGTACAGCAGATATACATGTTAATAAGTGTCCCTGGACTCTCCCATGTGTGCAGCAGGTAAACATGTTAATAAGTGTTCCAGGGTCTTGCCCATGTGTACAGCAGGTGTACATGTTAATAAAGGCCCCTGGGTCTCTCCCATGTGAACAGCAGGCATACATGTTAATAAAATGTTCCTGGGCCTCTCCCATGTGTATACCAGGTATACATACATATACATGCTAATAAGTGTTCCTGGCACAATTCCAGGCTCTAGAAACTGCCCCACCTGCCTGAAAGCTATTCCTTTACCTGGATTCCTTGGCAAGGCCCTCCTCCTTCCCTAAACCTGCTCGCTGTGCGTGTTGAACTGCTCGCCTTGCTTGTGCAGCCTCAGTCTCCTCCAATGAAGGCTCTGGGTTCACTGGTGCAGCTCTCCGTGACTGAGGACACATTTTGCTAAATGATGTGGAAGGACAGGTGATTGCTCTCCCAAAACTTAACCCCCTCTGCTGTCTCTTCTTCTCAGTCCCATCTCCGTCATGATTATCAAGCTGTGGCAATTCTGGTGTTATGATCCAAGAGCTCCATGAACCAGCCCTCCTCCTTCACCCAGGGCACCTGAAGCAGCCCGCTCAGCTATGGAGTGGTAGGCAACGGACAGATTGCTTAGCAGGAAATGAAAGCTCACTATACCCATTGCCTTTTTTGGAAAAAGCTACCAAAAAAGGCTCAGTATGCACACACATGTGTGTACACACATACACACACGCACACACATGAGTATTGTGTTCCTTAAGCTTCATTTGCATATGTTGCTTTATTTCCTGGGTGGCTTGGCATTCTCCACATAGCATTTGTAAGAGGAAAGGGACAACATGGCCACATGGCCACTGCATTAGAAGTCCAGGGAGGGGGCCTCAAATATTCTGGCTCTTCTTCCTTCAAAAACACAGAGAAGTGTGTTCTTGGGAATTCATCATCTTTAATGGCAACAGAGCCTGAGGCCTATGTATCAGCGGGTGCTAGTCCATGTCAGTAATAGCCATATTTTGTGATCATAATAAACCTCTAATCCAAACTTCATTTTCCATGTGATGGGGAAATCTATTTTCTTTTATTACGTTCACTGTGGAACCAGGGTTCTCACCCCATGGTATACTTTGTATACATTGTACTGTCATAACAGGGTTTTATGAATTGTACTGAGCTTCCTGAGGGACCAGATGTTTTAATGACATGAAGGATCAGTATTCCCATGGGGAACTCAGCCAGAAGTCTGTGAGAGGTGTGGGACTCAGTGCCGACTCCCTCACATCACCTTACAGAAAGGTCTTTATGGAGACAGCTCATTGAGCGAACCAAGCATTTGCTTACCACAAGCTTCCTGTAGAGGACCCTAGAGGACACCCCATTTGCTGCTGCCATCCTTGTATTGAGCTATTACAGCTCCCAGTTCAAAGAATTCTACCCTAGCTTCCTGGAGAATCCTGAATTCCGAACTTCCCAGAAATGCTGGATAGATTGTGTAGGTCTCTCAGGCAATGCTTTACATAAAAAGTCTTAGGCCAGGGAAAAAAAAGCATAAATCCAGCTGAAGCATTTCAAAATCTACAAGCAGAATACATTTCAGACCAGGGTCATGGAACAGTAAATTATCTTCAAACACAATTGTCCTCATAGAAGAATATGTTCCCCTGCGCATGTAGAACATTGGAATCACTGGAGGAAAGAGCTGGAAGGGCCTTTGTAGATCATCAAACGCAGTCCCTCATTTTCTTTACAGTGTGAACTAGTGGCAAAGCAGAAAGTGCTTCTGATTCCTGGTCCAGCATCTTCTCACTTTGTCAGTCATCTTACTGACCTAACAGTAGGACTCTGAGATTACAGCATATTAGGAAAAAAAAGGGAGTGTGGCTTTTTAGAAGAACAGCTGGTCTGATTCTCCCACTCTACACTAATGTAAACTGAGACCCAGAGATTCAGAGCAAGTTATCCCAGGTAGAAGAATGAACATCCTAGGTGGACTTCTTTACAGCCCCAGTCTGGTGCTCCTCCTCTGAACTGGGCTCCACAACCTTCCTCCTGACTGACATGCTTGCATTCTTCTGATGGTGAAATGGGGACTAGAAAGAAGCAGGTACTGAAAGTTCAAGTGATTTGGGAACCAGGAAAACCAAGTAAAGGAGAGAAACTGACTCATTATTTGAGAAGAAGTGGTTTGGGTTATGGTGAAGGACAGGGCACATAACCCATCTAAAGATTATCCTATTAAAAATTTTTGAAACAATTTGTTGGCCAAATATAACTCAGGGTCAAGCTACATGGTTTGGTATGACCTCTGGTAGAGATCTCTGGTATGGCCACATAAGAAACTCACTGTGATCATTTTCTTAGCAAAGGAAATGGAAACTTTCCTTGAGTGTTTAACCTTATGGAATGTGAACTTACCCACTGGAAGCCCCAGTGTTTGAAAGCAGTTGTTATCCCCAAGGCCTTGTATCAGATGCTTCCTCCCACGTTCATCCAGGCCATAAACGGGGCACTAAACCCTGAGGACATGGCCTTAGTGCCCATACTAGAAACAGAAGTGTACAATCACGGAGCTTCTGGGCTCCCAGTGACTAAATCTAACTGGCTTATTGTGTTGCATGTACTCAAATGAGAATTCTACCCTCACCCCCAACCAAGTTAATTTGGGAATGATTTAGACACATGTTGAGAATTCATTAATAAGTAATCTTCCTGCTCCAGCCCATTTCTAGTAATAACTTACCTTTGCAGATACTTGGGGGCCACCTGGTGCTCTCTGAAAGGATGCCAGGTCTTGGCAAGAGCTGTCTCCCAGAGTTCCCAGAGCTTCCAACCATAGAGGAACCAAGAATTCCCTGCATTTGTCCATGATGCACAAGCAAGAGCTAATAACTAGAGGGAAGAGCTCAGCATTCAGCAGTGTCATACCTCCTGAGTCCTCATGGAAGTCTCCCTTAGCCTCTGCCTGTAGCCCTCCTCTCTGTGGGCTATATTAATACATAGGCTGCCACAACCTTTTGCAGCAAGGATTCGGAATCTGGAGAAGGGGCCACGTGCAAATGGATATACTAGATAAGAAATATAAATTTGGAAATTTTATTGGGGGGAGCCAGGCAAAGACCTACTCTGTAGTGGAGTGGCTCCCCGAATCTCTGGACCCATAGCTTTTTATTTACCAGAATATACATTTGCCCTTTAGCAAAGCAAACATGCATACCAAAGGTAAGGTTTGGTAAACAGTAAAAGGTTATCAGGTTAGGAGATTGCCTTCAGCCACCATTGTCTCGACAGAACAATTGGTGCATAGCTTTTAGCTCTTGCTAAAGCCCAAGGTCCATCAGCCTTCTGACAGACCATTCCCATTTATTATGCTAACTACTTGTTGGTCTTTGTCTCCAGCAATGGGCCTCATCATCTTCTGCATTTTTCTGTCTTCTACCCAGGAAATTAAACACAAATTTCCTCCTCATAGGACACTGCTTCCCATGTAATTCAACTAATTCAAACAGATGGCCAAGAACTGTTGGTGGTCTAGGCCCTCAAACAGTGTTGGCCTCTGATCCTAGTTCTAGTTCATCCAAGATACACCTGTCCCTGCCCCACAGTGCTGTCTGAGAGCTCATTTGGCCCAAGCCCTTACAGTAGTTGTCTGCAAATGGAGTGTGCCAACCCCAAAGGGAAGGGAGCGCCAGGTTATCCACTTGAGAGAAAACAAATCAGTATAACCCCCTTTTATTTCACATTTAAATATTTTATAAAGAAATTGCTACCATTTACTTTTATGATTAACAATACATGTACATGATTTGTGAACCAAAATACTGGGTGCTCCAGCTTAAAAAATAGTTGAACTCTGTTTACAACTTTCTTAGAGTATGCTTAATGGTATCCATATCTATAAAGAGGTAATATGCAAATTAGGCTGGGATGCCATAACAGGTCAGAACCAGACAGGAGGAGGTTGTGCATGCAGGTGAGGCCCGGAGCAGAGATGGAGACAGAGACAGGGGGACTGGTCTGAGCTGCTGCGCTGCAGCGTGGGCCAGCTCCCTGGAGTAGAGCGGACACGGACAGGGATGGGGGGGCTAGCCTACCGATCTCAGGCCCAGAGAGGAAAGGGCAGGCCTGCCAGCAGCCTCTACAGCAGAGTGCAGGCTTGGACTAAAACGTTGACTTCAGTCCTTTCAGTATAATTGGGGCATTAGAGGCCTAGAGAATGATCATTTCCTTTTCTATGAAACACATAACTCTGACACACTATTTACAATTAAATAAGTTCCATATATTTTGAGATTTTACAGCCCTGGAAAGTTACATATAATGATCAGCAAAGTGAGAAGATGAAAAGAATTTTTAGGCTTTTAAAGATGTAACTAATTTCTGTCTAGAAGACAAACCAATTCAAAAAGTGATGATTTTATTGTCCTATAGGACATTAGCCAGATTGTATCTAATTTAGCAGTTTTACTCCAGGCTTTCATCTTTGGCAATCTCCTTTGAACAGCATTATCATCCTGCCAGTCCCTTTACTGAGTTAAACAGAACTTTTGCATCTGCTATTATGTATTTGAATAAGAATTATGTATTTAACACATGCAAAATTTTGTTTTGTCACAATAAAACAAAAGATCATTTGATTCTTCCCTGGAACACAGAAAAGCACAAACTTGAATCACTGGTGTGGCTTAGGCTAATTTTCCAAATATTGTTAATAAAATTCATGTAGGGATCTTCACAGAGCCAAGAATTCTCTCTTTCAGGCCTACATATTCAGCATCTCCAAGGAGGAGGCCTGCTACTCTGTGTTTTGTTTTTTAATACTCACTAGAGGATATTTTTTCACTGCTTTTTAGAGAGAGTGGGCTGGAGGGAAAGGGATAGAGAGAAGGAGAGGGAGAGGGAGAGGAAGAGGGAGACGGAGAGGGCCCGTCCTCGCCAGCAGTCCCGCCTCTATGTGTGAGCTGCAGAGGAAACACCTTTTCTGACTGCTCATTGGCTAAGTTCCCCATATGCCACTCACAGTGTTCTTGGTGACTTGCCTAATAAGAATCCAAGAAGGTGATCTAGGGTTTTTCCACCTCACTCCTGGAGGAAAAAATGAAGGTCCGCTACTGGAGGGCCTAAGAAATGTCATATCCTACACTAGCTGGTTTGGTTCAGTGGATAGAGCCTCAGCCTGCTGTCCACAGGGTCCGGGTTTGATTCTGGTCAAGGGCATGTACCTAGGTTGCAGGGTCCTCCCTGGCCAGGGCCCAGGTCAGGGCTCATGCAGGTGGCAACCAATCGAAGTGTCCCTCTCACATTGATGTTTCTCTCTGTCTTTCCCTCTCTCTTCCACGCTCTCTAAAAATCAATGGAAAAATATCCTCGGGTGAGGAGAAAGAAAGAAAGAAGGAAAGAAAGAGAGGAAGAAATGTCATATCCTATGAAAGAGACATCTTGAAAATGCCTAGAGAAAGTTCTCATTTTTTTCATGGTGAAGGGACTGGAGTCCGTGTTGATGAAAACACCGTGGTGGCTGCGGTGGCTGGCAGTGGCTGCAGCAGTGGGGTGATGGGGGCAGCGCCTTCCCCTGATCAGCTTCCCCTGCAGAGGGAGGCCTACTGATGGCTTAGGCCTGCAGGGAGCCTAAGCCATCAGTAGGTCTCTTTCATAGGATGTGACATTTCTTTCTTTTTTTCTTTCTTTCTTTCTTTCTTTCTTTCTTTCTTTCTTTCTTTCTTTCTTTCTTTCTTTCTTTCTTTCTTTCTTTCTTTCCTTCTTTCTTTCTTTCTCCTCACCTGAGGATATTTTTCCATTGATTTTTAGAGAGCGTGGATGATCAGTAGGACATCCCTGAGGACTCCTGGACTGTGAGAGGGGGCAAGGTGTGCTGAGGGACCCCCCAAGTGCATGAATTTAATGCACCAGGCCTCTAGTTTTTAATAAAAACCCAGCATATGATTTAGGAAAAAGTCTGATTCTAATATAAAAGTAAATGGTCAAACAAGACTCCAAAGTCCCAGAGAAAATCTCAATGCTGTGGGTGGCTAAGCATTTACATCGATGTTCAGGTCAGATTCTTTGATCTTCACAATACAATGTCAACCTTATTCAATAATCATAATAGCAACATTAACAATAGCAATAAAAATAATAACCACCTATTGAGTAATTATCAAGACCCAGGCATTGCTCTAAGCATTTTATAGACTTTATCTAGTTGCATTTCCATAATAACTCTATGAAGTGGAAATGAACTGTTTTTACTCATAACAGTTTTGACAACAAATGCATAGTGTCCTTTCAACTCTCCTACACCAGCTGGCTGTCCTACAATTCAATTGATTCTGACACTATTTACCTGAAGTTAGGGTCAGTGACTACAAGTTAAGGGCTTAGTCCTGCAAGACTCCCCCATTTCAGATGCCAATCACAAGTCACAGGTTTCACTGATACTTCTGATCAGCTGGCTATAAATTCAGAGAAGAACTCACAGAACTCAGGAAAGCACTTTACTTACTATCATCTGTTTATTATAAAGGATAGAATTCAGGGACAGCCAAATGGAGATGCATTGAGCAAGGATGCGGAGCTTCCATGCCCTCTCTGGGCATGCCACCCTCCTAGCATCTCCACATATTCACCTGCCGGGCCCTTTTCTAACCCCATTTATTATGGGTTTTATTAATTTTTATTTTTAACTAGAGGCCCGGTGCATGAAATTCATGCACTCGGGGGGCAGGGGGTTCCCTAAGACTGGATTGCAAGAGGGTGCAAGTCAGGCCGAGGGACCCCACCGGTGCACAATTGGGGCCAGGGAGGGATGCAAGAAGTTGATTAGCTGAGGAGGGACCACAGGAGGGCTTCAGGGCATGTCCTGCCTGTCTCGCTCAGTCCTGATCTGCTGGACCCCAGGAGCAAGCTAACCTCTCGGTCAGAGCGTCTGCCACCTGGTGATCAGTACACGTCATAGCAAGTGGTTGAGCGGCTTTAGCATGTCATTAGCATATTATGCTTTGATTGGTTGAATGGTTGACCAAACACTTAGCATATTAGCCTTTTATTATCCTACTAGAGGCCCGGTGCACAAAAATTTGTGCACTTGGGGGGTGGGGGTCCCTCAGCCCAGCCTGTGCCCTCTCACAGTCTGGGACCCCTCAGGAGATGACCACTTTCTGGCTTAAGCCTGCTTCCCAGGGGATTGGGCCTAAGATGGCAATCAGACATCCCTCTGTCAGCCCGGCAGCCCTCGGGGGATGTCCACTTGCCAGTGGGGAGCAGGCCTAAGCTGCAGTCGGACATCCTTAGCGCTGCTGAAGAGGCGGGAGAGGCTCCCACCACCACCGCTGTACTGGCAGCCGTCAGCCTGGCTTGTGGCTAAGCAGAGCTCCTCCCATGTGAGAGCGCCCTGACCACCAGAGGGCAGCTCCTGCATTGAGCTTCTGCCCCCTGGTGGTCAATGTGTGTCATAGTGACCAGTCATTCCCAGTCTTTCTGCTGTTAGGGTCAGTTTGCATATTACCCTTTTACTATATAGGCTAGAGGCCTGGTGCACGGGTGGGGTCCAGCTGGTTTGCCCTGAAGGGTGTCCCGGATCAGGGTGGGGGTCCCGCTTGGGTACCTGGCCAGCCTGGATGAGGGGCTGATGGCTGTTTGCAGCTGGTCGCACCCCCTTTAGGGTGGGGGTACCCACTGGGGTGCCTGGCCAGTCTGGGTGAGGGGCTGAGGGCCGTTTTCAGGCTGGCGGGCTACTGAAGCTCCCAACCTCTCCTTTTTTCTTTTTCTTTTTCTTATTCTGGGATTTATTTACCTTCTATGGCTGTCACTGGAGCTGAGAGCCGGCTTTAGCTCTGAGGTCAGGCTCCAGCTTGAGGCCTCTGCTGCTGAAAGCAGGTATCTGGGTTTGTTTGGCTTCTATAATTGAAACACTGTTGCAGCTCCAGTTCTGAGGCCTCGCTGGCTGAAAGCAGGTATCTGGGGTTTGTTTAGCTTCTATAATTGCAACATTGTTGCTTAGAGTGCAGCTCAGAGCCCAGCCACACAGACGGGGAACTTTGGCTTCCTCCATTGCCTGGGCAACCAAGCCTCATGTTCACTTCAGCTGAGTGGCTGCCGGCCGCCATCTTTGTTGGCAGTTAATTTGCATATTGCCCTGATTAGCCAATGGGAAGCGTATCGGAGGTACAGTTAATTACCCTATTTGTCTTTTATTAGATTAGATATAATAAAAGGCTAATATGCAAATTGACTGAATGGCAGGAACCAGGGACATACCACAGGTGGGTACTAATACCATCCTCATTTTACAGATGAGGAAACTGAGATTCAGAGAGGTTAGGTAATTTTCCCAAAGTCACTGAGCTGACACATAGCAAAACCTAAAAGAGGGGCTTTTCATACCCATCTGTTGAACTCAATACCTCACCTTAACCACTTCACTGTAATCTTGCCTGATTGACTGTCAAATACTTGCCCTGAATAGGCAGCAGAAAACATCTACGTGATCCGATTGCCGTGTCTTATTATAAAACCTCTGTGTATTCAGCAGGAGCTCATTTAAAGTCACAACTCCATGGTGTAGGTTTACTGAGCGTAATTTAAAATAGAATGAATTTGGGGGTAACTTAGTCTAGTCTTCATCTCTCAGTACCTGGTGTAAATACTTATTCATAGACTGATAGTGATAGTGATAGTGATAGGTAAAGGTAATATTTAGAAAGATCCATTAAGCTAGATGTGATCAGGTAAGGACCAGAGTGCCAGGCAACTAAAAAGTATCAAGATCAGAGAAATAGGCTTAGGAAAAGAGAACAGGTACATTCTAGGTAAGCAAACATTCAGGTCATCCTAGAGCTCGGAGTCAGAAAACTGAGCTAAGAAACAGGAAGAGAGGAAGGAAGTTAGACAGAGGGTCTGGTTAGATTAGGGACTAGCAGATGGATTTTAGCAGCAGACCCAGGATCTCTACATGAATACTGCAGATTAAACACTGAGGCAAATAATTTCTAATGCATTTCTTCCCTCAATATTTCTTGCCCAAGGTCATATTTATCTTCAGAGTGTGTGAGCAAGTGAGCCTGAAATTTGAAGTCATTGCCCATGCTGTGAAGGAGGCAACAGACAAAGAGGAACTACCAGGGAAATGTTGGCAGTAGACTTATCACTGGAAGCCCAAGTAATTAGCATGGTTTGATTTGGTAAGTGTGACAGGATAAGAGGGGCATGTATTGTGCTGGAGTTGGGGACTGGTGGAATTGGTATTGCTGTCACCATCACAAGCTGGAGTGCAGGACAGGAAAGAGTAGAGCTCACATTTTCTTCAGAACTAAATAATTCTTTTTTAAAAAAAATATTTTTATTTATTTCAGAGAGAAAGGGAGAGGGAGAGATAGAAACATCAATAATGAGAGAGAATCATTGATCAGCTGACTTCTGCACACTCCCCACTGGAGATCAAGCCTGCAACCCAGGCATGTGCCCTTGACCAGAATTGAACCTGGGACCCTTCAGTCCGCAGGCCGACGCTCTCTCCATTGAGTCAAACCAGCAAGGGCCTAAATAAATCTTTATGGTTCTACTAGAGGCCCGGTGCATGATGCTCGTGCACTGGGGGGGCGGGGGGTTTCTCAGCCCGGCATGTTCCCTCTCACAGTCTGGGACCCTTCGGGGGTCCTTATTGCTGCCACGGAGGCGAGAGGGGCTCCTGCCACCGTCACTGCACTCACCAGCCATGAGCCTGGCTTCTGGCTGAGCGGTGCTTCCCCTGTGGGAGCGCACTGACCACCAGAGGACAGCTCCTGTGTTGAGCGTCTGCCCCTTGGTGGTCAGTGTGCATCATAGCAACCAGTCATTCTGCTGTTCGGTCAATTTGCATATTAGCCTTTTATTGTAAGGATTTTTCAGAGATTGAGGGTGAAGCATACAAGTTCATGAAATTCCAATGGTGTTTTCTTTTTCTATTTCTCCTCCCTAAATTTTTATTTTGCTAACTTCTTAGCTAGTTGTTATGCCCAGCCTACTATCCAGCCCAATTGGGGCTTAGAGTGATTCTTCTAGATTCCTAGCATGACAGCATATTACTATTGACAGCCTAAAGTCTCCCTCCTAGGTGTGACCAGGAAGCCAGATAATTGTTCTCTGACAAAACGGACAAACAAATGGAAAAAGTCACCCATAGGTGATGAGCTATAAGAAACAGACCTCTTGAGGCTCACAGGAGTGTGCTGAGGAAACAGAGTTCAGTTGATTAAGTGAACTAGTTAGGAACTTGATTTTCATTGCAACACGGTAGTTTAGTTCTATACTGCAGAGGACCTAAAGATGCTTCAAGCTTGAAGAGGAGTGTAGGTATTCCCATTTACCACAGACTAAGACTCATAGTTAAATGGGATACTTTATGGTTCTCTGGTGGGAAATAAGCTAAACAAACAAATGTGTATATTTGCAGCCATTTTTTCCCCAAAGAATTAACAGCCCTCTGGATTGTGCATTGTACATGGCAATGATTATTTTATGAGAAAATAAAGCCAAAGAGAAAATAATAGTAAGTGACCAATTTACCAAGTGCTAAGCCTCTTCAGATGATTTCCAGTGTTCTCATCAGTTAAGTGAGAGATTGTTAAAATATGTACATTTTCTCTAACTGTAGGGCTATTTTTTGTATGTCCTAATAGAGACGGTACATTAAATAAAACTAACAGTGGAATGTTAACTGAAAACAAAAAAGGGAACAGGGTTTGACCCTCTTTTTTTCCCCCTTTATTGATTAAGATATTACAAATGTGTCCTTATTCCCCCAATGTCCCCTCATCCCCCCAATCCTGCCCTCACCCTCACCACCTTTGTCCACATTCATTGCTTATGCTTATATGCATGCATATAAGTCCTTTGGTTGATCTCCCCTCACCCCCATCCTCTCCTACCTTCCCTCTGAGTTTTGAGCATCTGATCGATCAATGCTTCTCTGTCTCTACATCTGTTTTTGTTCATTGGACCCTCTTTGCTGGAATTATATCCTTGCTGTCTCCTGAAGAATGTTTATTTCCTAGAGGAACTGGATAAAACATTGTTTCTGATTGCCTCCTACAGAGACTGGAGTCTCACTAAGGGAGACCCTGACCGGCTTGGGAACTGGGCAAGGAGTGGAGCGATGGTAGTTAAATTGCTCTACATAAGAGTTAGACAAGAATTTGGAGTTTTGAGGGCAATTCTATTTATATTTCCATTAGCTGCTATGTGTCTTCAGTCATAAATTATCCTTCCATATTTTTTCTGTGCAGTATGTTGCAGATCCTGGGTCCTTTGTCCTGTAGAACTTGACTGTTCTGCGTGCATCCTTGTGGTGATGGATGGCATCTCCTGAATCCCCTGAGAGCAGTCAAAGGTAGAGACTCGGCCAGGTTCAGGTCTGCTTCCTTCCCCTCCATTCTCCCTCCCAGGCGGTGGTGTGTACCGCCATCAGGAGGTACATAATGTCTGTCCCTTTTGGGTGATGTTAGCAGCCACTGATAACCATGATGTAAATTGAGCTTCAGCAAACCCAGGCGGCCAGCAGGATGTGCTGCCTGTCTGGGCTTTCGCTGTTTGCACCGTCACAGCCCATGGAGCAGGTTTGACAGAGACCACACGTCCTGCAAAGATGAAAATATTTACTTCCCGCCTCTTCACAGAAAGTGTATGCAGACACTGGTCTATTAAGTTATTCAGGAATGGAAAAGGGTGACATTCAAATGTTGTCATTCATTCTTCACTTATTGGAGGGAAGGAGTGTGGAGGAGAGATGGCAGCAATGAGCAAGGGGAAAGGAAAAGGCCAAAAGATAAAAGAGGAATAAAGTCAATGACAGAACACCTTCTCATGACCACATGCTTTCAGAGAAATATTAAACTTGAAAAACAATTGTTTTAAGCTTTTTTGCTCCCTTTTTTTCCATTACCCTTCCCTCTCCCCCTCAGCCTCACTCCCTCTTCCCTCTCTTCCCCCTCCCCCATAAAGTTGCTGGGTCTCTCTCTTTCTCTCTCTCTCTCTCTCTCTCTCTCTCTCTCTCTCTCTCTCAGCAGAGGCTGAGTTCAGGTCTGGAGATGCAGAGTAAAACAGAGAACATGTCAGGAACTAGAAGCAGAGAACCACGAGTATGTAAGTCTCTGGGAATTAGAAAAACTGGGAAGCATTATAGGCTCATAGAGCATAGAATTTGCAGCATTCCAAGCCCATCACATTCTGTCTCTGAGGGATAAGGGGGCTCATCTGATGTATGGGTCCTACCAATAAATTCTTCATATTTCCCTGTATCTTTCTCCCCGTATAAAAACACCATCCAGCCCTGCTTGCTTCTCCAATGTCTGCCTGTGGATAAAGGCCAGTAGCTTCTGTGGTCATGCTGGGTGCGACTTTGACACTGACATATAAATAGTCAAACTGACTAAGATCAATGAATGAATCACAGATCAGAGCAGCGACAGGGCCCTCAAGCCATCACCAAGCCTCAGTTAACCTCAGTCTGAACACGTTAGACATTGTTCCAAGGTATAATTTTTCTTTGTAACAAAGCCAAGAATGTGGGTGTAGTGCCAGGATTTGGTACTCACATTGGTTTCCCACAAAGTAGCTATTCTAAGGCAATGACTTGGTCAAGTAACACACAGTGTGCTTCCCTTAGATGGGCAAACTAGCTTGTGCTGTTGGCTGACAGCCCTGTTTCTCCCTCTCCCAGCTCAGCAGCCACACTGACTCTGAAGGCAGTGGTGGGGAAACCTTCCCAACCCTCACTGTCTAGGCAGACAAGGATTTCTTCTAATGTGGGTTTCCCCCCCAACAATTCAAATGCATTGTTCCACTACTGCGTCTCCAATTCTCCAACACCAGCTGGATACCTACAGTCCAATCCAATCTGACATTAAGCACAGAGCCCAGAGGTTAAGGGCTCAGTCCCATAAGACTGCCTTCACTCCAGATGCCTGCCACAAAGGGGTCTCCAGCTACCTATACTCTGACCAGGTGACTATAAATCAGGGGTTCCCATGACTCACCCCCTCAGGTTTGACCACTTGCTGGAATTGGAAAAGTGCTTTACTTATAATTAGTGGGGGTTTTGTTTGTTTGTTTGTTTGTTTTGCATTTTTTTTTGTTTGTTTGTTTTAAAATAAAGGCTACAACTCAAGAAGAACCAAATGGAAGAGATGCATAGGGCAAGGGGGGAGGGAGAGGTGGTGTGGGCTCCATGCCTGCTCTGAGCTGCCACTCTCCCAGCATTTTGGTGTGTTTACCAACCAAAAGCTCTCCCCATCTTGTCATTCTTAATTTTTTATGGAGGTTTCATTACATGGGCAGGAGTGATTAAGTCAATGGTCATTGTGATCAATCTCTAGCTTGCACCTTTCCCCTGAGAGATGCCATGAGGCTGAGCGTTCTAATTTCCTAACCATGTGTTTTGTTTCTCTGCTGGCCAGTCCCCATCCTGAGGCTGTGTAGGGACCTACCTTGACTCACCTCATTAGCTTAAATGCAGGTGTGGTCAAAAGGGGCTAGTTGTAAATAACAAAATGCTCCTATCACTCAGAAACTTCCAAAGGTTTTAGTAGGTCTGTACTAGGCACTAGGGACAAAGACCAAGTGCACTTTTATTATAGTACTAGAGGCCCGGTGCATGAGTTTGTGCACAGGTAGGGTCTGGCCGGCCTGCCCCAATGGGGGCCGATCAGGCTGGGCCAGTAGAGGGGAGGGGCCACAGGAGGTTGGGGGGTGGCGATCAGGGCCCAGGGCCCTGATCAAGCCAGTTGGCTGCCATAGTGTGTGTTATAGTGACCAGTCATTCTGGTTGTTCCAGTCATTCCATTGCTACGGTCCCCTGGGCTTTTATGTATATAGACTAGAGGCCCAATGCATGAAATCCATGCATGGGTAGGGTCTCCTCTTCCTACGTGTGTATGATCAGGGCCAATCTGTGGGGCAATGGGCAGGGTGATTGGGGGCCCCTGCTGGCACCTGCCTGGGGGGCCCCCCTTGTGGGCTA
>NW_005871247.1:675289-750778 GCF_000147115.1 Myotis lucifugus
TATAAGCATAACCAATGGACATAGACACCAGGGGGGTGAGGGCATGAATGGGAGTGGGCTGGGGGGCAATGGGGGGTAAAGACACATATGTAATACCTTACCTTAATTTAAAAAAAGAATGATAAAAAAGTTAGCCTGCTCTAATTGGTCAAACATTTAATTAATTCACCCCTAATGCCTTGGAAGGGCAAGACCAAATGACTTTGAGGGCCTTATACAGCCCACAGACCAGATGTTCCCTAATCCTGGTCTAGGTACACACAGGCACAGAATTTGGTGTTAGGTGGGAGTTTGGGAGGTAGCAGACCCAGTGCCAGAAGTAGGAGAGGCGGCTGTGAGACAGCTGAGAACAGGCACAGGATGAGAGCCTGGCCATGTGGGCAAGGACTCCTCCTCCAGCGCCTGCAGATCCAGCCGCCACAACCAGGACAGAGTGAAATCCCGGCATCATAGTCCTTAGGAATCAGGAAACACTGTGAATAAAGCATCAGGAAGGGGGCATCCTCACTGTTGTTAGCTTCAGAGCTGAATTCTAGCCTGGTGGTTTTGGCTTGTGTCCTTGCTAAGAGCCAGTGGGTGGCTGGTTTTCCTAACTGGAAATTTGGCCTTTTCTCTTTTGATTAAACACATTTCATAGCAGGTAGCCTTCCCATTACTGTAAAGTAGCTTCAGATTCTGAAATATTGTTAGTTTTCCTGGCCACTGATGGATTTTAAATTTTCTGCATACAAATGCAAAGTGTTAAATATTAATTAAATTGGGCTGTTTTTAGCTTTGTATTCTGGTTATGCTTTCTCTTCTTAAAACACTTTGCCTGCTCTGGGCTTTTATGAGAAACTTTTTGCCCAGGGAGAGGTCCAGTCAGTATAGACTGAGCTACCTGGATGCAAGACCAAGATACTTATGCAGCTTGACTGACCCCAATAAAAACATTTCAACTGCAGAACCACCTTGAGGCTTTCGTGCAAACCATGACCCTTGACAGAGTTTTAAATCTATATTCTTTATACTTTGATAAAAAAGAAAATAATTTAAGATTATTTTTTTAATCTCAATTTGGCACTCATATTGTTTACTCACAAAATAGAGGTCCTCAGAACATATATGGGTCAAAATTTTTAATCCCATTGTTTTTAGCAGTACTTTGCTTTAAGTGGCCAAGATAGCTTGCGTTGGGAGCTGAACACCCTGGTCTTCCCTGCAGCTGGCCCAGGTGGAGCACCAATGTCCCAGGCAGTGGGCGGAGGGGTTCCCCTGACCCCGATCTTCTGGGCAGAGACAGAGATTCCCTTCTGCCCAGAAAACACTCAAGCACTATGTCTCTAGTGCTTTCAGGAGCCACACAGAAGAGTGACAAATAGTGTCAGAGAACTGAAAAAATAAAAATCAGAAATTCCAGTACCACAAGAAACAGGCGGTCAATGATAATCACTCTGAAATAGGAGTCTAAGTGAGAACTTCAGCTTTGATGTCACTAGAGCACCTTCCTATAAAGTACCACATGGCTAAGATTGCGAGAAAATCTGCCTTTAGCCCTTCAGGACAGAGTAGCCCTGCTCCTCCACCAGCTGGGAAGACTTCCTTCTTTCACTCAGCTGTGGCCTCAGGGCTGCAAACATGCCACTGAAAGCAAAAGAAAGATTTGGAGAGTGAAATTTTCTCATCCTTACTTTTGAAATGGAGCCCACAGTATACACTTCAAAGTACCCCATAAATATGTTTGGTTTACCATTCATGTTGCAGTGCATGAAGGTCAACAGGACATTGATGTTAGAGGTTGCTTAGCCAGTGGTTCTCAACCTTTCCTGGGCAACCTTTCCCTGGGCAGAATCACCTGGGGAGATTTCACAAAATACTGATGCCCAGGCCTTGCCCCAGAGATTTGAAAATTCTAATTGATTTATTTTAGGGTAGAGCCAGCTTTTCTTTAAAAAAATCCTTATTGATCTTAATATGTAGTCAAATTCAGAATTATTTCATCTTCTTTATTTTCAAGATGAGGACCCTGAAGCATAGAAAATTCAAAAACTTTTCTAATGTTTTGCAGCCGAGTCGTGGTGGTCCTGGGGTCCCAGGTATTTCTGATTTCAGATCTCTCTCCTGTTCCTGAGGAGACGTATATTCAGCACACTGTGCGGTCTCAATGTAGCCGAGTTGGAACTACACCCTGGGTCTCCTGGGTTCTTGCCAGTGGTTTTCCTGCATCACCCGACCTCATCTACTCTCTTCCTAGCTCTGGCTTCCTGGAATGGGAGTCAACAACTCTCTCCCCATTCCCTTGGGTGCAGAAGGGGTTGTCCCAGAGAATACGAAGCCAGTTTTCTTTGGCTCAATTTAAACATTAGAGAAAAGTAAAGTAATCAACATTTGTAGTCAACACTCAGATACTCCTTTTCGTTAAGATTCCATAACTAAGCCTCCAGAAAGATTTGAGAGGATTAGAGACTTGGTTTTCACATGAATGCCTCAGTCAAAAAGAGGTCACCAGCTGAAGTAGATAACTCAGTTTCAACAGACCCATCCCCTTTGTCTACCTCCGTTAGGACTCCCCTCATTCACAAAGGGTCACAAAGAAAGAAGTCCATTTCTATAGCTTCTTTTCTTTATGCTTTCTCAGAGAAAACACCTTTCACTTCCAAATTGACTGGGAAAATACTGATGGTGACAATGCTGATGAAAACAGCTACCCATCACAGAGAGCCACCAGCAAACACAGCATGTGATGGTTTATAAACTTTCACAGCGATCAAATGAAGTAGATATTGTCCTCATTTGTTTCTTTTCAGTTGATGAAACTAAGGCTCAGAGAAGTTAAATAATTTGCCCAAGGTCACACAGCTAGAGGTCAGGACTCGACACCACTTGAACTCTGCTTTGAGCTTTCTGCAGCCTGTGGGCCAGTCTCACCTGCTATCCCCCCGGCCTGTACACAGGGGCATGGGCTACATAGGGACTTTTTCCTGGGCGATATTCTTCTTTTATGCAAAGAAAAAGGTTTCCTCTTTCTCCATCAATGGTCTTCAGGAAATAACCCGACAAATGCTTCTGCACGGAGGAATCAAGTCTTTCCAGGTGCAGGCCTCTGAAATGAATCAGGACTTGCTGGGGACCATAGGAGGTCCCTGGGGAGGTGTGTCTGGCCCCCCGAGCATCTGGAGACCTGCTGAGGGACCTTAGACACAATGAAGAAAAATGTTAACAGTGACAATTTGGGGAACAGAATTGGGGACTAATCCTTACAAATCAGGAAACTTACAGGTCTTGAAGATGATGCCTTAAAAACATTACTTCAAAAATTAATTTAAATACTCGGGCTGATTGAGGATATTTGCGAAAATGGGGAAAAATTAAATCACCTGTAATTAGTATTTTAAATTATAAGCTTAATTTTATTGTATGTATTTCTCTCTTATAAAATGAAGATCAGTCTACACACACAGTGCAGTAGACCACATCTTTACGCTATTTTGTTATGAAATGCAGCATAAGCAAAAGCATGTAGAGCACATTTGTATATTGAACACAAACCCCTGTAATTGCCCCCAGGTAAGAACACCACTCATGCCTTATGAGGCCAGTGGCCTCCTGCACCAGCTCATTCTCCTCCAAGACCTCAACCACTTGCCTCCATAGGGATCCAGAAGGCTACTGACTTTGGTTATAATCATTTCCTTGCTGCCTTTTGTCACCTATCCTTACACCTTTAAACAATATGATTTAGTGATTAATAAACATTTATAAAAGTTCTCCAAATTGATGCACATAACTGTAGATTGATTGATCATTTTAATTGCTGTAGAATATTTTATTATTTAAATACTAGTGACCTGGTGCACAGATTCGTGAACATTGGAAGGAAATTACTTAGAAGGTGGCTGGTGGGGCAGGACTGGGCAAGATGGGCCTGACATGCCCTGGAGGCAACCTCCAGTTGTCCCTCCCCGGTGTCTGCAGAATAAGCGGGGTCCCTCTGGCAGGTGGGGTCCCTCGGCCTGGCCTATGGGGATCAGGCCAAAACAAGCTCTCTGACATCCCCTTAGGGGTCCCAGAATGCAAGAGGGCACTCTGCAAAGTTGCTGTTGTACAGGGTGTGGAACACAAATGCAAGTGTGCAGTAAACCAGATTCAGGGCCGACAGTGCCCCAGCAACAACCTAACCCATGGCCGAAGGTGGAATTGCACAGCCAAACGAGGAATCGGGCTCCCTCTTCTCTGGTTCCGGGGTGCATCACCTGAGAACCGCCTTTGCCAAGTCACTGCAGATTGGCAGCTCCTGTGTTGAGTGTATGCCCCCTAGTGGTCAGTGCATTTCATAGTGACCAGTCAGATGGTCGGACACTTAGCATATTAGCCTATTATATATCCTATCTAATAAAAGACAAACAGGGTAATTGACCGTACATTCGCTATGCTTCCCATTGGTTAATCAGGGTGATACACAAATTAACTGCCAAGAAAGATGGCGGTTAACCACCAACAAAGATGGCAGTTAATTTGCATATGTAGGCGCAATGATGGGAGGCAAAAGGGGAAGGACGGAAGAATGGTGATCGGAAACCCAGGTGGCAGACAAGAGTCGGGGGGCAGGGCCCTGGCTCCTCGGAGAACCGGGATGCCTTTGCCCACCCCCAGCTGGTGATCGCATATGGAAAGCCAGGCCGCAGGCAAGGTG
The DNA here is from genome assembly GCF_000147115.1 of Myotis lucifugus. NCBI lineage: Eukaryota > Metazoa > Chordata > Mammalia > Chiroptera > Vespertilionidae > Myotis > Myotis lucifugus. The sequence continues at coordinate 679,962 of NW_005871247.1, forward strand.
GCACCCCCAGGACCCAGGAGCCGCCTTGCCTGCAGCCCGTGATCCTGATCTCGAAGGCTTGGAGGCGGCTCTGGCCAGAACAGACATGGACAGGGACAGGGGGCTGGCCTGCAGCCTCCGCAGCTGAGTGCAGGCTTGGAGAGGAAATGGCAGGCCTGCCTCCCGCAGAAGCAGTGCAGGTCCCTTCTGCCTCCCACAGAATCTGCACGAGTCCCTCCATGCTCCAGCAGAAGTGGCATGACTCCCTCCCACCTCCCACGGAATCAGGGTGGCTCCCTCCTGCCCCTGGTGGAAGCAGCACAGCTCTGGGCGGTGCACTGCAGTTCCTGCCAGCTCCTGAGGAAGCAGTGGGCAGCCTACTGAGCAATATTGTGCAATGGGCTACTAGTATAGACATATGCAGTATTATTTAAGGTAGTATGAACATTTCCCCCTCTCACTGAATATTTTCCTAGCCCAGCAGGTGTGGCTCAGTAGTTGAGCAATTACCTATTAACAACTCAAAACAAACAACTCAAAACAAAAAACAAACAACTCAAAACACACACACAAAAAAGGCAGAGGTCCTTTTGGGATCATCTAAAGAGACTCTCATCTCCTGTGTTTGGAGGGCTGGCCAGAAGGTCATAGTTTGATTCCTGGTCAGGACATATGCCTGGGTTTCAGGCTCGATACCCAGTGTGGGGCGTGCAGGAGGCAGCCGATCAATGATTATCCCTCATCATTGATGTTTCTATCTCTCTCCCTCTCCCTTCCTCACTGAAATCAATAAAAATATATTTTAAAAAAATTTCCTAACTATGATTTTTCTCTCTAACTTTTTACAACTTTTCAAAAGATATGACAGTGTCTTCTGACCTATCCCCCTGAAGTAAAAACTGCAGATAATAATTTAGTATACATTTTCATCATTTTCCTTACTTTATAGATGCACCACATATTATTATGTTTAAATATATATTTATATATGTTAATGTTTAGAGACATACATTTCATGTAAAGCCATGCATAGATTTAAATTTGTTATGTATCAATTTATATGTGAATATGCAATATCCACATATTTATCATCTATTTATGGAAGGTTCAGTATACACCTTCTAATGAATAAAATAAATTGATGAACAAAATAGGTCCAGAGCCATGGAAACATGGAACAGACTGGTGAATCTCATAGGAAAAGGGGATGGGGGGGTGGAAGACATTAACCAAAAAACATATATGCATTCATGCATATAACCCATGGACACAGACAATAGCACAGTGAAGGGTGCTGGGTGGAGGGGAGCAATCGGGGGAGTGATGAGGGGCATCTGTAATACTCTCAACAATAAAGATAAATTTTAAAATATATCAAATTTGCTATGGAAAATCTGGAACATACACATGCATTAGAGACCATTTGTGCCCCACTCAGATCTCCTTAACTGGCCACTGTGCTCATGCCTCAGTTGCTGCAAGTATTGCAGCTAATTACTTATACCTGTGATCTCCAGATAATTGTCCTTGGCTGACTAAGTCCTCCCCATGCAGACATGGGGGAGGTTATAGCACCCTGGCCGGAGAAGTAGCCAGTTGACTAGTGTGAATGTATAGGATCTACCAACCTACCTCAAGTCCAGACAACCCTGTGATATAAACAACATTCCAGAACTACCTGAGATCACATTCTTTTTTGGCTCCTTCTGCTGCCCTATCCTGCTTCTCTCATTCAGGATTTTTTCTGAAGAGCACCTGCTTGGTAAATTAAGGGTACATGAATTCCTGTTTTAGGTCCTGCTTCTAGGAAACCTGGTCTAGAAAACTAGTACCAGAAGTCATAGGAAGCTGACTTTAAGGATGAAATTCTGAAGAATCACTCAGCCCTTTCTGGCAAATGTGGATAATCCCTGGCATGCTGTAGTGGTTCAGTCATTAAGATTTTCACCTTTAGTGACATGGGATTTGATACAGGTAGGAGATATGCTTCTATTTGTGCCTAACTCTAACACTTGAGTGCAACTATAAGGACTGCAGAATTGGGTGACTATGGCTGAATACCACTGTTGCTTTAGAGAGAGACTTGGGGCGATAAATTACCAACTCAAAACAAACACACAAAAACAGAAAGAGAAAAGGCATCATCTAAAGAGACTCTCATCTCCTGTGTTTGGAGGGCTGGCCATTCTGAGGACCAGGCTCAGGACCTGTATGTGAGGGTAGCCGGATTTCAGGAAAGCAAATATCTTACACCAAACTCAGAGCCTTGATGAGGAAGAAGTGGATGCTGAGACTTGGGCAGGATACCCTGGAGGATTGCTCCTTGTTGAAGAATATACCTTCCCTTTGCCTGAAGATAATGCAGTAGACTCGTGAGACAATAAGATAAGGTTGGCTCTCCTCAGAATATGCCCGATGGAGGACCATCTCACAGTGCCCACTGGATCCAGATACACCCGCTAGTCATTTTCTTAGTTCCTGAATATATTAAACTGTTGGCAAAACCCTTACACGGGTTTCTTGCCGTATAAACTAAGAGTCATTATAGTAATAAAGGCCAAGAGGAAGCCTCTGAAACTCTCCTGAACCCAGCCAAGGTCGTAAATGTAAAACAATTATCACATCTTTGGAGGAAATGGCAGATTTGTACCGCCCTCAAAGATGTAAAGGATGCCGGGGAGGTGGTTCTGCAAAAACCCAGATGGATTGTGGAAAATAACAGTGTACTACTGCAACCTTAACCAAATAGTACAACCAATTGCAGCTGCTGTGCTGGAAGTGGTATCTTTATTAGAGGCTCTGGTAAGCGGCATAAAGCTATTGATCTTGCAAATGCATTCTTTTCACTACCCCTCAAATAGGACAGAAGCAATTTGCATTCATATGGGATGAATAGCAGTATACATTCATGGTCTTGCCCCAGAGATATGTTAATTCACTTTCTCTGTCATTGTATTGTTGAAAAGATCTGGGCCATCTGGCCATTCTGTAGAGCACCATATTAGCCCATATTGCTGACATCATGTAGCTGGACCTGATGAGCAAGAAGTGGCAAGACACATGCATTCTAGAAGGGAGATAAACCTTGCAAAGACTTAGAGGCAGTATACATCAGTGAAATATTTAGGGGCCCTGTGCTCTGGGTCAAATGAGTCATCCTTTTTAAAGTAAAGGGCACACTATTTCTCTGTGCATCTCCTACTACTAAGAAAGCAGCACAGGCTTAGGTGCCTTTTCAGGTTTTAGCTATAGCATGTTACATACTCAGGAATACTGCTCTGGCTCATTTATTTGCTAATGCCAAAGGCTCATAGTTTTAAGAAGGTCCAGAGCAATAAAATGTTCTGAAGCAGATTCAGGCTGCAGCATAAGCAGTCTGGCTACTTGGATTGCTTTATAGAGTCTCTAGCAAACCCCAGTAGTAAGTTCATAAGATTTTCTATGAATTCTTGGGTTCTTGAGCAAAGCCATACCATCTGCAACAAAGTACTATATACCATTAAAGCCACATGGGCACACTCAAACAACTGGCCTACTACTGATTCCTGATAAAGCCAGAAAATCTAATCATGGGCATCCAATGGCCTTGGAGCCAGAACTGCACAAATTGATCTGAATTCTGTCAGACCTACCAAGTCATAAGGCCTGGGAGGTCACTTTAAGGTAGGAGTGGTACATTCCAGAATGAAGCAGAACAGGTTCAAGCACTAGGTACCAGAAGCCCATGTCACTGTTCTTTATTATGCTGATACCTCTCCCTCAGCTCACGTTCTTGGTGTCATGAATCATTTCCTATGCCCAGCTGGCAGAGGAGAGAAACTCTGGGGTCAGCTCAGTAGTTTTGTATAAACTAAAAATGAAATTCTGCACTATAGCCCCACTTATGGGTGGCCCTGCAAAACAGAAATGAAAAGAAGTCCTTGCAGTGGGCAGAGCTTCAGGTAGTCCTCATGACCATCCACTTTGTGTGGAGAGATCATTGATCAGAGGTTAGAATATGTATGGACTCAATGGCCTAGAAGAAATAATACTGGAAGAAGAGACAAGGAGGTCTAAGGAAGAGATATGTGAACGGATATGTGTGAGTGGGCACATCAAATGTGATGATTTTTGTATTGTATTTCATTACCACCACAGAACAGTGATGACAGCCAACCTCTGACACTGCATTCTTTAGATAATGAGCTCAAACATGGAATTGCCATGATAGTAGAAATAGAGGCTGTTCATGGGCCCCACAATATTGGCTCTCTGTCATCAAGATGGGGACTGTCCAGGTTGGACTTCTATTGGTGAATGTCCAACCTGACAGTAGAAAAGACCAACCTTGAGTATATATGGTTTAGTTCCATAAATCAGACCAAGCAGCAAGCGTTGGCTGTTCAATTACATTGGATGCCTTCTAGTTTGCTAAGAGCAAGTCATCTAAATTAAGATTTACATTTATTCTTGGTAACAATTTGCCTTTCCTACCTATAATTTCTCCTATAATTTCTACCTATAGTTTGTTTTGAGTTGGTGATTTATCACCCCAAGTCTCTCTCTAAAGCAACAGTGGTATTCAGCCATAGTCACCCAATTCTGCAGTCCTTATAGTCAAGTGTTAGAGTTAGGCACAAATAGAAGCATATCTCCTACCAGTCAGCACCATTACTCCAAAGGCTTAGAGAGAGTTTGATCTTCTAAATGGGATCTTGCATAGCATCTTCTCAGTCCAACAGTTGGTAAAGGAGGCCTGGAAGTGGGCATGTGAGCAGGGCATCCACTAGTCTTACCACATACTGTCTCATCTAGAAACTATCAGCCTAATAGAACAGTAGAATGGCCGCCTCTTAAAAGTATGGCTGAGGCATCAACTTTGAGATGATACCTTCTAAGGATGGGGCCCATGGTCCAATAGATTCCATCTCCAACAGGTAGAATACATGGGTCCAGGAACCAAGCAGTGAAAGTCAGAGTACCCCCTATAACTATCATTCCTAGTAACCCTTCTGAAGAATTTGTGCTTCCTGCTCTTGAGTCTGTGACTTTCAAGGTCCTGGTTCCTGAAAAGCCTGTACTTCCATCAAAAGACACAGTAATAATTCAAGTAAGCTTAAATCTGTAGCTACCATATAGTTACTCTGGATTCCTTGTTTTGGTAGACCAGCAGCCAAAAAAAGTAGTTACCATGTATATTGAGAAGGGCTGAGGTCTGATCATACTCAGGAGGTGGAATTGTGGCTAAATAAGGCAATCACGGAGGTGCTCCACTGCGGTATTTTTGGTAACCCCATGCCCAGTTATACCTGTAAGTGGGAAGTAGATAAAATCAGTTAGGCCTTGAGATTAAGTACAGCAACAGGGTATAATACATGCTGTTATAAGTTTCCCCAGAAACTGTGACCCTTCAGAATCCTAGAGAAACTGTATCTAGGTGAAGGAAATGTTACAGTCAGAAAGAAGCACATAGAGCTGAGTGGTAAAGGGGTGGACTGCAATAGTTGCTGTTGGTGCCTGGCCCAGATTGCTTTTCCTGCTTCATGAACCCATCCTGCAGCAGCTGCAAGTACCTATGGCTCATGATTGAGAGATGTGACTGCCCCAAATAGTTTTCAACTTCAAAAAATATAAACATATGCTCTCTACCAAGTATCCATTCCATGTAGAAAAGCAATGCATGCATATAAACAAATTCACATATGCAAACAAAATAAACGCTACCCAAAGCTAATTACTCTTAACACATTGATATCTTTTCTAACAATCATTTTTCTACATAAAATACAACTTGGAAATATTTTTTTTTCAGTGTCAGAGAGGTAAAGTGTAATAGTCCCTTTATATTTCTATTTTGTAATTGTGTTATGGATTATTTTTGTTCATAAATTATTTAGAAGAATAGTTTTAAATTTTCTATTTCTATGGCTTAATACTTTGATAATTTTTAGTTTTAGTTTACTATGGTTTAAAAAGGAAATAAGAGAGAAGGCTGTACCATTTTTTTTTTAAAAAATTTGAAATGTTCTTGTGACCTGAAATATTTGATTAAAATAACTATTCTACAGATTTTAATATTAAGTTTTATTGTTCATTTGTAAGAGGTGTGAAAGTAGAAATAAATCTTGTTATTTCTATGTATGTGTTTAATTTCTGCTTGTTTGAATTGTTTTAAATAGAGAAATATGTTAATATCTGCAAGTATTACTGTGTGCTCATTTTTAGAGGTTTTGTTAAATTTGTCGTGCTATTCTAATTAATCTCATAAACATTGGTATCATTCATCAAAAGAAGTGAACTTTTGCTCCCTGCTATGTTTTTGTCTGAAAGTTGGTGTCTGATGTATATGCTTGTAACCCCTCCTTCTTTTTGTTTGAATTGGCCCAATGTATCTTTGTCCAATACTATTTTACTTTAAATGTTCTGTATACCTTTGTTTTGAGTGTTCTTTCATAGAGAGTAATTGGCTAGATTTTGGGAAAACAACTTGAGAGTCGTTGCCTTTTAAGAGAGGTGCTTAACATCAATGTTTATTAGCACAAAAGGTCTATTTCATGTTCTGACATATACTTTTATACACTTTAAATATTGTTTTATGCTGTTTCATTTGCTACTCCTATTTGCTCTATGAACTGTGTTTTCTTTGCTTTTACTTTCTTTGATGTCTATCTTTTAATATTTCAAAAGCCATCTTTTTCTTTACATGAACTAATTCTCAGAGTCAAGAAGGAAATGATCTTTTGAGTACACAATCCTACACTTTCCCTTCTCCTCACATTTCTCAGTCTTTGTTAATATTAGCTGACGTTTTAAACTCAGATTTTTTTCATATAATCATGAATTTTACATTATTTTTAAAGGAACAGATGTTTTGATTTTAGATTCAGTTTTACATGTAGATTTACATCTTTCCTGGAGAGGTAAATGTGGTCTATGCTTCCCTGGTTTTAGTGCTGAATCTCATCACACTTTGAGATGACTCTCATTTCTGAGCGTGCAATACTTTTAGTATCCCCAGTTAGTTGGAAACAATTTTTAAATAATTGATTTTCATGGATCTTTTTAAATAAAAATATCCTTTATTGCCTTAATTTATAAAAGACAGCTTACATCTCAGTAGTGTTTGCTCCAAGCTCTGCAAGCTCTGTTGTCTTGGGCATTGGTGCTGAAGATGAGAACCTACAGTTCAGCCTGCTTATTTCTACTTTCACACATAACCTTTTCTTTCTCCTGAAGTGCTTTAAAATTGTATTCCTCTTTTTTAATTTAAACATTACTCCAGAATTAAGGGACTATATTCATATTGCATTGCCTAGGACAGCATGGGAACTTGCAATCTGTCTATAGATTTTTTTTTTTAACTTTGGAGAATTGAGACTCGATTTGTATTTTTTTTAAATAATTGCTTATGATTCATTTATTCCAGCCCTTTCTTCCTTTGATCTCCACTCGTGGTCTTCCATGTCTGTCATTTCCTTTCTCATCATTTCCTGTGGATCTTTCCCTCTGCATCCTCTGCATGGATTTAATTTCTTTTTCAGCATCAATTATGTCTCTTCCCTTTTTTATTCTAACTCCCCAAAGCATAATTTCTAGCAGGTTTTCATACAGAGCTGCTCTATTCTACAAATTTGGCATCTTTTCCGTATGCAGCTATCTTGATCTTTGAGCCTCATGAAGAAGTAGAATTAGTAGCTTTGACAGCCCCTGGCTCTTCCCATCTCTGCCCCTCCCCCCGCCCATTCTTTCCTTGGCGAGGCTCTTCCTCTTAGGACATGTTGCATCATAACCAGTCATTCTTGCAACTTTATGCCCAATGTTTGCACAGATTTACTTTCCAAATAGATTTTACAAAGGCAGCAGGTTCCCGTTTCTCCACATCCACCTCAACACTTGTTATTTCTTGACTTTTTGATAGTAGCCATTCTAATAGGTATGAAGTGATATCTCAATGTGGTTTTGAGTTGCATTTTTCCACCCCAATAATCAGTGATATTGAACATCTTTCATGTGCCTATTGGTTATCTGTATGTCTCCCTTGGGGAAAAAAAAATGGATTGTAAAATGGTTCAGCCAGTATGGAGGTTCTTCAAAAAATAAGAACTACCATATAATCTAGCTATTTTACTACTGGGTATTTATCTGAAGAATATAAAAACACTAACCTGAAAAAATATATGCATCCATGTTCAAAACAGCCTAAGTGTACATTGACTGAACTGGATAAAGAAGATGTGGCATATACAGTTGACCCTTGAATGCCTCGGGTCTGAACTCATGGGTCCACTTATACACAGATTTTTTTCAACAAATACCTATACTCTTTATGATCCGAGGTTGGGAGACCACTAGTGCAAAGGGCCAACTGTGAGCATGGATCTGTACTGTTTTATAAGGAGGCCTTGAGCAATTATGGGCTTTGTATCTGCAATGGTCCTGGAGCCAATCCCTGTGAATACCGAGGGACAACTGGTTACGTTTTGGAAGAGTCAAAAGGTATACATGGACTTTCACTGGCACAGAGGCCTTCACCCCCACATTGTTCAAGGGTCAACTGTATACACAATATAATAGAACTCAGTCATAAAAATGATGAAATATTGCCATTTGACTGAAAGGACAAAAATATATGTAATTTCACGCATATGTGGGATATACAGCAAACAAACAAGAAGAAAGAAATGAGCAAACAAAACACATAGACATGGACGACAGAATGGAAGTCACTAGAGAGGCTGGGCTGAGTGTGTGGAGGGTGAAATGAGTTAAGGTTAAGTGTGGAATAGTGACTAATGGAACCTAGATTTTTGGTGGTGAGCACACTACAGTACATGCAAATACTGAGTTACAATGTTGTACACCTGAAACTTATCTATGCTATTAACCAATGTTACCTCAGGTAAGAGAAATTAAATCCATGCAGAAGATGTAGAGGGAAAGAAGAAAGAAAGGCAGATGGCGAGTCCGAGAGGAGGAAAAGGGACAACTGCACTTTTTATGCCTCAGAAAGAGTGGCTCATGCGCTGGGCACCCAGTGCTCACAGTTTGGTTTGCATGGACTCTGGATTGCTGCTGGCACATCTCCCTGCCTTTTCAGGGCTCTTTCTCCCCAGCTGAGCTGCTTCTCAGTTCATCTTCACCTGCCTTGTAAGGCAAGGGTTCCTCTCAAAATAAAAGATGAAATAGCCTGCTAGTCATAGGAAAGACCCCATCTAAAGCCCCCACTGTGTCATCAGTGGTGTTTCCTGAGAGGTTTGAAGAGGCTGCCCCCACCAGGCTGCTACTCAGGTGCCATTTTAGACAAGGAGTGTGGCCACTGTCCTCTGCAGAGAAGAAAACACACAAACAATCTCAAAACAACTGGGAAAAGAAAGTGTAAAGAATGTATGGGGTTTTCTACTTGAAATAAGCTTTATAACCAAATTAGAGGCCCGGTGCACGGATTTGTGCACCAGTGGGGTCTCTGGGCCTGGCCTGCGAGGATCGGGCTGAAACCGGCTCTCTGACATCCTCTGAGGGGTCCTGGATTGTGAGAGGGCATAGGCAAGGCCAAGGGACCCGACTGGTGCACAATTGGGGCCAGGGAGGAACCGCGTGAGGGCTCCAGGGCGTGTCCAGCCAGTCTCGCCCAGTCCCGATCAGGGCTGATCAGGGCTGTCTTGCCCAGTCCTATTGGCCGGACCTCAGCAGCAAGCTAACCTAACTACCAGTCGGAGCATCTGCCCCCTGGTGGTCAGTATGCATCATAGCTACAGATCGAATGGCCGAATGGTTGCTTAGGCTTTCATATATATAGATTACTGGAAAGGCAAAAATAATGCTGATCCTCAGGATTAAATGGAGCCAGGGATTTCAACACCACTCAACTTTCTATCATTCTGTGTTTTTGTGTGCCATTTTGTTCTCTCTCACCCTCCACGCCCCACCTCTCTCTCTCTCTCTCTCTCTCTCTCTCTCTCACACACACACACACACACACACACACACACACACACACATACCTGTATCTCCATCTAACTCTCTCCCACCTCCCTCCCCCTGCTTTCCCTTCTGAATCTGGACCATCAGTTGAGGCCAGGGAATATAGGTATGTGAGAAAATGTAACCTTCCATAGGAACAATGTGTTTATAAGTAGAGGAGTAAAAATGTGTTGAGGGCGGGGAAAAAAAAAAGGAGACATATGTAATAGGTATGTGAGAAAATGTAACCTTCCATAGGAACAATGTGTTTATAAGTAGAGGAGTAAAAATGTGTTGAGAAAACAAAGGTTATATTCCCAAGTAAGTGTGGGAAGATGGACAGACAAAACCCAACCAACAAACAAGTGTCTACTATATGACCCCTCTCCCTTTTTATTAAATTTTTATTTAACTAAATGTACATAGATGTTTTAAAAAGTTAAATATCTGGCCATGCTCATCATAAAAATCACCATCCCTGAGTACTACCCCTTCCCTGAGCCCTGCCCTCAAAATAACCACCTTCAACTTCCAGCTGATTCTTTTAGTCTAGTCCTCCACACTACCAAATCTTATATTCATAGGGCTATATTTCTTAATATAATAATTATATACATTATCTATTAACTTGTTAAAGTGAACATTTAATTCCCTTATATACACATATATACATATTGTTCTTTTTCTCTTTCCAATATAGTGAAATCATACTTTTTGGTTAATTTATCAGCTTAAGCTTATGTTATCATAATAATGTAAGTATTATTCATTACTGAGCCAACTAGTGAATTACAAATATGCTTTCCTTTTAGTACAATTTTTCTGTAAGTTTGTAATTGCCTTATTTTTCACTTCTTTGGGTTTTTTATATCATTATTACTAATACTTCCCAAGATCTCTAACAGAATTATTAAAGTACTCTGTCTCTTATCTTTAATGCTCAGGGAAGCTCAGAAATTGTAGAAATACTTACTGTAACACCAGAAGGACAGCCTTCCTTGGTTCCTGAGAACTGGAAATGATTTATCTTTTGGGGACTCCTATTGATCAGATGTACTTTCAGGTTGCTGGCACCTCTCTGCCTTATCACAGATGCCACATAGCTTGTTCTTCCTTTTAGATCTGATCTTGAGGGCAGGGTGCACTCTGATTCATTGTTCTAAGTACTCAGCTCAGTGCCCTGACGAGAGGCCACTCCATAAGCACAAATGAGGGAATAAATAAATAAGCTCTGTAATCTACTCTGGAGTCCTTCTGTGTTCCTACTGAATGAGGACAATGGCTCTGATGGCAGGAGACTGAATCTAGTGGACTTATCTGTACACTGTGCTGCAAAACTTGAGAGAATGTCACATAGACTAGGAAGGTCGGGGCCTTTAAGTAACTGCTCCAGGAAGTAGCAGAATGAGAGGTCAAAGCAGGTCTGACTGAATTCTGTACTCACCCAGCACCCAACACCACCTTCCAGGCTCAGTCAAAGCCACAAGGCAGGTAGCAATTCCTTAATCATGTATATGTACCTGGGTCACTAAGATGTTTCCCATTTCTATTCTGGGAATGCTAACCTTCTTTTCTTCCCTACAACCCTAAAGGCCATAATTTCTTAAATGAATATTTTTAAATTACAATAAGATTTTATTTTTAATGGATGTTATCATTCCATCTGAAAAGTTTATAAAAGCGGTATTTTCCATCTCTGAGCCCGGGGTGCTCTTTCTGTTGTTCGTTTCAATTAAAATTTTTCTGAGACACCTCCAGTGTTTGTAAAGGCAAGGAGGGATTTCTCTTGAATGAGGAATGGCCTGTTGTCAGCTTGTTTTCCTTTTGGAAATCCTTGAAGACAAATATTTGCATTCTAGGTCACCTAGGAAGCAGGCGTCCCAGAATTAAAAAAAAATAAAATAAAATTCTCAGCCTTTGGTGGTTTGCTGTTGAGCCGGCCAGTAGAGGGCGCCTAACCATCAGCAATAGTCTCAGAAACTTCCATAATGGGTTCAGGCATTTTATTACCTTTTACTTTTCAGCTGCCAAATTAGTAGCAGAATGGGATAATCCATTTCTCTTCATTTTGCAATTGTCTTGCATTGTGGAAAAGAGAATGCCTTCCTGAAAAATCTGGAAGCAGTGTTGGGGATAAAAGAGGAAAGCAAGGCTCTCCTGGTCCACTGGGGTTGGAATGGGTTCCATGCAGGAGGCTGTCAATCCTTGCATGGCGTTTACCTGATTCGGCGCTTACAATGTGGCCGCTGGCCTGTGGCTTTCTCAGCTATTAATAAGGCCTTTTCTGTGAAGAGATCAAATGTGTTTAATTTTCTTTAACACAATCCATATGAGCTTCCACCAGATGTCATGAAATCATACAACCACAGACTGTTAGCAGGGACTTTGGAGATCCTTTAGCACACACTGGTCAACATACAGAGGAGAAGATCAATCTCTGATCAGGCAAAGGCCTTGGGCAATTAGTTAAGAGATGAACGGGTGTTAAAACCTGGCTGCTGACCATTCCCCATGACCTCCCATTTAACTTCTAACCAGGAAATTCCTGTCAACAGTACCTGAGTAAACCCAGCTTACAGAGGGTTTACTGGCAATAAGATAAATTTATACAGATTTTCAGAAGGGTTGGTAGCACTTAATTGCATAGATAGGGATTAAATTCAGGACTGAGGTTTAGATTGGCTGGCTCTAGTTTACGTAGACCATCTTAACCTTTTAATTCTCATGCATGCCTTTGTCTTCCTTCTGAGTTATTATTTTCCACTGTTCTTCACCCCAGGCCACCTCTGGGAGACAAGATTTTAAAAGGGACATTCACACCTCTTACCAAAGGTCACCACATGCTCCCTGATCTGGCCCCTAGGTACTGACTGATCTGCTGCTACCCGCCTCCATGCCTTTTTGTTGTTGTTAATCCTCACCCAAGGGTATTTTGTCCATTGATTTTAGAGAGAGTTGGAGGGAGGTGGAGAGACACAGACAGAGAAACATTGATGTGAAAGACTCATCGATTGGTTGCCTCCTACACAGGCCCAGACCGGTCTGGGGGTCAAACCTGCAACCCAGGTACATGCCTTTGACTGGGAATCAAATCCATGACCCTTCCATATGTGGGCCAACACTCTAACCATTTAGCACACTGACCAGGGTTCTTCTGTGCCTTTCCACCCCTCAGGTGTAGTAGTCACCCATTTGAACTTCAAGCTCATCCCAGTGCTAAGACTTTGCACTAGCTGTTTTCTTTGCCTGCAACTTCTTTCCTTCTGATCTTCACATGGTGAGGTCTTTCTCTTCCCAGTTTCAGCTCTTCCTTCACGCAGCCATCCTTGACCAGTGGATGTAAGCATTCGCCCAATCACCCTTTATCCCATCATCTTGTATTATTTGCATCTCACTTATAACCCATTGGCAATGTTGTTGATTTTGTACTTGTTTTGGTCTCTCTCCCCCCTCCTATCACTAGAATCTGTGTTTCATGAAAGCAGACTTTGTCTGTTATGTGCACTATTTTATCCCGCCCTCTGGACAGTCTCTGACTCATGGCAGGCACTCAAAAGAAACTGCAGGGAAACATCGTTGTGTGCAGGAGCCTTTCCTTACACCTGTAGACAGAGCCTCTTTCTTTTAGGGGGTTAAATATCTTCATGATTTTTGGAGGTGTCTTTTCTTTGAGCAAGCTTCAAGTTGCAATTGGTGTCAGCCCTAAGGTCTGGATGGCTGTGAGCTGGACCAGCCTTCTCCTCACCGGGCATCTGGGCTGACTACTTAATCAGCACAACCCTCCTGCCGTGGCTGACTCTCCCTCAGGACCCAGTGATTCGCTCACCGAGATTAATTCCATCATAAAACTCTTAACCAGGTTGTATCACATGGGAATGGACAGGTTTTGGAACTGTGCATTGTCTTAAAACACCCAAGTGTGTAAGATGAAGTCTGCCCATTCCTCAGAGCCAGTGCAGTCAGGATCAAAATTTGCTCCTTTTGGGTGGCAAGTTTAATACATCTCCCTCCTACTTCTTAAAACCCACCATGGAGTCATTTGGGAGAGTGAGCGATTTTCCTCTCTCCACTTATGGCACCATGAGTGTGGTGTCAGGGAGCAGTTTGGGAGGGTCAACTGAAAACAATTCCACTGCATGGAACTGTCCAGGCACCAAGATTAATGCCTTCCCCTCCTCCATCCACAACAGCGGTGGAGATAGAACTGGAGGCAAAGGCAACAGATATGGGAATGCCAAGTTCACCAATAACCTATGCTAGGTAACATCCTAAATGCCTTCTATAACAAGGTTTTCCTGATTCTCATAACTATTCTATGAGGTATTAGTTTACTATCTTGCAGGTAAAAACACTAAACCTCAGAGGACTTTTAAGTATATGTCAAATACCACTTAGGCGGTAAAGCCATGATCCAAACTCGGACCTAGTCCACTCTACTACTCCATAGTCTTCTACCACCCTCTCTCGCCACCCTGCCCAGCCACCTTGCCCCAGCACCCCACCCCGCCACCCCGCACTGCCACCCCGCACTGCCACCCTGCATCATCACAAGCCCCCAGAGCATCTCTCTGCAAACACCGCCTCTCCAGGGGCTTTTATGAAGCCAAAGAACCTTAAGGGATTACTAGTGTTCTCACACTTACTAAAAAACAAAAACATGCGAGTTATCCAAATGAAAGCTTGAGGGCTGGTTAAAATGTTGGTGATACAGGCTTCATGGAAATAAGCATTTCTTTATTTTCTAGCTTGAAAACTTGTTAGTTCAAATCTATTACTTCTTTTATTTGTTTATTTAGTAAATATTAGGTATTTAACTGGCTGTCAATCCCAATGCTAGACACTGGTAATAGAGTAGCAGAAAAGGTCAATACTGATTTTTTATCTTAGCAAATGTACAGTTTATAATTGTCATTGGAGGAAAAGAAATAAGGAGAACATATTTTAAAACTCCCATTGTCAATTTTTTTAAAACTTGTCAGGACGCTATCTCATTCTTAGCAGAAGTAGCTAAAAAATGGCTTCTGTCACATGGGCCCTGGCCATACAGTGTTGTTTGTTTGTTTGTTTGTTTGTTTGTTTGTTTAAATTTGTTTCTGACATCTGTCACCAGGTACAGATTCAGAATAAAAGGTTCTACTGTGGAGCAGCCACTGGCAGAGAGGAAGCCAGATTACACACCAGCCCTGCAGTCCCCCCTTGACCAAAGACTGAAATGGCAAGGACCCTACTTGACGTTATTCTTCACAGGGCCACAGGGCTGGAAGGCATCCTTGTGATCACCGAGTCCAACTTTCCACTGTAAGACTGTAGACAGGCAGATAAGGACTTTACCACTCCCTAAGACAGTCTCTTCCTTTGCTGGGTAAAGCATATCGCTCCTTGTATTGAGAACAAGTCTGCCTCCTGGACTCCCCCAGCAGAAAAAAATCAACCTCAGCTCTTTGTGCAAGGTTCTGGAGAGGTCTCAAGAGAGATTATTCCAATTATTGACTTGCTGTGAGTGGGTAACTCATGTAGAGGTATTGTTATGTTTTACTTTTCAAGTGTTTTCCCACGTATCAAGTTTCCCACATATCAGCTTGAAAGGTGGGAAAGCACTTGAAAACTAAAATACACCAATACCTCTATATGAGTTAAAGGGGTAACTGCTATTCCTCAAGTAAAGAACCCAAGTAATGGAATGGAAAATATATGTAATAACAAAATAAATGGGCATTTCCTTGAAATAAAAATTTGAGCCCTAGCTGGTTTGGCTCAGTGGATAGAGCATAGGCCTGTGGATTGAAGGGTTCCAGGTTCAATTCCAGTCAAGGGCACATGCCGGGTTGCAGGCTTGATCCCCAGTAGTGGGTGTGAAAGAGGCAGTCAATCAAAGATTCTCTCTCATCATTGATATTTCTATCCCTCTCTCCCTCTCCTTTCCTCTCTGAAATCAATAAAAAATATATATTAAAAAAAATATTTGAACCTGCAGTTGAAGAAATCACTTCAGTTAAAAAAATTGACATATGCAATCAACAGTAGACAAATTCAGGTTATAATACTGAAATTCAATGCTAAAAAAACTAGGAAAAAATGTATCTAGGAAAAAATATTATGCCATCTGTAAAGCAGATATTGCCATGCTGGCCTCAGGGTTCTCCACAAATAATATTCAACATGGTAAGAAAATAGAGCAACGTCTACTTCCTAAGAGAAGGAAGTATGATCCAACAATATTATACCCAGCTACATTGTTCAAGAATGAAAACAGCAAGTAGTCTTTCTCCAACATGAGAGAACGTAGGAAGTGACTCCCCCTTGAAAAAAATGAATCTTTTTGATGAAATTCAGTAACACATGGATGAATGGAGAAGCTGAAAGTTATCCATGTCTGTGATGAGTTTCCCGACTAGGAAATGGCTGCTGTTGCCAGGATATAAGACCTTACTGAGCTTTATGAAAATTGTGTGGCGTAGTAGAGAGAGCGCCGGATCCAGTGCTGGTTTACCACCCACTTACCTGGCCCAAGAGTAAGTCCCTTACCTTCTGGGCCTTAATGTCTGCACCTGATAAAGGAGACTGCTCAAGTGATGTACTTCCCATGTACAGTGAAGGAAACAACCTTGAATATCTCCAAATGATGGTGTCATTTCTTTCCTGTCAGATTCTGCTTCTGCCCACACCCTGGATGGGTGTTCTTTTTTGAGTGTCTGTTTGGAACACTCTGCAGTTGGTTATCCCTCTGGTCAGTTTAATGCTTAGTCAGGGCTTTTGTTAAAAGCCAAAGCTCATTCACTTGGAGTCTCCTCTTGCTAGCAATGACATCATTAATCATGGGCTGGCCTGGGCAGCCATGCCAGGACTTGGCTGAGTTCCCACAGCTGTATTGTTGGCAGAAGGTTACCTTGCAAATTGTGTTGCTTTTCTTCCTGGGTTTTTAAAACACAGAAGTCATTCAGAAAGAGGGCTTTTAAGCTCCAGAGTCCTTTGCCTTCACTGTGCCTCTGAAGAGGACACTTGCCGAATCTCTGGCCCTCTGGCACTCCAGTCATATTGACGGGAGAACAGACATCACCATCATCTCAGCAGCAGCATACTCCCAAGATACAGAGATGTAAGTGGTGAGAGGAAGGATGTGCGAGTGACTGGCCATACATCCTATGATTCTTTAGGGCAGAGCAGTTGCCACTTGTCTACTTGTTTGTAGACACAGACAGAGCTCCACATCTTATTTGTATGGCATCACTAACACTATCTTCCTGACCCATGTTAGTGTAATTAATGTTTGTTAAATAGCTGAGATAATTTATGCCAAGGTAAAGGAATTACAGGGTGGGGAGGTGAAGGTAAGCAGCATAGCTAATATAGTATATTTTTTTAATTCTCTGATGGTGGTAACCCATTGGTTTTACCCAGCATAGTCGACAGGGGTGTCTACAATGGGCACACCCAACATCACATTCTAGATTGCCTTCTATATCATACCTCAGTACTTCCCCACACTACTTTAACCCCCATCAGCCAAGGGAATAAATCAGGCCCTTCTACACCGTCTTCCTATGACTGGAAACAGTTTGTTTGTGACTTTGGTTTCTGATTTAGCCACATGTGTATCCTAAAATCATCATGTTGCTTAGAAGTGGCAGCCTGGTGACATGCTTCCTTTTACCTTGCTCATTTAAGAGCTAATGTCCCAATTTTAAAGTTTCACTTGCTCACTTATTGAGAATCTTCTATGTGCTGTGCACTGTTCTAGGTTCTGAAGATGTCATGATAGATTAGACTCAGTTTCTGCCTTCAGGGGCATCAGACCTAACCTTTGACTCAGGCCCTATGTCATACTTCTAGATACTCACAGCATGGCCATTTGGGGTGACTTGCTCACTCTCTTTTAGGGTTTATTCCATGTAGGGATGGCATCAAATGAGGCAACATGGGTACAAAAAAGTGCATGAGTTTATTACTTAGAGTGGGCATAACCAAAGTCAGTAAAAATCCATCACATATCTGAACAAATAGGATCAATTTATTGCCTTCTATACACAAAACTCAAATTCTCCTCCACATAATCTCATCTTTAGTATGTGATGCAAATTTGTCCTATAATTTCCCCAAAATCTTCTTCCAAGATGAAACAAGCTGGATGTTGTTGCTCTCGTGACTCCTGGCTACATCTGCACATGGTCCTTTCCATCATCATAAAGAGAGAACGTATTGAAGGAGTGATGCAGGGAGAGTGGCCCTGGGCCGGCACTCAGCCAACTGTTCACATTCCAACTCTGTGCTTGGATATTCTCACCCTAAATTTTCATGAATAGAAACATCATGCAACTTCCTCCTTATTAGTTTAACTTTTCCAGGAAGTCTTTTTGATAACTTATAATGTGCCTCCTAATTTACTATTAATTCATTTTAGTTTGATTATCCAAACCTTAATATTTTTCCTCTCCTCCAATACCATCATCCAACATTCATTACCTATAATCCCACTTGAGTTCAATTTAAATTTATTTTACCCTCAATACAACAACTTTCTCCAAATTCTACTTTTCTTCCAATAATGCCGCTACTGTACAGTTTCCTGTGACACAAAACTTAGAGTTATATTCTTGTCTCTTCCCTTTTCTCTAACCCCTAGTTCCAGACACCTTCTCAATCACATATTTTCTTGGTATTTCTCTGAGATCACTTTAATCTCTCTACTCCATAAACACACTCCACACACATTGTATCACCACCACTGCCGTCATCACAACTGCCTTAAGTAGGGTATAGCCATATTTTTTTCTCTGGTCTTCTTGCTCACACACTTCACATGACAAACTATTATGACCTTTAACCCCAAATTCAGTTTCTCACACTCATAGACAACACTCTAAATGTTATCACCATTCCTTCCTGCCCACCTGATGGTCTACACATCCATAACCACCTCCTCTCAGGTGCTACTCCTGACCGCAGGACCAATGCTTCTTGCTCCTTTCATTGCACGCCTATTGTCATTCTGTCTTCTTTTTGCTGTTACTTGTTTTGGAAGGGTTGCCATGTGATAATCTTGTCCAACTTCTCCTCCGATGCCCTAAAATTTCAATAGTCAGTAAAACATAATTTAGCACTTGCATTCTTTAATAATTCATGTGTCTTAGTTTTGTTACCTCAAGACAGATCTGGGCAAATTCACGTGGCTTTTTAAAAATTTAGAATAGGAGGTCCTCTAGGTAAATGTATCTCGTATTTTAAACTTTCGAGTCACTTTTTAATTCAGGTTTTGGAAACACCCCTTCTCTACATCTCATTGGCCTAAAAGACTGCATTCTCAGCCAAGACCTTAGCCCCACCCCTTGGCCCCTCCTTGCTAATCTGATTTCCACCCCAACTGGGACAGCCTCTACTTGTGTCCCCCATCTTTCTCCCTGACCTCTTCATGGCTGAGCAATATAAGAGCAATACATACCAGCAACAACTAATATTTAGTTAGCTCTGACTATGTGCTCAGACTGTGTTAACCACCTTCTCTCATTTAATCTTTACACACACACCCCTCTGCGGAGGTAAATGTTTTCTGGAAGGACACCACACAGGACCTGCGCCACTTCCATGGAAACAAAGGCTGTTTTCAAACACTGTTAAGAAACTGTTTCCATCTGAGGCTTTCAATGACCTGGATTGTGCACGAGTGGAGGGGGAAAAAAAGTGAGAGAGAAAAAAAAGAGGAAAACGCTAAGAGAAACTCTTCTTTTAATGCATTGGTTAATTAATCAATTAATGTTGGGTTATGCACAAGCGCGGTGTTTCTGTAATTAGGAAAAGCGGGTCTTTGTGCTTCTGGAGAAAGTCCGGTGGTGAAGGTGCGGGCTCGGCTGCTGCAGTTCCCTTTCTCCGAGGCGAGGCCTCCGAGGTATTCCAGTGTTGAATCAACAGGCCTGCGTTGTGTGCCGCGCAGGACACCCTGCTGAGAGCATGTCCTTAATAACAACAATGCCACACATTTATTCTAAGCTGACCCCGCTGACCCCCAAAAGTTTGTTCCCTCAACTGGGTCTCCTTGGCCCTTTCATTCGCCTGAATTCCCTACACAAAGCCCTTGTCACATCTACAGTCCTCTGGAAACTAAACTGGGATGGGAAGAGGGAGAGTGGAAAAGAAGTGAAAATAGCCCAACCTTGATCCTCCACCTAAAAGAAAGTTAGGGCATTTGCATGTTAAACCATCTGCACACATTTCAGCTTCCTCTCATCTACCCCCACCCCATTTTAACACATTCTTTTCTAAAACCCTGAGAATTGGGGCCCACACCCATCTGAGGGGGCTGACAGGTCAGCACAGATAAGCAGCCCACTGCAAAGAAAGCTCTTCTCTCTGCTGTACATTTGTCATTATTGAATGTTTTAAAAAACATTTATATTCCAAATGGAAGAATCTGGCCGTAGGGAAGGGAAAGGATACTCACAGCTCTCAGGGGGCATTTATTCCCCTCGCTCCCACCTTCCTCCTGCCCACGCTGTTTGTCTACCTTTGATCTGCTGAGGCAGAATTTCAAGGAAGTATGACATCACTGGCAGTGAAAAAATGTTTTGTTTTATGATTTTCTTCATCTTTTAATTATCAAACTCTTCTCTGCCACTCACCAAACAGACATGGAAATAGCCTAAGAATTTGGGATGAACTGACTTATTTCAAAAAAAGTGGGTATCCTAGTCAGCCTCTCATTTTTCTTTCTGTTATTACTTTTATCTCTTCAAACCCAATGTAATGAGAACCTTCCCCTGAGTACAAGCAAAGCAGATAAAGAACTCTGAGGGACATTTCTGTTTTCCCACATGTCTCAGTGAGGAAAAAACAGCCCAGTAAATGCTTTACCTCATTAGCATTCACATGTGGATCTTGGTGGATTCCCTCAATCTCCCATCATGCATTACTCTCTACAGCCCTTCACTCCAGAAATCACTTCTAAAGATTTGCAACAACAATAGTGAGGACTCCTAGTATCTGGAGAATTTATAGAAAATAGGAATTATAGATTAATGACTGCCTAAGTGAAGGTGGTGTTTCTTTTTTTGCTTGATCAAAGGGAAATTTACATAACAGATTTAACTGTTGTAGAGAACAATTCAGTGACATACAGGACATTCAAAATATTGTGCATCCACAACCTCCTAGAGTCTAGGTAGTTCCAAAATATTTTCATCACTTCCAAATAAAATCCCATAGGCGTTGAGCAGTTAATCCTCACTGCTCCCCTGCCTACAAGATCCTGGCAACCACTAATCTGATTTCTATTTCTATAGATTTATCTATTCTGGTTATTTCATCTAAATGAAATCATATAATATGCAACCTTTTGCGTCTGGCTTCTTTCACTTAGCATAATGTTTTCAAGATTCATCCATGTTGTAGAATATATCAGCATGTCATCCATTTTTATGGCCAAAAAATAATATATAATTATGTGTCTATTCATCTCTTAATGAACATTTGGGAGGTTCCTAGGTTTTGACTTTTGTATTCCACTTTTGTGAAAAGTGATGCCATGAACATTTCTATACAGTACTTGTTTAAGTACCCATTGTCGGTTCTCTGGGGTATGTAGGCAGGAGTAGAATTAGTGTGTGTCATGTGGTAATTCTATGTTTAACTTTTGAGTAACCACCAAACTGTTTTCCTCAGTGGCTGAACCTTTTTTCATTTCCACCAGCATTGCATGAGAATTTCTATTTTTCTACATCCTCACCAACACTTGTTATTATTTATTTCATAATTTTTGGTTATTATTGTTATAGACATTCTAATGCAAGGGTGGGAACATCTCACCCTCGGGCCATATAAGGCCCACAAAATCATTTGGTCGGCCCAGCCAAAGCATTAGGAGTGAGTGAATTAAATATTTGACCAAATATAACAGGCCAATTTTTAAGTTGATAATTTTGTATGGCCCATGAATATCGTTATTAATATCCAAATGGCCCTTGGCAGGAAAAAGTTTTCCCACCCTGTGTAGTGGATATAAGTGGCACCTCATTGTGGTTTTAATTTTTATTTCCCTAGTGACTAATGTTGTTGAGAATTTTCACATTCTGGTTGGACATTTGTATATCTTCTTTGCAGAAATTCCTTTTCAAATCATTTGCACATTATTAAATTGGATTATTTGTCTTTTTTGTTGTTGTGTTACAAGAATTCCTTATGAATTCTTGAGTCTAGACTCTTACCAGACATCTGATTTGTAAATATTTCACTCATTCTGTAGGTTGTCTTTTAAATTCCTTAATAAAGACTTCTGATGCACAAATGTTTCTAACTTTGATAAAGTCCAATTTATTTTTTATTTTGTTGCTCAGTCTTGGCACCTTTGTGGGATATCGATTGGTCATGAATGTATGAGTTTTTCCTGGACTCTTAATTTTATTCCATTGTTCTTTGTGTCTATCCTATGCCAGTACCACACTGTTTTGATTGCTACAGCTTAGCATTAAGTTTTAAATCAGAAAGTGTGAGTTGTTCTCATATTTTTAAAGATTGTTTTGTCCATTCAAGGCCTTTTGCAATTACAGATGAATTTGAGGATTGATTTTCATTTATGCAAAAAAGATCATTAAGATTTTGATAGAGATTGCATTAAACTGTTGATTGCTTTGGATAATATTGCCATCATAACAATATGACATGTTCCAATCCATAAACATAGATGCCTTTTTATTTAGTTAGTTCTTCTTAAATTTTTTTTAGCAATATCTGTTGTCAGTATACAAGTTTACTTCTTTGGTTGAATTTATTCATAGAATTTTTATTTTTTTATGTTGTAAGTAGAATTGTTTTTTTATTTACTGAGTACTATTTCATTTCATATTGTTCATTCAGAATTCATCTTTGTGTGTTGATCTTTCACCTTGAAACTTTGAATTTGTTTATTAGGTCTTGTTTTTTTTTTCCTTTATTTTTTGTGTGTATTTCTTTTAGAGTTCTCTATATATGGTCTTCTAATTTGAATGACTATTATTTCTTTCTCTTGCCTAATTGCTCTGGCTAGACCTTCCAGTATAATGTTTAATAACAGAGGTGAAAATGGGAATTAGGAATTCTTTCCCACTTTCTATCCTGTTCTTGATGTTAGGGGAAAGCTATTAGTCTTTCATCATTGGGTATATCAGGGTTCTTTTTAAGTAAATAATTAATCATTTGGAGGAAGTTTTCTTTCATTCCTAGTTTTGAGTGTTTTTATTATGAAATACATTGTACTTTGTTAAATGTTCTTGCTATATCAATTGGACTATCATACATTTTATTTATTTATTTTGTTCCATTATTGTAGTATATCCCATCAATTAATTTTCTTTTGTTGAACTATCCTTTCATTCCTGGTCATGGCATATATCCCTTTTAATTGCAAACTAAAAATGTAATAGTACTGAGTTCATTTTTTACCTATATAGTTACCTTTACCAAAGTTCTTTATTTCTTCATATGACTTCAAATTACTGTCTAAAGAAATCCCTTTAGTGCCCTCGCTTGTTTGACTCAAAGGATAGACTGTCAGCCTGCAGACTGAAAGGTCCCGGGTTCAATTGTGGTCAAGGGCACATGCCCAGGTCGCAGGCTCAATCCCCAGTAGGGGGCATGCAGGAGGCAGCTGATCAATGATTAGCTCCCATCATTGATGTTTCTATATCTCCCTTTCCCTTCCTCTCTAAAATCAATAAAAATATATTTTAAAAAAATAGATCCCTTTAGCATTTCTTGTAAAGCATGTTTTCTTGTGATAGCTTTCAATATTTTGGCAATGTCTTAATATATCTTAATTTCTCCTTTATTTTTAAATGATAGTTTTATTTGATATAGAATTCTTAATTATCTTTCTTTCAACATTTTCAATATGCCATCTCACTGTCTTCTGGCTATGGGTTCTGATATGAAACTGGCTGTTGATCTTACTGAGAATAATTTGGATCTGATGAATCTCTTCTCTTTTGCTGATTTTAAGATTCTTTTTTTGTCTTCATCTTTTAACAGTTTGATTATAATATGTCTTGGTGTAGATCTCATTGAATTTATCCCACTTGGAAGTTGTTATGCTTCTTTGATGTGTAGATCCATGTATTTCATCAAATTTGGGAAGTTTTTGGTAATTATTTTGTCAAATATTTTTTGCCCCCCTTCTAATACTCATCTTCCTTTGGAACTCCTACAATATATATGTTAGTATGCTTGATGGTATCCTATAGGTTCCTTAAGCTCTGTTCATTGTTCTTTGTTTTTTTCTTTCTACTCTTCAGCATGGATAAATTCGATTGGAATATCTTCAAGTTTGCAGATTTTTTATTCTGCTTGCTTAGAGCTGATATAGAACCCCTTTATTGAATTTTTCATTTCAGATATTATACTTTTCAATTCCAGGTTCACTTATAATTACTATCTCTTTATTATCTTTCTCTCTTTTATGTTTGCTTCTTTACTGATACTCTTTTTTTCATACATCCTTCTCTGGTTTTCTGTAGCTCAGCTATTTAAGCATATTTAGCATAATTGATTTAAAGTCTTTGTGTACTTGTAGTAAGTCTGATGTTAAGAAGCTTTTGATTGCAGTAACAAAATCTTGAGTTAAATGGATGAAACAATATGGGAAATCTTCTTTTAAAAGGGGACCTTAGCTCCAGAATTGTTTAAACCAATGAGTAAACAATCACTCATGGATACAGGTTCTGTTTTTACTTTCTGCCTTAGGCACCATGTTGGTTTTCCTCATGTTCTTAACATGGTTGTCCACAGTTCTAAGGGTCACGTGCAGAAATGACATGTGAGAGAAAGAAAGGAAATGTGAAGTCTGCGTTTTTCTCTGTGTCTTTTTATCTGTGTGGAAAAAATGATCCAAAATATCTGCAAAAGTATTTACTTCAAGTGAAAAATGGATCACATTTAAATCCTGAACCATTCAATGGGCTTGAATTCTATTTTGTATGGTAGTAGTATTTCTACCTTTGAATCATTTTTATTACTATTTTTTTTCAGAGTAGTTTTAAGTTTACAGTTTTTAGTTTTAAAATTGAGGAGAAGGGACAAAGTTTTTCCTTATACCACCTGCCTCTACACATGCATAGCTTCTCCCATTACCAACATCCCCCACCAGAGTGGTACATTTATTAAAATTGATAAATCTCCATTGACACAGCATAATCACCTAATGTCCATAATTTAGTTTAGGGTTCATTCTTGGTGTTGTACATTCTATGAGTTTGTACAAATGTATAATGATATATATCCATTGTTATAGTATCATAAAGAGTATTTCGCTGCCCCTCAAATTGTCTGTGTTCCACTTATTCATTCCTCCCTCCTTCCTTTTCCTCAACCCCTGGCAACCACTAGTATTTTTACTATCTCCATAGTTTTGTCTTTTCCAGAATGTCTATAGTTGAAATTCTACATTGTGTAGCCTTTTCAGACTGCCTTTTTTCACTTAGTAAATCACATTTAAGGTTCCCCTATATCTCATCTGATTTCTTTTTAATTTATATCTTCTAACCAGACTCATTTTGATTTAGCTGTGTTCTTTCTAAAAACAACATGAGCTTCTTTCGCCCAAGGGTTTAACTCAGGTATTCTGAAAAGTCAGGAGAACCTTTCTTGATGTGTGTTGAATTGCCAGTGAGACCAATCTTTTCTTGGTTTGGTCTTACTAATAATATCTATAACCAAAATTCTTTTGAATTTCTGCAAATGAATAGAACTCTTCCATAGCTTCTGATTCTGATAGAAATTGTATTTGACAATTATATTTCTTTGCTTGTTTTCTGTTTTTAATGTTTTTTCTGGTTATAAGAGTAAAGTTTTTGTTGCAAACAATTCAAATGTCTCCAATATGAGTGTGAGGATGGAAGGGTGAGGGGTAAAGAATGACATATATGTGTGTTGTTATGGCCTTACAGAACTTATATTTTATAAAAACTTTCTCATATATTACTGTGAAACTGAAAATAAATTTACATAGAAGACATTTTTAATGGATATTTCAAATCCCAAGGTGATTGCTATAGTTTTATATCTTCTATACATATATTAGAATATTTATTAAATGACTCATTAATTTTATACATATTTACATATTTATTAACTTACATATTTATTATACCTATACATATTTATGTTTTAAAACTTGGGTATAATCTATCTTTGTATATATATTCCATGTCACTATATATAGAACTTTCACAATACTTTTAATGGCAGCATGTTATTCTTTCTATCATTTCAGCAAGTATGTGGGTTGGGGGGAATCAAATATGTATGCTCATTACCATTGTTTCCAGAAATCTGTCTCATGACTCTGATTCGCACACAGTAAGCTTCCTTTTCATTTTAACTGAAGAGGAAGTTGATAGATGACAAATTGCCTAGGATGGGAGTGGTTTATATCACTTGTGACATTCTGATCTCCCGAGGAGCACTGAATCCTTTTGCTTTCAGTAATTAGTCTTCATATCTTCCAAAGTAGGCTTTCTTCCCAGACTCTCTATCAAGGGAAATTCTGTCTGGACAGGATGTGTACATAAATACAGCTTTCCATGTGGTCTTTTCTTATTACTGGTGACAGAAGTCAAAACAATCTACACTAGTAATGCTGAAGATCGAAGGACAGCATTGAAGATGTCAAGGCAACAAAATTAAGCCACCTCCACCCCTCTCCCCACCCCGGAAGCTCCTGCTCACATATTCTCGTCCATCCAGCTTTAGATCCATAGATTCAGATAATTCTCTGATGAGCTTCTGAAACATGCAGCCCCCACCACAATAGAATTGGTTTCTCTCTGGATCAACTTAAGTTGCTATTTTACTGGTTGCATAATACAGGTCACCTCCGCATTTATATCTTATGTAAACATTAAAACAATGGGGTTAGTGAAAATAAACATTTCTATTTAATGCCAAAGGTGAAATTCATTTCACAGCCAATTAAAGAACCCACATACAATAGACAGGCTGTTTGTGAAAGAAACGCTTTCCTTAAGGTGAATGTCTTCTGCTTCCCCTTGGCAGCAAGCAGAGTTTGTCGTCTCAAAAATGTGCCACGGATGAAAAGCCTTTGGCTTTACAAAGTGAAATCAGTGGGAGTCCTTGTATCTGTAATCATGCTTCCCCATAGTTCTTGTGACAGTGGTTTCAGGAACCTTCTTCATGAAGATATCCTCCCCTGAGCTCTGTCCTCACGTTACCCCAAACACTCAGGCTGCTGCCCAGTGGGGCCTCAAGGCCTGCTTTCTTGTGCTCATGCATGTGTCTAACTGTTTTATCCTTATCCTCAACACACATCAAGATATGCCTGTGCCTTGTCATTAGTTTTTAAGTAAAAAACAGCTAATCTGATCAACTAATCCATGTTGGCTATCACGACCTCCATAGCTTTTGTTGCTAAAGCAAGTCATAAAAAGAAGAATTTTTAAGACTGTGAAATAATGGTCTGGATTTTCAGACTCTCAAGGAACATTTATTCATTCATTTTATACTTCACTCACCATTTTGAGTGCATAGGCTCTTATACCTATGGTACCTCCACTCACACTATAATGAGGTAGAAAAATTATAAATACAATACCTCATGACTGTCTTTATTTGCTCAAATTAATACCTAAGAATATTTCTCCATCAGGACTTGCTTCATATCTTTACCTCTGTATAGTTTGATCTTTTTCTGTCAGCCATTGATCCTTGAGGGGAAAAAACAAGAAGCGTTATGACTGAACTTATATAGGCTGGATTTAATTTAAAAATAGGTCCTCTGAAGCCATTAGGACTCCATTTTGGCTGTTTCCCCTTCCAGGTGCTCTCACCTTGGATCTTTTGGCCTTGTGTGAGAAGCTTGTGCCCCACGGAGCTCTACCACACAGACCAGCTGGGCTATTGTCCTGAATTCTTTCTGCTTCTCTAGGCTCAGATTTTACAAACCTTTCTCCTTTCCCACCCTGGTGTTGCCCTTACTAGTATTTGTTTCTTCTCTTTCAACATCCTCACATCCACCTTGTCCTGGATCAAATACAGAGTATCCATTGTTATTAAGCATATTTATTAAGCATACACAGGGTAACCTGATATAAATTCACATTTAAAACAGCATAACTTTCCTCTATTACCCACAATAATCCCAGACTATGCAGATCTGAGTGATGGCTGCTAAGTAAATGATAGAAGGCTTGTAACTAACTTTCCCTTCCCTTTCTAGTTCAGGATGGGATCCATGGAAGACGATCTTGTAGGAAATCAATCAACAGAAGAATAATGAGAATAAAACAGAGTGGAGGAAGATTGCTTTAAAGGCCCCTCTACTTACATTCTGTTTGAAAATCACTTGAACACATCACTGTCTACCATGTACAAGTACGTGCCAGAGACTAAAGTCCTGTTCAGGGCTGTTAAGAGGCCTATTATCTCCTCTTAGAATATTTGTGATCAATTCAGATATTTGAAAATTACCAGCTCATCCTGGGAGGAGCTGGACATTGAACTCATGTGTCAGGCAAGGGGCAAGAGAGTCTAGAGGGCAGGCAGCAGTCTATAAGTTACATGGAAATCGCAGATGTGGCAGACCCCTATGCACAAAAGAGAACGGATAGAAATAACTATAGCATAACAAGTTCTGGAAAAGTGTAGGGGCAGATGATGAAACTGTGGTGCTCATATAGTCAAAACACAAATGAGCAAGTTTGTCACTTTTAGGGTGGCTTATTTTATGACAGAGGAAAGGTACTTTAAACTGGTGAAAAGATGGTTTATCAAATGAGGAAATTAGGGTAGGGAGGAAGAAGTTTAATAACTATGAGATTTTCACAAGTATGTGTCTTTAAGGTGAGAAAGGCAGGAGAATGAAAAGATCCATAATAATAAAAGCGTAATATGCTAATTAGACCATATGTCCTTCCAGACGAAGCAGGGGCTGCAAGGGAAGCCTGGGTCCCGGGTGCCTAGCAGCAGCCTGAGGGAAGCCTGGGTCCCAGGTGCCAGAGGGAAGCCGGTGCCGGGGGAAGGAAGGCCTACTCTTGCACGAATTTCATGCATCAGGCCTCTAGTAGAGGAATAAACCTCCTAGGAACTATTACCCATCCACTGACAGAGAGAGAGCTCATGAAACAAACAAAAAAACACAACAGATTCCTTATCAAAGAATCAATAGCATCAAGATAATTTGACAAAACAGAAAAGAAACAGTTTTTTTCTTCATTATTTTAAATGAAAAGCTATGTCAATCTACTATATTATTCTCCTCTATGTTGTTGGGTTATTGATTTTCCTACACATCTGACAGGCTCACAAGGGTCGTTTCTCATAATAGCTGGAGGTTATACACATTATAAGCCTTTAAAATATTAATTTAGTTACTAAATGTGCATTCAAAGAATTTTTTTTTCATCTTTAAAGACCTGGATCATGTAGTCTAGTGAAATAGTCTTATTTTTCTCTTTCAAACTAATGGTAAACTTAAAAAAAAAGATTACTTTATTTTCTTTTGTTACTTTTTAGAACTAAAGTTCTTTTGTGATTTGGTCATGCAACCTTCTTTGCCTATACAATAAGGCTTTTCTCTAAGGAAACAATAATAAAATTAACTTTTAAAATGTTACATGGAAGACATTGATATGAGATATTTAAAGGGAGAAAGGATCCGGGATACACAGGACACAATTCCTCCCAGGACCATGTGCATCATAAAATGTGATGCATCAGGCATCACATCTGCTTGGTTCTCCAGCCGATGGACACTGACCGTGGTAACCAGAGGATGCTGCCATTCATGGTGCGTAATGAGCACATCTCTGAGCCTCACTCAGTCGTGGATAAGTTAGAGGGTTGAAATTCCCCCAAACTCAGACACCTAAACAACATCACCTTGCAAAAGAAGCAAAAGCAAACAAAAAACCTCTCCTCTATTCCCAGTTTTAACTAAATTTAGGAAAAGTTTTAATAGTTTTCTAATCCTTCTCATATAGAGAGTATCTTAAAGAAGAGTTCAGATACTTCTTTCTATATAATAAAAGGCATAAAATAGTAGAGTTTTAATGAGAATAATAACCATTGAAGAATTTAAGGGATTGAGCTCAAAGTCTAACTGGCTTGAAATAATGAAATCCTCAAAAGATTCAATACAGCTACTAGTTCATTCCCAACAGCATAGGTTGTCTGAACCAGCTATTTTTCTTCCCTTCCCTCACAATATGGTTTATTATATAGGTTGCTAATGACCTGTACTGCAGATTATCAAAGACCGAGTTGAAGCTTAAGAGGAATGGTTTTCTAGTGCCTTACACACAGACTCCCTTCAGAAGCGCGTATGTCCTGTCCTGGTCCTGGTCAACTACCACGAGCAGGAAAGAACACATATTTAAAAAATCGATTTTATTTCTTTTGGTAGACAATTTCTTTATCTAATTTGCTAAAGCAAGAAATCTGAGTGGATAAAGTAACATGTCCCTAAATGACTCCAAAATTAAAGAAAGATGTACTTGATGCTTCAAAGGGATTTTGTAAATGTTTGAAGGTTTTGCAAACTATCTTCAGAGAATTGCTCTACAAAGGCATGTGCATGTACCAGTGTGCACGCACACATGCAAACACAGAAGTAGGTGACTGGTTGAATTAAACAGTCAAGTTAGTGAAAGAACAAGTTATTTAAAACAATAACTTTGCTGATTTTGTATTTTGAGTGACTAATACAAATTCTTAAATGCATTATTTTGAGAAAATAGGACATATTTATGCCCTGTTGCTAGAAGTTATAATGCTCCCATAGTCAGAGATTATTTTTCCCCAAAGTTTTTTTAAGGTTTTTTTTTTTTAAATCAATGAATGTTTCTTCTTCTTCTTTCCACTCTTAATATCTGATCCTTAAAATGAAAGTTATTTCCTCTCTGGGCATTTAAAGCTTAACTATTCAAGGCATTTACCAATAGGACCATCCCAAACTATTTCTTTGTAGAGACAACTGCTCCAAATGCCCTAGACTTGTTTTTGTCATTATGCAAAGGAAAACATAAAAGAGACCAAGGAGTCCTCAGTGCTTTGGGACATTTATTGATCTCATTAAGCTTCGCTGGGGGATGCACTTCAAACACGAAGTCACCCTTGGAAGGCGCACACTTTGTCAGGCCCAGATGCTTTTGGGCTTGTGAATCAATCCTGAGTTACTGCGTGGATGATTGATGCTTTCACTCTGAAAGCACTGGCGCCCCTGTGAAATGTCTAAGGGTTAGTGACATTGGGACAATGATAACCTTGGCACCGCTGGTTCTTCTGTGAGTTGGGTTCATGTTGCAATATGTGCCATGTCAAAATGTGACAATGCAGTGTACTATTTCAGGAAAACCAGCAAGATTCCTCTTCCTTTAGGCAACAAAACTTCAACAAGCTAAGAGCAAAACACTCCAGCAATGAACTTTATCCTTCTGTGTGGGCCTCGTGTGTCTTCGGCATACCAATCAGAGCACTAACTTCTTCCCTGAAAGTCTATTTGATCAGTACTCATTTCTGTGGAGAGACAAATTAGTTTCTATATCCATCAAGATGTACTGAGCTAAAGAGAAAATCCAAATCAAGTCTGTTGATGTGATTAAGTGAGCTGATTGGGTGGGTGAAGGGAAGCCAGGGTGCACCTACCTTCAGGAATGGCTGCAGCCAGGCACCAGCTACTTTTGAGGAGTACAGTCTCTCTGCCCTGCTCGTGCTGGCTGCATCTGAGACCAGCTCTCGCAATGTGGCCACGAAGATGACCACAGCAGCTTTGGCTTACATGTTGGCAATTTAACAAGCCCTGCGGGAAGAAAACACACTTTTCCCTCTACTTCCAACAAGAGTTTCATGATTGAGTGGCTCAGTTTAGGCCTGTGTCACTCCTTGGGCAGGAATGTTGGGGAGAGGAGAGTCAAGGAGACTGTGTGTATGGGGTGTGATGAACTTGAATCTCATAACAGAATATTTCTCCACATGAAGCCATTCAGGAAAAAAGAAAAAGAAAATACCGCATAGCTAAGTTTCTCATTGCAGGAAAGTTTGCAACATATTCAGTTTATTCTTTTTTATTTTTTAATGAAACTTATAATAAAATTTGAGTATATATTAATTTGTCCAGAATAAAATTTGTCTTGGCCACATTTTCTAATATAATCTAACATAATTCAAACTTGGCCACATTTTCTGATATAATCTAACATAATTCAAAGGTAACATTACTTTCTTCATTAAAATACATATATATATATATGTATATATATATATTTTAGAGGCCTGGTGCACGAAACTTGTGCACTCCGGGGGGGTGGGGGCGCCCTCAGCCCGGCCTGCACCCTCTTGCAGTCTGGGAGCCCTCAGGGAATGTCTGACTGAAGGCCTATGCTCGTGGTCGGCAAACTGCGGCTCACAAGCCACATGCGGCTTTTTGGCCCATTGAGTATGGATCTTCCACAAAATACCACGTGCTGGCGCACGTACAGTGTGATTGAAACTTCGTGGCCCATGTGCAGAAGTCGGTTTTCGGCCTGGACGAGTCTATTTTGAAGAAGTACTGTTGATGTTTGGCTCTGTTGACTAATGAGTTTGCCAACCACTGGCCTAAGTCATCCTTAGAGCTGCCAGGGAGGTAGGAGAGGCTCCCGCCACCATGGCTGCACTTGCCAGCCCAGTTTCTGGCTGAGCAGCACTTCCCCTGTGGGAGCATACTGACCACTAGGAGACAGCTCCTGCCTTGAGCGTCTGCCCCCTGGTGGTCAGTGAACATCATAGCAACCCGTCGCTCCACTGTTCGGTCAATTTGCATATTAGGGCTTTATTACATAAGATATTATATAAGCTATATATATATATATATATATATATATATATATACACACACACATATGTTTTTAATTTGTTTTTAAACTTCATTTTGATAAAAATCACAAATGTTTCTCAAATTAATTATTGGTGAAAGGAAATAAAATTAGAAATGATGAGCTGCTCAGAAAATAATAGGAATAAACAATTTTTCAAAATATATGCTAATATGATCAAAGGGTTAGTAGAGGAAAACCTTGTAATTTTATTAAAAGTAAATGAGTATATTTGCAAAAGTAAATGTACTCATCATTATAAATAGATCAATGAAATAAAGAACAAAAAAGAAAAAATAGAAATTGATGAATTAGAAAACAGTGTGATAGAATTGATAAATTCAAGCACTGATATTTTGAAAAGTCATTAAAAGGATACAAATCTTTGTCATATCTAATCAAGGAAATATATCCTATATAATAAAGAGGTAATATGCTAATTAGACCAAACAGCAGAACAACCATCCAGACAACTGTCTGGACGACCTTCCAGATGACCATCCAGATGACCTTCTGGATGAAGCCAGAAAATGTTATATTTTATATAAAAAGTTATTATGCTTCTCATTTACCTTTAGGTCATTTCAGAAACCCGAGAAAGGTGCAAGAAAAAAGAAAAGTATACATGTTGCAAAACTGTAAAATTCCTAAAAAGTTACAATCAAGAAATATCTCACAGTATTTCAAAAGAATATCACATTAAATCCAAGATGGGCTCTTCTAAGTAATGCAAAGATGGTTCAATATCTAGAAAAATATTTGTGTACTCAGTCACATCAATAGATAAGAAGATAACAAAGGTGATTTTATAAGAATTATAAAAACATTTTTGGTAAAATATGTTATTAGTAAAAGCACTGTGATTTATCCTCTACATAATAAGACATTTTCTCTAAAATGTGTTTTTTCCAGTGAAACCAAACTCTTGGTTTTCTCTTATCAAAATTTAAGCTGCCTGTATCCTTTGACACAGCATTTCTACTCTTAAAAATTATCTTTAGAAATAATCATATATTCATGATGGAACATACACAATGTATTTGGAACAGCAAGGGGTTGCACACAGACCCCATATCTTCCAGTGGGATACTTTACTATATAACATTTGTTATATAGAAAACTTTTCAGCTATTGATAGTAATCTCTATGAGTGCTCTCCATATCTTCCCTGCCCAAGACACTGTGTACAGTTGATCTTTGGAAAGCACATATTTGAATTTTACAGGCCTACCTATGTGTGGATTTAAATCTCTCTCTCTCTCTCTCTCTCTCTCTCTCTCTCTCTCTCTCTCTCTCTCCTATCTATCAGCCTTCTGTATCCCCAGGCTTCACATTTGTGTATTCAACCAACCTCAGATGATAAACAGTGATAAACAGTATTTTCAATCTATGATTGGGAATCTGCAGATGTGAAGGGCCAACTATATGCATTGTTCTATGCTACTTTATGTAAGGGACTGAATTTGGTATCCATGAACATCCTGGAATCAATTTCCTGTGGATGCTGAGGGACAACTGAGTTTTTTTAGGAGTAAAAAGTTACATATGGATTTTTTTTACTGCATGAGGGATGGTGTATTTAACCCCTGAATTGTTTGTGTTACTTTCTTTTCTGATTTAACCCATTGTAATCAATAATTATTCAAAGTGTGTTACACATTTTTGGAACATCCTGTATATATCAGTTCAAATAGGAAGATCTTAGAGATCAAATTCAATGAAAGACTAGCTATATTATTTTTGAATTTCAGATAGTGAGAAGTGAATCAAAAGGATTTATAATAGACAATTTAATTGAACCAATTTGGTTCCTGAGAACTGACAATGAGAGTTGTGTGTGTGTTTGTATAGCTATAAAGAGTTTTCAGAAGAATACAAGTATCGGCTAGGCTTCTGTTGTTGATAATTTTGTATGGCCCGAGAATGATGTTATAAATATCCAAAAGGCCCTTGGCAGGAAAAGGTTCCCCACCCCTGGATGAGGTAATAAGGTAAATGAGTCATTATGGGATATTCCAATTCTATCATCCCCTGTGTATTTAAGAACCATAATTCTCAATGTTGAGGAAATAAGGTAATCATATAATACACAAGGGTATTTTAAAAACAATAATCCTGTAGTCCTGAGTTTTAATTGTAGATTTTAGTAAGAATTCATGAAGCACTTTATTTTATATATTTTTTTCTAGTTCTGTCTACTGAAGAGATTATTTAATGTTCAGGATTTTTTGTTTGTTTATTTCTTTGCTTTTTACTATTTTAAAAATGATGGATTCAATAAGCCAGTCAGAGAAAGATAAATATCACATGATCTCACTCATTTATGGAATATAATTAACACCATAAACTGATAAACAAAAACATATCCAGAGACAGAGAAGCATTGATCAGACAGTCAAACCTCAGAGGGAAGGTAGGGGAGGGTGGGGGTAAGGGGGAGAGATCAACCAAAGGACTTATATGCAAGCATATAGGCCTAACCAATGGACATAGACAACAAGGGGGTGAGGGCATGAGTAGGGGGGGGGAATAGGGGGTAATGTGGGGATAAGGACACATATGTAATAACTTAATCAATAAAAAAAATTAAAAAAGTAATAAAATAAAAATGATGGATTCTACATTTGTGGCAGGAAATGTACAAGTGACCGTAGATTATCTTATCATACCAAATAGTGCGGACACTATCTAAAACTACTAGGTACATGTAAAAAGGCTCAGAAGCCAGTGTGAAGGCACTTCCACTGGCCAAAAATAAGACAATTTGAACCTTGATAAGATAATTACATAATAATTACATAATAATTGTAATAATTTGAAACCCAGAAAATATGTTTAAATCCTTGACTTCACAATAACATATTTTTGAAAACCTAGTTATTCACCTGTGGAGATTAGTGGGGAAATTAATTTGTTATTTAAAACTAGTAAATAAATAGAAAACTAGTAAAAAATAGAAAAAGAACCTAGCATGTTTTCTGTCTCTCCTGTCAGAACTGTCACTCAAGGTGTCCAAGTATTAGATGAGAGTTACTGCCTATTTGTAAAAGTATTCCAGTTAGTACCAGTAAATGATAAAAAGCATAGAATTAGAGTATCAGCATTTTACAACTCTATTCAATTAATGAATTTAAATATTAACATCAATAAAAAGAGACTGAGATAGTGTGCCCCTCCTGATGAAAGAACCCAGTACCAGTTATAGCCTTGCCACAGGGACCAATCACAAGATTGGCCTGGTCTCTGAGCCTAACTGCCCATGTGCAGCAGCTGCAGAGCACAGTGGGCCATGCTGAGCTGCACAGTGAGTGCAATTAGGAAAATCCAGACTTTGGGAAACTGTACAAGTCCAATGTCCTGGGTTCTTCAACAGATAAATTATAAGGTAAAGAAAGGGATTGAGGGGAAATTTATAGAGTAAAAAAAATTTAAAGGACATATCTTTTTTTAATGGATAAGATTAAATTATTGTGTCAAGGGAATTTCACTGGAGTAATAAAACTATAAAGTCACATAAAGAACCCTGGCCAGTGTTTCTCAATGGTTAGAGCGTCAGTCTGTGCACCAAAGGGTCAAGGGTTTGATTCCAGGTCAAGGGCACATACTTAGGTTTTGGGTTTGCTCCTGGCCCTGGATTATTGTGGCGTGTGTGGGCATTGAGCTCCTAAATTCTCATGAGTCTTCTTTGGCCATGGAAGCAGCCTCCCCATCCACACCCTCAGTAGAAGCAATATCTCCACCCACATGGAAGTGGCATTCTTAATCCACAGTAGCAGCCTTTCCTCTCTGTCTGAGGGAACTTAATCCACAGTAGCATCTCTATTACTCAGGGTTCTCTAGAGAAATAGAACCAATAAGATGTAAATAGATAGACTTGTGTGCTTAAAATGTGTGCATTTTATAGTATGTAAATTATATACCAATAAAGTTGAGTACAAATTTATGGACTTTGATATTGATATTTTTTATTTTATTTTAAATCTTTATTGTTTAGATTATTACATTTGTTTCTCTTTTTTCCCCCCATAACTCCCCTCCTTCCAGCTCCCACCCCACCCTCCGCCCTCACTCCCCACCCACTGTGTTCATCCATAGGTGCATGATTTTTGTCCAGTCTCTTCCCGCATCTCCCACACCCCTTTTCCCCCCAAGAGTAGTCAGTCCATTCCCTTTCTATGTCCCTGATTCTATTATAATCACCAGTTCATTCTGTACATCAGGTTATTTATTCACTTGATTCTTAGATTCATTTGTTGATAGATGCATATTTGTTGTTCATAATTTGTATCTTTACCTTTTTCTTCTTCTTCCTCTTCTTAAAGGATACCTTTCAGCATTTCATATAATACTGGTTTGGTGGTGATGAACTCCTTTAACTTTTCCTTATCTGTGAAGCTCTTTATCTGACCTTCAATTCTGAATGATAGCTTTGCTGGATAAAGTAATCTTGGTTGTAGGTTCTTGGTATTCAGCACTTTGAATATTTCTTGCCATTCCCTTCTGGCCTGCAAAGTTTCTGTTGAGAAATCAGCTGACAGTCGTATGGGTATTCCCTTGTAGGTAATTGAGTCTCTTTCTCTTGCTGCTTTTAAGATTTTCTCTTTGTCTTTTGCTCTTGGCATTTTAATGATGATGTGTCTTGGTGTGGTCCTCTTTGGATTCCTTTTGTTTGGGGTTCTCTGCGCTTCTTGGACCTGTAAGTCCATTTCTTTCACCAGGTGGGGGAAGTTTTCTGCCATTATTTCTTGAAATAGGTTTTCAATATCTTGCTGTCTCTCATCTTCTGGCACCCCAATAATTCTGATATTATTCCACTTGAAGCTGTCCTAGAGGCTCCTTACACTATCTTCACACTTTCGGATTCTTTTTTCATTTTGCTCTTCCAGTTGGGTGTTTTTTGTCGAATCTTTGGTTTGATTCTTTTGCTCCTCTGGTCTGCTATTGGGTATAATATTCTTTATTTCAGTCCGTGTATGCTTACTTTCTAATTTCTTTATCGTAGCATCGAGGGTCTCATTAGTTTTCGTGAGGCTCTGCTCAAATTTATAGCAAGCCCTCAAAATTGTGATTCTTAGCTCCATATCCTCCATTTCTGTCATGTTTTTTTGTCTCCGCATCTTTTATGCTTTCTTGGTGCACCCCCTTGTGGTCTTTGTGCGCAGTCTTGTTCTAGCCAAGCCTTAATTGTTGTAGTTAACACTAGAGGGATTTGACCACCAGGCCGACTGGCAGTAGGAATCAGCTGTGTGGAAAAGGTCTGTCCTCTGGGGAGGCGCTAATCCAGCCTTTGCCTGAGGCGATCGGCAAATGGCTGTGTGCAGGGCTTGGGCGGGGCAGGATCCACAGGGCGGGGGGAGGGAGCAGTTATGGCCGCTCTCAGTCCGTCCCCAGGGGCTCTGCCTCTCTGTCCCAGCAACCGCTGCAAACCTCGGAGGGGCCGTAGCCAGACAGTCCCGCTTCTCCTGTTTGAGTCTGGGTCCCTAGAGACTCGCCCGGATCTGTAGCCCAGAGTCTGAGACTCACTCCTGATTGAAAACGACAACCGCGCCCTCAGCCACCAGCCCGCTTTGCGCGCGCACCACCGCACCACCGTACCTTTAAATTTTCCACAATGCGCCTCCTCTGAGCCTGGGAATGCTGTTGTTTTTCCTTCTAGTTGAAGAGTCTCTCCTCAGCCAGCCTTCCTGTGGTTCTGGTTGATGTCCGTTCCGTCTTTTAGTTATATTTTTGAAGTGGTTGTTTATGGCGGCAGTCTCCGGTGTTTACCTATGCCGCCATCTTCGATTCTCTGATATTGATATTTTTATCTTCTTCATTTTTTGGTGAATATTTTTGTGACTTTAGTTTATCTAAAATTTTTAAAGGGATATGGTTGCAAGTAGCTTTTCTAACTTTATAGTACTATTGCTATAAAGTTAGAAAAACTATTACTCCAATGTAGCAATTTAAATTAATTATTGAAAAATATTATCCAGCTGATGTTTATCAGTGATTGAGCATTGACATATGAACCAGGAGGTCATGGTTAGATTCCTGGTCAGAGCACATGCCCAGGTTGCGGGCTCAATCCCCAGAGGGGGTGTGCAGGAGGCAGCCAATCATTGATTCTCTCTCATCATTGATGTTTCTATCTCTCTCTCCCATTCCCTTCCTCTCTGAAATCAATATTATATATCGGAACAAACAGAATGACCGGTCGCTATGACACACACTGACCACCAGGGGGCAGACAATTAACTCAGGACCAGCCCCCTGGTAGTCAGTGTGTTCCCACAGAGGGAGCGCCACTCAGCCAGAAGTTAGGCTCACAGCTGGCGAGTGCAGCTGCGGTGACAGGAGCCTCTCCTGCCATCTCCACAACAGTGCTACTGAGCTGCAGCGGTGGTGGCAGGGGTCGGCAGCAGGCACAGTGATGAGCAGGAGCGGTGGGGTACCTGGCCCCCTCTTAGGCTCCTCCCCAGCCACCTGCTGCTTTAGCACTGCTACATCCCTCAGAGTATGTTGGACTGCCGGTTTCAGCAAGGGGGATTGTGAGAGGGCCAGGCTGAGGGAACCCACCCATGCACGAATATGTGCACCAGGCCTCTAGTATCCTATATAATAAAAGCCTAATAAGCAAATTGTCCCCTTGGGCGGTCATTCGACCAGGAGTTTGAACAGGAGTTTGACCGTTCAGTATGACGTGCACTGACCACCAATGGGCGGTGCAGAACATGGCGAGCATTGGCGATGTGGCGCAGGCAGCAGGCAGCAATGGAGGCGCTGCAGGCCCCAATGAGAGCGGGACCATGGTGGGCTGGTGGAGCAGGTGAGCAGGCAGCACCAGGCCAAGGCCGGTACGAGCAGGGACCTGATCGCCCTGCAGACAGTAACCAGCAGCAACGGCAGGGGGTGGGGTCGCCACCCAGCTCCCAGGCGCTGAGGGAGCCAGGTGGGGGGCCTGGCCCTGATCGATCACCCTGCAGGCAGGATGGTGGAGCAAGAGAGGGCAGTGCAAGGCCAAGGCGGGGTGCCAGGCGGGGCTGCAGGGCTGCGCGGCTGGGGGCATGATCTGGGGCCCAATCTCCACAGGCCAACCTGAGGGATCCCACCTGTGCACAAATTTGTGCACTGGGCCTCTAGTATATACATAAAATAAAAATATTGTGGCTTAAAATTTTTCCTCTCTCCTCCACTTTCTCTCTTTTATTGAGACCTTCTGTTTTCTTTTTCTCTCCTGTCCTTTTTCTGCCCAATTTTCATCCAAATTCCAGTATTCTCTTCTTAATAAGGGGCCCTGTCCTGGAAAGGTGCCCTGGCAAGTTAGACTTGAGAGTTCACAGAAACCTGACATTCTAGCACAGGGGTCCTCAAACTACGGCCCACAGGCCACATGCAAATACAAATATTGTATTTGTTCCCGTTTTGTTTTTTTACTTCAAAATAAGATATGTGCAGTGTGCATAGGAATTTGTTCATAGTATTTTTTTAAACTATAGTCCGGCCCTCCAACGGTCTGAGGGACAGTGAACTGGCCCCCTGTTTAAAAAGTTTGAGGACCCCTGCTCTAGCACTACTTCCTGTAGGCCCATTGTACTCAGCTGCTACTGCAGTGGCCGTAACCCCTCTTAGTGTCCTTAGCTGTTCTCAGATTGGCCTGCTTGCTTTCTATTGAGTTCCAGTTATGGGTTGAATTGTGTCCCCACAAAATTCATATGTTGAAGTCCTAACCCCTAGCACTATCAGAATACTACTAAATATAAAACAACAAAGGATACACTCTCCAATAGAAAAATGGAAAATTATAATGGCCAAATCTATGAAAATATAAAAACATAATTAACTTCACTACTTATCAAAGAAATGCATATCCAAATACATATATAGAATATACATTTATATATAGTTTGTGGTGAGACAAGCAAGTACATAAGTACACTGCATTCAGTATTTGGCCAGGGGTGAGTGTAAATTGCACAACCATTGTGCAACCAAACATTTTGGAAATATGGCCAAAACCTTACAATGCACCTATGCTTAAATGTAGTAATTACAATTTTATGATTTATTTTCATAGCTATTACAACTGCAAAAGTATATTTATCGTTAAATTAAAATAATAATAGAATGGCAAACTCTTAGTTTTCTCTTCATTCAGAGATTTTTATCCTGAACACACAAGTTTAAGAGTTTGGTGAATTAGGATGACTCAAGTAGTTGGAGGTGGGGTGTCTATGTTTTATTTCCCTTTCTGTCAGCTTTTCTCTAGACCCTCAGCTCTTGCTTTACACCTATCCCAAACCAGGCATGTTGGCAATGTTTGGTCCACATAAGAGGATTAATCTTTCCATGTCAAAACAATCAACTTAAAGCGTAATTCCTGCTTTTCTAAAAGTGGACAGTGGGATTATCTCAGAAAACAATGCTGTCCCAGTCTTCATCTTCTAAACTGGAATTATCTAGCCTACAAAGATGAAAACAATAATCCTACATTTGCACCAATTTACTGAAGCAAGAGATAAACATAGAAATATAGTGCAATGAAAAGAGCTAGTTGTAGAATGCTGGAATGTGTAATGTAGTGCATAAACAAAAATCTTATTTTTTACAGGATGATTACTCTCTTTCTTTAATCCGGAATAGATGCTCTGGGTAATTACAATTTATGGGTATGGTGTAGATGTGGCCTTTATAATTTTTCTCATGAATATTGTTATCTGCGCTGCTTTATGCTCATCCTTTTCTGAGGGGAGTGCAGTAAAACACCCTTGAAGTTTCATTTTTTCTATTGTCCAGAAGGTCCCAGTGAGGACCGGACAGTGGCCATTTGATCTACTAATTCATGAAGGAATGACTGGCTCATCAGCAAGAAGCTCAGTCAGTTTGACACTGAACAGTGAGGATTGCGCCTTTGAGCCTCCAGGATGAGCTTTATTCTGTTCACAGACAATGACCTAGGCCTTTGTTGCAAATTTATGACTACAGATGAACTTGCCAGGGTTTGGGGGACTCAGGACTAACTTACTCCTCTCTTGGAA
The DNA here is from genome assembly GCF_000147115.1 of Myotis lucifugus. NCBI lineage: Eukaryota > Metazoa > Chordata > Mammalia > Chiroptera > Vespertilionidae > Myotis > Myotis lucifugus. Next base: position 721,720 of record NW_005871247.1, read on the forward strand.
AACCAACAGCACCTCCTAACTATGTGCTACTTTCTTCATGTCACATGTAAGCACAGCAGATTGCAGGGTGGAAGATTATCTGAGAGAGACCCAGAAGCCTTGCAGCGGGCATCCCAGACCCAAAATCTCAGATTCGCTGCCTTGTTCTCTGGACTGACAAAACCATAAAGAGCATACTTTCTGCCTGTAAATTCCCCAGACCTTTTAAAAACTCAGCCAACTATTTAACTACTCCATTGTAAAATCTGATGTTAAACCACCACCAAAAGTTTGAATTACACAAGTTTCCATAAAAGCATTTTTCTCACCAAACATTCATTTTATTGTCCTTTTTATGAGAAGACTGAAATAGTCAGATCTCAGGTCTTGCCTGCCATTTAGCCAGAACAGCTAGTAACCTAGGTCAAGGTTTATGCTGACAATTTAGCATACACATTTCTTTAAAAGCCTTTCTCTCAGAGTGTACCTCAGGGCAGTGTGTCTCTTGAAGACAAAAGGTTAATATTTGATGTAGGGATGATTGATGAGAGCATATGATTGTACCCATTGCATTGGTATGATGAGAAATCCAAATGTGTAGTGATGTGAATGCAGATGTGGGTCAGAACATGGGAGTGGTGAATGCGTGCAGAGTAAGTCCTGGGAGGGAATCTATTTGTGGCTCTATCACAGGAGGTAAATTTGCTTCAAAGCCTACCCTGACCTAGTGAAGAAGTGAATGAGTAAAACCAGAGTGCCAATACCAGGCATATGCTGTCACATGCATTTTCTCACTCACTTCTGGTGTCTGGTGTATGAACCTGGAGTGATTGTTTATAGTTTACTCCCATCTGGTGGCTTTGGCTGGCACACTGTTGCTTATTGTAGGCAAAGGGAAACAAGCCTTCTTTATCTATCGTTTCATAAAATCTTATGACAACTCTCTACTGTAAGTATCCATAGAGTGCTCATCAAAAGTAAGAAATAATGCTACATGCAGTTATTTTAAGTGGGAAACATTAAATCAGATTTTCCAATAATTGGCCATAAGGATTTTGACGTTCAACTTAAGGATATTACAGCTGCATCCAAAACTTTCCTTAAAAGCTTCCTTTCCTTTGCCTTTTCATTCTGAGGTGAAAGATACTTATATGTATCTTTTTTGATGGAAAAATGTACATTTGTAAAGATGAAAAAAAAGAGTTAGGACTAAAGATTTCTGAGAATCCAGTAGTCAAATAAAAAATTAAAAGTTTTTACTATATTTTGAAATTTTTAATAAAGTAAATATTTGAAAAATAATAATTTAGGTCAACAAGATGACCTAATAATACCTGGTTAATGAGTAAATAAGACCTGTGATCAAAATACTCATGAAGATATTTGTCAATTCAGGGAAATATTACTCATAACAGATATTTATCTTTAAACCAGTTAAAGCAGTACAAACAAAATAAAAACCTGCATTGTACAATTAATTGAAATAGTAAAATTTGTTTTATTTACACAGTTCTAGACACCCCAAATTTTTTAATGTAAAGGATTGAGTCTGTTTCTTATGTTGTAAAATGACCTAGTTTTATCCTTTCTGTCTACAAATATTTGACTGCCTAAATGAATAAGAGATTTTCTAAGTATTATGGTTACAGAATCAGATACACAATCATCCAATATTAACCAATATACAATCTTAACCAATAATCACACAATGAAACAAGAACAAAAAATTTGTAGCCATGAGCAATCTGTAAGAGAAGTGTAAGGTGTTGTGAGGCACAGAAGAGGGAGAGTGGCCCACATCAGGCAGATCAGAGAAGACCAGAAGAAAAATGCAAGTCTTGGCCCTTTGGGGCTGCTACCCCAGAATATCATAGACCAAGTGGCTTATAAACATCAGAAATTTGTCTCTCACAGTCTGGAGGCTGGGAGGACCAACATCAAGGCACTGGAAGATTTGGTTCTGGTAAAAACCAGCTTTCTAGTTCACAGATGGCCCTCTTCTTCCTGTGTCCTCACATGGTGGAAGGGACAGGGAATGCTCAAGGGTCTCTTTTTTAAGGACACTAATCCCATTCACCAGGGCTCTGCTCCCAAGACCTAATCACCACCCAAAGGTTCCATCCACCTCCAATATCATCACATTTGGTGCTTGGATTTAACATATGAATTTTGTGGGGACACAAACATTTGGCCTAAAGCTATGTGGCACTTCAATAAAGATCTTGAGGAAGAGGATTTACTAGAAAAAGTATTCTGGGGAGAAGTATGGAGAGGTGGGCAGAGGCACTGGCATTTACACATCTCAAGTTTAAAAGGGTCATGTTATATATGGGCAACTAAAGGAAGACTCTAGAAGAAATGTAGAGGCAGAGTGGAGGATCACATGGATGACAAAGTGGCAAGGAAAGGGAGTTCAGTCAGGTAAGGCTTTGTGGACTGCATGAAGATGTTTAACATTTTTTGTTTGTTTTTTAAAATGTTTTTATTGATCTTTTTTAGAGAGAGAGGAAGGGAGAAGGAAAGAGATAGGAGCATCAATGAGACAGAAACATCGATCATCTACCTCCTGCATGCTTCTTACTGGGGGTGGAGCCAACAACCTGGGCACTTGCCCTAATGGGAATCAAACTGGTGACTCTTAATGCACAGGTTGACGTTCAATCACTGAGCAACACTGGCCAGGCTGGTGGGTTTTTGTTTGTTTGTTTTGAAAAAAAGCTCTTTTTTAATCCTCACATAATGATTGATGATATCTTTTCAATTGAGAGATTGGAAGGGAGGGGAGAAGGAGAGTGAGAGTGGGGAGAGAGAGAGAAAGAGAAATATCGATGTGAAAGAGACACATCGATTGGTTGCTTCTCACTTGCACTCAGACCAGGGCTGGGGACTGAACCTGCAATCAAGGTACATGACCTTGAATGGGAATCACACCTGTAACCCTTTGGTCTGCTGGCTGACACTGTAACCACTGAGTGACACTGGCCATGGAGAGAAAAGCTTTTGGTATTTATTTATTGTCGACATTATTACAGATGTTTCCCAGTTTCTCCCCAGTTGCCTGCCTCCACCTAGACCCCACCCTCCCTTCCCTCTAGTCTTAACCACATTGTGGTCTGTGTCAATTGGCTATGCATATATGTTCTTTGGCTATTCTCTTTAACTTCTTCCATCCTGTCCACCGCAGTCACCTCCCCTCTGACATCTCTCCGATTGTATCATGCATTCATGTCTCTGGTTCTATTTTGTTCATCAGTTTATTTTGTTCATTAAATTCTACATATAAGTGAGATCATATGGTATTTGTCTTTCTCTGACTGGCTTATTTCTCATAGCATTGTAATCTCTAGGTCCATCCATGCTGTTGCAAAGGGTAATATTCCACTGTGTAAATGTACCACAGTGCTTTAATCCACCCATCTACTGATGGGCAGTTGGGCTGTTTCCAGATCTTGGCTATCATAAATAATTAGAGTATAAATAACTAGAGGCCCGGTGCACAACATTTGTGCACTGGGGGAGAGGGTCCCTCAGCCTGGCCTGTGCCCTCTCACAGTCTGGGAGCCCTTGGGGGATGTTCGACTATCAGTCAGACATCCCCCAAGGGGTCCTTAGTGCTGCTGTGGAGGTAGGAGAGGCTCCCGCCACCGCCGCTGTGCTCACTAGCAGTGAGCCTGGCTCAGGGCTTCTGGCTGAGTGGCACTCCTCCTGTGGGAGCACACTGACCATCAGGGGGAAGATCCTGTGTTGAGTGTCTGCCCCCCTGGTGGTCAGTGCACATCATAGTGACTGGCTGTTCTGCCATTCAGTTGATTTGCTTATTAGCCTTTTATTATATAGGATGCTGCTATGAATATAGGGGTACATACATATTTTCTGTTCAGTATTTTGGGATTCTTAGGATATATTCCCAGAAGTAGGATCCACAGGATAAAGAGGCAATTCCATTTTTAATTTTTTGAGGAAACTCCATACTGTTTTCTACAGTGACTGCATCAGTCAGCATTCCCATCAACAATGCACTAATGTTCCCTTTCCTCCACATCCACTCCAACACTTCTTATCTGTTGATTTATTGATGGTAGCGATTTCTGGTAGGTGTGAAGTGACATCTCATTGAGGTTTTAATTTTTATCTCTCTGATTATTAGTGACATTTGTCTATTGGCCATCTGTATGACCTTTTTGAAGAAATGTCTATTCAGGTCCCTTACCCATTTTTAAATTGGATTGTCTCCCTGGTGTTGAGTTGCATGAATTATCTATATATTTTGGAAATTAACCCCTTATCATATGTATCATTGGTGAATATGTTCTCCCATACAGTAGGTTCCCTTTTCATTTTGTTGATGTTTATTTTGCTTTGCAAAGATTTTATGTTTGATGTAATCTTATTTGTCTATTTTTTCTTTTGTTTCCCTTGCCCTAGAAGTTATATTGGCAAAAATATTGCTAAGAGAGATGCTTTAGATTTTACTTCCTATGTCTTCTTTAAGATTTTATCATTTCATGACTTATATTTAAGTCATTTATTCATTTTGAGTTTATTATTGTGTATGGTGTAACTTGGTGGTTTAGTTTTATTTTTTCATGTACCTGTCCAGTTTTCCCAGCACCATTTATTGAAGAGACTGTATTTATTCCAGTGTGCATGAACCCCACCCAAGTGGACCCAAATCCAACACAGTGGTGGGCTTCAGATCACACAAGTGACATACCCAAAGGAAGAACTGGGCAGGCATCATACCATCCTGGGAACAACTCCACCTTGGCAGGAATTCCCTGCACAACATCACATACATGGTGATTGAGGTTTACCCTTATAGCCACCTAGCCTGTAGGGTTAATTCCATCCATGAAAGCATCAACTACAACAGGGGATGCACATAACTCACAAGAAACATTCCTGCACAGATGAACAAAGATGATCTGGAAGATTGTACCACTGAGCCAAATAAGACACCTTGAGACTATACCTGCTCAGCAGCTTGCATGCTGTGGTCAGGTTGCATTTCAGCCAGGAAGTCTGTGGGTTGATCCCACCCATGAACAGGCCAACATTAATCAAGACCCAATTACAACAAGAGGGCCCATATAACCTCCACAAGGTACATTACTAGCGTATCCAGTGCAGAAGACCAAGAAGATTGTATTACTGGGTCCTACTTACTACAAAAGGCCACCCACAAAGACTGGGAGTCCTAGGAGTTCTATCTAATACATAGAAACAAAAACAAAGAGACAGCTGAAATTGGGAGATGAAGAAACAACCCCAAGATGAACAAAAAGAAGAAAGCTCCAGAAAAATAGCTAAATGAAATGGAGGCAAGCAATCTATCAGACATAGAGTAAGTAATGCTTATAAGGATGCTCAAACAACTTAGTGAGAAGTACAAGGAACTTAATGGGAACTACAAGAAACTCAGTTGGAACTACATCAGCAAGAAAAAGGACATAGCAACCATGAATAAGAACCAGTTGGAAATGAAGAATACCCTATCTGACATCAAAAATACACTGGAAGGAATTAAAAGTAGGCTGGATGAAGTGAAGGATCGAATATGCAATTTGAAAGACAAGGTGGAAAAAAACACTTAATTAGAGTAATAAAAAGAATTTAAAAGAATGAGGATACTTTAAGGGAACTCTGGGACAACATAAAACATAACATCCACATCATAGGAGTACCAGAAGGAGAAGAAATCAAGCAAGGGATGGAGAACCTGTTTGAAGAAATAATGACAGAAAACTTCCCTAACCTGGTGAAAGAAAAAGTCACACAAGGTCAGGAGGCACACAGAGTCTTAATCAAGATAAACCCAAAGAGATTCACATCAAAAGACATCATAATTAAAATGTGCCGTAGACCATTTCCAGCATGTCATAATTTTAAGAGTTTCATCAAAAGGTTGATGAGACTTGGGGACTCAACAGGGTTGAGTCACACATGTAGTCACCATCTGGGAATGGCTAAAGGCATTTCCCCAAACCTGAATAGGAAACTGATTGTACTGAGCCAAACCGGTTTCAGCGGCACACAGAGTCTTAATCAAGATAAACCCAAAGAGATTCACATCAAAAGACATCATAATTAAAATGTGCTGTAGACCATTTCCAGCATGTCATAATTTTAAGAGTTTCATCAAAAGGTTGATGAGACTTGGGGACTCAACAGGTTGAGTCACACATGTAGTCACCATCTGGGAATGGCTAAAGGCATTTCCCCAAACCTGAATAGGAAACTGATTGTAGCTGCCAGACAGTTAAAGGGCATCTTAATCTACATGTTATTGCCTCCTACTGGCCAAACACCTGAACAGCCGTAGGCTATTCCCCATTCTGACAATGGACTCTGTACCCTTTGAAACCTTACCCATTGAAGTGTATTATCTCCACCTTGCCTTCGGACAAATTGTGTTAATAAAAGCAAGGGTCCTAGACAAGGAGGTACTCTCTTCAGTTCCTTTAGCTGAAGGTCCTCTGACCCCAAATGCCTTTCAAAATTATATCTCGTCTCCAGACTCTTTATTAGTCTCTGGACTTCTATGTCATCTATGCGCAGCCCCTTTTCCAGCTTCCTGAACCCTTCTTGATGCTGGGACAAGAGCACCAACAATAAATGGATGCCTGAAGTGGGACTTTCTGAACCCAAGAGCGACAACAATAAAAATGGCCAAGGTTAAAGACAAAGAGAAAATCTTAAGGCAACAAGAGAGAGACAGTTACCTACAAAGAGCTCCCATTAGGCTGTCAAGCAGATTTCTAACAGAAACACATCAGATCAGAAGGGATTGGCATGAAGTATTCAAAGTAATGAAAAGAACCTGCAACCAAGACTGCTTTATCAGCAAGGCTATCATTTAAAATCAAAGGTGAAATAAAGACCATCCCAAGCAAAAGAAGGCTAAAGGAGTTCAGTACCAACAAACAAGCATTACAAGAAATGCTTAAAACTGCTTTAAGAAGAAGAAATAGAGAAATAAACATAGGGACAAAGAAAAAATGGAAATAAACATAGGGACAAAGAAAAAAATGGAAATAAATAAAAGCTTATCAATAATTTTAAATGTAAATGGATCAAATGGTAGCATGATTTTATATATAGTCTACAAGAGACCCACCTCAAAACAAAAGATTCATACAGACTGAAAGTGAAGGGAGAACAAAAGATTCATACAGACTGAAAGTGAAGGAATAGAAAAAATATTCCATGCCAATGGAAACAAACAAACAAACAAAAGCTGGGGTAGCAATGCTTATTTCTGACAAATTGACTTCAAAACAAAAGCCATACAAGTACAATGAAGGTCACTACATAAAACTAAAGGGATCACTCCAATAGGCAGATATAACTCTTATAAACATATATGTACCCAATATAGTAGCACCCAAATATATATTTTTAAAAAACCTGGTGGACTTTAAGGAGATTGATAGTAATACAGTCATAGGAGGGAATTTTAACACCTCACTGTCATCAGTGGATAGATATTCCAGACAAAACATCAATAAGAAAACAGCTAACTTAACACACTTGATCTGATAGATTACATTTATATTTATAAAACATTTAATCCCAAAGTAGCAGAATATACATAAATCTTAAGTGCACATGGAGCATTCTCAAAGATTGAAGAAACCTTCTTTTGTGTGCGGTCCAAACTGTGCCATGGGAGGGGGCAAGCTGTACTCCTCCTTTTAGCTCTGTAGCCTGTTCAAGCCCTGGACTGGAGCCACAGAGGTAGATGCATTCTGAATGTCTCAATTCTGAGCAGCACCTACCTCCCCCTCAAAACTGAGCCTAGCAGGACAGGACCAGTGGGGCTTTTGAAAATAGATTGAGGCAGTCTTCTATTGGTGGGGGTGCTAGGCCATGTGAGGGGAGAAACCTGCATGCCTTTCCCCCCTAGCTCTACAGCTGGGCAATCAGAGACCCTGTCTGAGCTGCATTCCATAACTCCCTGTTCCCTTCCTGTGGGGCCCTATCTAGAGTATGCCAGATGCTCAAGGCCAATTTGAGTGTGAAGGCCCTATTCAGAGTACACCAGATGTCTAAGGCCACTCTGAGCGCAGGAATCTTAATCAGATGCTATACTCAGGTACAAGGATGCAGCAGTTAGACATGCTACTGGCAGGGTGAAGATTTGAGGGTGAATAAAAAATTACAACAACTAAATTTGTATGTGGCACAGTGTGTGGCTTCTACTATATGGGACTTTGAAGAACTGTTTTGTCTAGTGGTTCCTTGTTAGCAATGGCTACATGGCCAATAGCTCCTACAACAAAGACTTTCTTATACACCCACGACTTCTTATGGTTTCTCCATCTACCACCCAGGGTCCAAGAAGGTCCAGTCCCTGGCAGAGAGGCTCAGAACCCACAGTTGGCTTAGTAGGGGAGGATCAGGACCTGTGCTTCCAACAGTTAATACAGTGAGCAGGGTTCAAGGAGGAACTTTCTCTGACACTTCCCCTCTGCAGGACTTAGAGGAACAAATCCAGGTAGCTCTTAACTGGGTATGGCACCAGCCCTTGGCTCTTGGGAGGGGAATATGCTGCTAGCCTTCCCCTAGCTTTGCAACTCTCTGCCAGAGACCCTGACGAGAGACTTCTAGGGGGTCATGCTCAATGTCCCAGTCCTGTGTTGTGCCCCCTTTCCCCATATGGTTGCACCAGCAGGACACATCAAGGCTGCCCTCTGCTGAGGGTGATATTGGCCATTGGGAGGGGAGAGAGCTGCTCACCTCTCCTTAGCCCTGCAGCTCACTATCAGAAACCCTGACAAGGGAATCCTCCATTGAGGGTGGTGCCTTGTGAGAGAGGGGAAAGATTGGCTCTTGTTCAAAGGCCACTCAGTTCAATGATCTTCTGAGAGTCTGTCTATAGTTTCTTCAGAGAAAGAGCACACCTCAGGTCCCTGTTGGGTGCAGCCAATAATCCTTTACACCAGATTTGGGCTTGGCAGAATGGTGTTGTCAGTATTTGGAGGATGGGTTTAATGCATTTTCTCCAGCTGGTGCTGTATGAATAGAAGTGCTCAATCCTGGGATATGGTGATATGGTGCCTGAGTGCAGTGTGGGATGTCGACTCAGGACTGGAACTTCAGTAGCCTATCTTCCAGATATCCAAAGCTATGCCACCCAAATCTTCTCTTTATAGCTTCCTTATATCCTGAGTCTCCTTCCTTCTACCAGAGCCTCATGTAAGTGCCCAAGAGTGAGCCCCTGTGTGTTGGCCCTTAAGTGGAGAACCTGGTATTCAAGTGGACACCCTCCTCTTTCCAGCAGACAAAGTCCCCACTTATTTTTGCTGCCAGATTATATTTGCTGCTAATTGGGCTCTTCTTCCCAGCCCTTGTGCTCTGGTTTGGGGGTCCCTGTATGGGGTTAAGACCCCAATTTCCTCAAAGGGGACTTTTACAGCCACGACATTTCTCTGGCTTCTCAGTCCCTATCCCTGAGTGCAGGAGCCAGCCCTCTCTGTGTCTCTGGCCTTCTTACCAGTTTCTGTAGAGCTTTTTTCAATCCTCGGACATAATGCTCTAGTTCAGGACCTTCTATTGCTTATTCAGGTTGATTGCTCTAAATCAGTGATGGCGAACCTATGACACGCGTGTCAGAGGTGACATGCAAACTCATTTTTTTGGTTGATTTTTCTTTGTTAAATGGCATTTAAATATATAAAATAAATATCAAAAATATAAGTCTTTGTTTTACTATGGTTGCAAATATCAAAAAATTTCTGTATGTGACACGGCACCAGAGTTAAGTTAGGGTTTTTCAAAATGCTGACACGCTGAGCTCAAAAGGTTCGCCATCACTGCTCTAAATTTTAGCTGTAAATCTGGTTTGGTGTTGAGAGGTGTGTGTTGCTTTCACCTACTCTGCAGCCATCTTGGAACCTGCATGAACATGTGCCTTCATCTAAAGCCTAAGAGACCTTTTAATATGTTTACAGAGGTTAAATGGGAAATCATTTCCAATTATAACATTAATTTAAATTTCCTCCAATTCAAAGCAGCATAGGACTTAATCTTAAATATTTATTAATTCTACTCCAAGTTCTATAAATTCCATTTGGTAAGTAGAGAAAATAAAATTACTTAAAAGTACACTGCATGAGCCATGAGTCATTCTTCCCCACATGGACAAATCATTATAATTTCTATTTCATAGATTACTTATTTGCAATGATTCCAATCCTTTTTAGTATCTTTGGTTCTGGATTTCAGTAGACCAACCTGAACAGAATTCTGTATGTTTGCGGGAATTATTAGGCCTATGACCCAGATTGTAAAGAGTTTGTATCAAAATCTACATGAATTTTATTGCAGTTAATGAGAGAGAGAGAGAGAGAGAATGGAAGAGATGGAGGAAGAGGAGGCAGAGGAAGGGAAGGTAAAGAAGAAGGAAAAAAGGCCTGGCAATTTAATTAAATCTGTATTATATCAGTAATTCATAAAAAAGAGAATAAAAGTACAGCTTTTCCATAAAAGTTTGATAGGCTGAAGGTGCTCACAATGAAGGGGGGATGAAAAAGCTATTAAATGTAACAAATGTGAGTTATGTTTAGAAAGCTATTGGCATCTACTGACGACTTGAATCAAATAGAAGGTATGCTGACTAAATTTTGAGGATAAAAAAACAACACTGTGCTATTGAACAAGCCTTAAGATCCCAACGATCTCAGAGCAAGATGTGGTCCCTAAGAAAGGCATATGTTCTGATGCCTTTTCTAGGTATGTTCCAGGAATGTTCTGATGCCCAGTTTAAAAGTGGCCAAGAAGAGGAGTGGAAAGGAGAGAACCTTTCTGAAGAGGGTAGCTCCAAGACTTTAAGGGCTCCAAGCTAGTAGACAAAGCAGGATCCAAGCCAAAAACATTCTGTCACCCCAGGGGAGAGGTTTCCCAATGTCTGCCCAAGGGATTTTAGAATTGCCAGAGTACTGATTACTCTTTTTCTCCCATTCTCCCTGTTTCACTATTTTATATTGAGTGTGTAGAGACAGATACCTTGTCTATTTATTTCATAGACTTCTGTACCAAGAAGAACCCATTCAGTCCTACTAGAGAAACAAGGAGTATTACTTAGAGATGCCAGACAATGAGCTGGATGCCCTCATTTTTTCCTTTGAGGAGAAGGTGTGTTCTGTTTGTGAAAGACTATTTGGTGGAAAGAAGAGCAAATTATAAAGTCCACTAATATTTCTGATTTTTCTTTCAGGTATATGGTAAGATGCTGGGTGGGTTTTTTTTTTTTTGCCTCCTTTAAGTTGAGTTTTGCTATATGACTTGCTTTGACCAACAAAACTCTAGCAATGTGATGTCTTTTGGGTGTATAGGCAGGAGTGAAATTGCTCCTACCTCTATATTTAACATTTGAAAACTGCAGTTATGCCATTTTACATTCCCACCAGCAACATATGAGGGTTTTTACTAAGTCCATATATTCAACGATACTTGTTATTATCTCTTGAATTATAGTCAGGCTAGTGAGTATATCATTGTGATTTTGATTTGCATTTCCCTGATGACTAATGATGTTGAACACATTTTTATTGGCTTATTGACCATTTGTATATCTTTCTTCTTTTGGAGAAATAGCTATTCAGATCCTTTCCTATTTTTTTTCAATTGGGTGCCTTATTATTGAGTTGTGGGAATTCTTTATGCAGACATATTTCAGGGATATCGCAAGTTCAGTTCCAGACCACCGACATAAAGTGAGTCATATTTTTTTTTTGCTGGTGGAGGATCTTGCCAGCAATTTTTTTAAAAAGGCAACATCTGTGAAATGTAATAAAGTGAGGAGCAATAATATGAGGTAAACCTGTATATTCTAGATACAAGTCCCTTATAATATATATGATTTGCAAAGTTTTCTACCATTCTCTGGGGTGCCTTTTCACTTTTTTGGTGATGTCCTTTGAAGCACAAAGTTGTTTTTGTTTTTATCCTAACCCAAGGATATGTTCACTAGTGTTGATATTAGAGAGAGGAAGGGAGAGAGAGAGAGCTGGGAGAGAGAAAAACCCATCAATTGATTGCCTCCCTTACACACCCTGACCAGGAATTGAACCTGCAACCTTTTGGTGGTGTATGGGATGATGGTCCAACTGACTGAGCCATCTGGCCAGGGCCCAGAAGTTTATCATTTTGATGATGTCAAATTTATCAGTTTATTTTGTTGTTGCTGTGTTTTGGTTTCTTATCTAAAAACAAACAAACAAACAAACAAAACAAAACACACACACACACACACACACACACACACACACACACAACAACAACAAAAAAAAAACATTGCCTAACCTGAGGTTATAAATATAGACATGTTTCCTCTAATAGTTTCATAGTTTTAGCTCTTATATATAGGTTTTTGTTCAATTCTAAGTTTATTTTTGTATATGGTATGAGGTAAGGGTGCATCTTGATACATTTTTAAGTAAATATCTACTTGTTCCAGGGCATTAGTTAAAGAAACTCCACTTTTGCCATTGAATTACCTGGCACTCTTATAAAAAAATCAATTAACCATAAATGTGAAGATTAGTTTTGGACTCTCCATTAATCTATGCCCTTACATTACTTTGATGTTGTCTTGATTACTATAGATTTTCGGTAAGTTTTAAAATTGGGAAATGTGAGTAGTTCGGGTTTTATTTGTGTTTGTGTGTTTTTAAAATGTGGTTTGGTAAGTCTAAGTCCCTTGAATTTCCAAGTGAATTTTAGGATAAATATGTCTTTTTTTTTTTCAGCAAAGCCAGTTTGGATTTTGATAGTGTCTATATTTAATCCTTAGGTCAATTTGGGGAGTACTGCCATCTTAACAATATTAAATCTCTGATCTATAAACATGGGATGTCTTTTTATTAAGGTCTTTAATTTTTTTCAACAATATTTTATAGTTTTTAGAATTATTTTTGTACTCTTGTTAAATTTATTTCTAAGCATTTTGTTCTTTTTGATGCTATTGTAAATTGAATAGTTTTCTTAAGTTCATTTTCAGTTTATTCATTGCTACTGTAGAAATACATTTGATTTTTATATATTGATCTTGTGTTCTGCAACATTACTAAGCTCATTTATTTCTAATAGTTTATTATTGTTTTTTTAGTGAATTCCTTAGGATTTTCTGTTTACAAGATCATTTCATCTGCAAATAGAGAAAGTTTTACTTTCTCCTTTCCAATCTGAATGCCTTTTATTTCATTTTCTTGCCTAATTGTTCTGGCTAGCATGTCCACTAAATGTTAAAAGAAATGATAAAGTGGACATTCTTATCCTTTCCTGCCCTTAGGGGAAAGCATTCAGTCTTTCATCATTAGGTGTGATGCTAGCTATGGGGTTTTGTATATTCTCTTTATCAGGGAAGACATTACTTTCTGTTCTTAGTTTACTTAGTATTTTTATCATTAAGGAGTATTATCTGACATGTTTTTTTGTTTCTATTGAAATGTGTCATGAAGCTTTTAATTCAACCTTGTTACTGGGTTTCTCTCAACCTAGTTTGAGAGATTTATTTAATGATAACCTCACTCCAGACTAGACATGCTACTGGTAGAGTGAAGATTTGAGGGTGAATAAAAACATTACAACTAAATTTGCATGTGGCACAGTATGAAAAATATTCACAAAACAGCTGGAAAACCGGTTATGTTTTAAAGAATAGTACATTATTACTAGAAATGATGGATGGCTTAATGTCAGAAAATCTGCTAGAATCATCTTTTATTAAAGGAGAAAACCCTGAATACTTATGATCATCTATTGCTGATAAAAAGACATTAGCCAAAATTTACATTTATAGTAATTAAAGACTATGCAGTGCTTTGAATGTCCTGGCCCCTGCCTACTAATGCCAGTAGCATTCTAAGGTTGACATAGAAAATGTAAAACAAGCATTTTGCTTAGCACTGAAACACTGGAAACATTCCTATTAAAATCTGGGTGACCATTATTCTCACCATTATAGCCATTATTTAATGTTGTCCTAAAAATCTCAACAGATGCAATTGTACAACAAATATGTGTAAATATTGGAAAAGGAGACAAAAGGATTATCTTAACATGGTTTAATTGTCTAACCAGGAAGTCCAAGAGCCAACTGGAAAACTGATAGAGTAAGACTTCTGATTAAAAAGCAAACCACTAACACTTCTTCCATTTATTAGCCATAGAAAGAAGGAGAAAACAATGGGGACATACATGTGTAATGGGTGACATGGTGCCAAAACAATGTTCTGGGAAAGACGGAGACACAAGAAGCAGTAGTAATACCTTTCTGAAATGGTTGCCTAAGTAGCACAAACCTTAGTCAACACTAAGATAAGGAGGCATGTCTGTGTCATGCCTCAAACTTTGAGGAATTCCCCATAAAACACAGTGTAGATAAGACCAACTTTATTGGAGTCACAAAAGCTAAGTAACACCTCTTCTTCGTGAAAAAGCAGTATAGCATCTTGGGAAGTAAGTGGAGAAAATCCTGGCAGAAGGAAACTAACACCTTCTGATTTGGGGGAGCTAGTCCTGGCAGCAAAGTGGAAGAGTAGGCGCAACTCTGTCGAGAGACCCCTTTCCCTCTGCAGATCAGTACATTTGGAGTCAGCTGCACCGCAGGCAGAGCAAAGGCTATGGGACCACGTGTCAACTAGGGGACTCTCCCCAAATGCCCATCTCTTCCTTGAACATTTGGCACTTTCTTCAAGACAGAGGTTTGGCTCTCAATAGACAGAACTCATAAGGAAAAATATATTTTTTGACAACATAAAAAACATAAACAAAATGAAAACAAATGGCATATTGAATATATTTGTAACACAATTCAATATAGAACTAATATTGTTAATAGTAATATTCAATGATTCCTTATAAGTAAATTAAAAGATTACCCAGTAAAAATGGGTCAGTATATATTGATATATACATAAATAGTAAACACACCCCACCAAAATAATAAAGGGCCAGTAGGTGAAAAGATGCTGCTCTTCATTAGTAATCAAAGCTACTTAAGTATAAACATTGAAACTTGTTTGACACAGACTTTAAATATTATAATACTGTGAAGGGTGCATGTATGGCTAGGGAGGGGAGGTGAAAACTGGGACCACTGATTTGGAGAGCAGTTTGACAGATGTTTCAAAAATCTTTAAAATGTCGTTCCACTGACCCAGTCATTCCACTTCAGGGAATTTAACTGTCAGGACATGAGTTTAATTACAGGAATGTTCACTGCAGTGTGGTTTGCACAGTGAAAATTAGAAACTGCTCACATTCCCAACAGTATTTAAAAGGTAAGAGGACGCCCATACAAATACTCAGGAGCCATTAAAATATGGTGGATGAATATTTGATGGTCCAAGAGCTTCTTGATGCATTCAAAACCCGTCTTAAAGCACTGTTTTATATTTAGACACACACATGAACATCTAGCAATGCTGACACCATGTTTCTCTTGGTGATGTATTTTTATTTTTGTTTGTTTTTAAGAGCAAAAGGAATAAACTTTGTGAATGATAAAGTGGGCTAACTGTCACTTAGGAAAAGGTGGGCCAGGGGACAGGACACCAGCTCTTTCTGTGGGGCCAGCCTGGGGATGCGACTCACCCACCGCAATCTGCCCCCCTCCAAGAGAAGCTCAGCCTCCAGGGCTCACCCACGGCGGGTGTGTTTGGTTTAGACTTCATTCACTGTGTCAGAGAAGGACTTACTCTCTTTCTGAGTGGCCTTTCAAGCTTGAACTCAAAATAGGAAAGGCAGTCTATTGGATAATGCCCTGCTTGCCAAAGTGCTTAGTGGCTTGAGTTCGGTGCTTTTTACTGTGGTGCCCGTTGTTTGAACTGCAATCAAGTCAGCCTGAACAAGGCGCCTACCAAACAAAACGAGGAGGAGCCAGCTCAGATGAGCAGAGACTCCGGCCATCTCATTGTCTGCCTCTTCCAAAGGACCAGGGAGTAAGGGGCCAGGAAAAGAGTTTGCGGGATGCTGGTGGACAGCGGGATACAATGGTGGTGGACAGAGGGAGGCGGCACGCTCGCGGATTGGAGTGTCCATGCCAGCCAGGATGACTTCATTCGGAGCAATGGAACTCCTAGGCTTTATAGATAACAGCACGGCCAGGTTGGTTACAGCTCTCATCAGGTAAAAAGAACATAGCACATGTGCCTAAAATAAAACTTCCTTGGGTTTTATAACACAAAGCATTCCACTTGTGCTATCTCACATCTTCAAAATAACATGGTGAGGATGTAAAGGGCAGGGTTCTTTTTCCTCTTCAGGTGTAGAAACAGGTTCAAAAGTGTAAATGATTTGCTCAAGGTCACATAGGACTTACAAGTGTCAGAACAAAGTTTTCTACAATCCCAGAATAGGGCTACTTCCACCTGCACCCGCGGTTTTGAATCACGCATTCACAGAGAGAGAAGTTGAATGAAGGAGTTTAGAAAGTCCGGGGAAGGCAGTGGAAATGGAAGAAGTGAAGGGGAAAAAAAATATGTTGCATTCTCTTTGGGATGGAATAAATCCAAGTGTCAATATGATGTTCCCTGACTCCACTCTCTCACTTTTTTAAACTAATAAGTATTAATCATATATTATGTACCAGAAATTGGGTGGGAGATTCAAGAAGTGTGCATATGAGTATGTATGGAAGATGCACTGGCTTTGAAAAAAATGATCTCAAAACATTACATATCAGTAATGTGAAATGATAGCTCTTTCATGTTACTGCTAAGCATTCTTTCTAATCCAGAGGTACATTTTCAATGCTAAAAATCTTATTTCTAAATAGAAATTTAAAACCACTATTGACTGGAGACATTTTTATTGAAAGAGATTTTCATCTTGTTTATTACTGTAGGTACAGTAATGCATCAAGTATGATTTATTGGTGAATGAAGGGTCATAAGTATTTATGCAACAGCTTTCCTGTGAGGCCAAAAATGGTATCCACAAGCAGAGTCATCTAGCTGCTGTCATACAGAATGATCCTCATTCCAGACACCTGAATTGCGGTGTACAGTCGCAATTGTCATAATCATTTCTTCTCATTTTGACTTACATTACATTCTGATGACAGCATTTTTATAGTACTTAGTATATCAATGCATAAAAGGTAAATTATTTTTTACTTAAATGGGTATGTAGCATAAAGATAGATGACTGTGGGCAATGGAAAACTAAATAGTAAATAATTTTTCAATTATGAAAGGAATAAATGCCAATTATAAAAAAAAATGTTAGACTAAGTAGGGCTAAAAGAAAAAACTAAAATTACTTGTATTCTTATTACCCCAAAATACCATGGTTAGCCTTTCATCTTTCTGCCTTATGCAGTCATCCCTCAGTATCTGAGGGGGATTGGTGCCAGGACCCCCCACAGACACCAAAGTTCATGGATGCTCAGGGACCTTATATAAAATGGTGTCGTATTTGCATATAACCTATGCACATTCTCCCATGTACTTAAAATCATCTCTAGATTATCTATTACTTCTAATACAATGTAAGTGCAGTGCAAATAGTTGTTCTGCTACGTTGTTTAGGAAATAATGACAAGAAAAAGGTCTGCATGTGTGCAGTACAGACACCACCATCACGGCCCTCACTGGACATGTCAGCAGCAATGTACCATTTCACCCCAAATATTTCCAATCTGGGTTGGTTGAATTCATGGATGCATAACTCACAAACATGGAGGGCCAACTGTACTTTACATAGTGCTTTAAATTCTCCTTCAGGTTAACCTGTAGGTAAAAAATACATATCCTGCCGAGCTGGCATAACTCAGTGGCTGAACGTTGACCTATGAACCTGGAGGTCACTGTTCAATACCCAGTCAGGGCACATGCTCAGGGTTGTGGGCTCAATCCCCTGTGAAGGAGGCATGCAGGAGGCGGCTGATCAATGATTCTCTCTCATCATTGATGTTTATAACTCTCTCCCCCTCTCCCTTCCTTTCTAAAATCAATAATAATAAAAAATATATGTTTAAAAAATACATATCCTCATTGCTAAATGTCCTCAAATTTTCTTCTGTATAGATGCACCACAATTTATCCATTCTCATATATATTTTCAGCACAATTCCTAGCACACAAAAAATGGGTCAAAATTTGCAAACATTATAAAGGCTTTTAAAATGCCTCTTAAGTATCTCTTAGAAAAATTATATTTCACATCCACAATCACATTATAGATGAGAGTTTTTGTTTACCCAAACCTCAGCCTGCACTGGACTTCTCAAATCTTTGCCAATCTAATAGGCCAGAATGATTTTATTCATATTCAAATGTTCATTTCTCTGATAACTGGCAAATGGACTATTTATATCCTTTCTGTAATTATTGCTGTGTACTCATTTTATATTGGTATAAATGAGTTCTTTACATAAAATATATAACCCCCCTGTCATATGCAGCAAATGCTTTTGCAAGTTGACATTTATATTTTAATGTCTTGATCTTTTCTCACCAGCCTTGTCTCTCCTCATGACTATCAGTTCTTGTTTCATGGAAGCCAAAGCTTCTTGTACTTTGAAATCTAAAATATATCCTCTTCATAGCAATACCGCTGCTTTAAAACTCCCGGGTGTTGTTTCAATTGCCTTTGGTGGTGCTCCTCTCTCTTGTCCTCATCCTATCTAATAAAAGGGTAATATGCAAATTAACCATCACTCCATCATAAAGATGGCGGCGCCCATAGCCACAAGATGGCGGCGCCTAGTCCCCTTAACCCCACCACTGGAGTGTCTGGTCCTGTCAGCCCCACCAGGGGGAGTGGCAGCTGAGCGGCACGGCTGGATCCGCCCTCAGGTGATGAGCCCCAGCGATCTGCGCACCCTGGCTTGCAGAGGGAGGGAGGGTGGGCGGGCGGGCCTCTGGCCAGAGGCCGGCTGGGGCACGGGACACTGGCATCATTGCAGGCCAGGCTGAGGGACCCCTCCAACCCCCATGCACAAATTTCATGCACTGAGCCTCTAATCTTTGTATACACTGTCATCTGGACTATGTTGACCAGTTAGGATGAGTAACTTGCATTTGGCACCAGAACCTTCCTTGTTTAAATTTTGTTCCCCCCACGTCCCACGTGGTTCAGGGTTCAGGATCTGGAAGAGGTCCGCATGCAAATGAAAGAGAAAAGACAAGAAATAATAATTTGGAAATATTGGGGGACCAGACAGGCAAGACCAACTCAAGGGGAAGAACTTTCACTGGTGCTCAGGCCTCGCCAACCTTTTATTGGTTTGGGATACACCCATAGACCTTAGGCAGGCATTTTCCAGTAACAGGCAGACTAACCCATCAGCAAGGATTTACATAATAATAAATGGGGAAGTCGCTTCAGCTACCATTGTCTGGACTAACAGTGGGTGCACAGCTCTGACCTTTGCCAGGGTTTCAAGGATCACCAGCCTTCTGGGTTCCTTGTCCACACCTCTCTGCTAGTGAAGACAATAGGCAGCTTCCCACACCTTCTCTTGTTCACTTGTACAGTGATTGAATCTGCTTCTTAAAGCCACAGGTAGGAGGCAAGGTGTGCATAGCTCCAAGCCCAACCACTTTCTAACAGGATCTATTGAGTCTTTGCACTAGATATACTAGGAGGTATATACCTTTAGGAAGGTGCATCTTTCACTGTTCTTATTGTTTGGTCCTCTTGCTCTCTGATTGGATATAAGTCCTGTTAACCTACCCTTATCAACTGCCACAGCCCTCCCTATCTCTTCCTACACTTGACTTGCAGCTCCTCTCTTCTCAGGACCACTAAGGAGTGCCTATTTTGCTGCCCCTGTTTACCTCTCAAATGCGTCATGGTACTCCCAGAGGAGAAAAGGTAAGAGAGGCTGAAACAACCATATTTTGATAACCCCAGGGAGCCCACAGAGGAGGCCACTTGGCCCAGGTTCTCATTAATATTCACTCACCACCTGTTCCCTGGCACCTTCAATCATTTTCTATGGCCTCTTGTTTTTGTGATACAAAGTTCAGCCATGTGCTGAAGACTAAGTGGGATTTTTCTTAACCCACATCTTTCTGTCCTATAATTAACAGCAGTTTTTTAAAACTTTAGGCATCTTCAGTGGAGAATTCAATGTTCCTCAAAGGTATTTTTGAGAAAAAGTAGGGAACAATTGATATGCAATGACTGCTAACATGCAACTTGGACTCACAAATGGGCCCTGAACCTTTTCTCACATTCCTTGTATAATGAATCACTTTTGTAGAAAATTCTCACTGCAAGTATTTATTGAATCATGCCCCTGTGAGCCATGGAGAGCAGAGTGAAGGCGGAGAGAAGCAGTGCATGTGCAACACATGTAAGGGAGATTGTATAACACATGGCCAAGAATAATTGTGTTACCACTGGGATGGGGAAGATGAGGTGCTGCAAGAAGTAATGTGCTTAGGAAAAAAAAGGGGCAGCTTTCAACCATTTAATGGAGAAGGAATGACACAACATCTGAGCATCAACCACTTGTGTATTAGTTATGTATTGCTGCGACTTCAAAATGTAGTGGCTTAAAAACAATAATAAATTTTACTTTCTCATATAATTTCTGTGAATCACGAGTCCAAGAGAAGCTTGGCTGGGTAGTTCTGGCTTGGAGTCTCTCTTGAGATGTCAGCAGGACTGCAGTCATCTGAAGGCTTGACTGGGGCTGGAGGATCCTTTTCCAAGGTAACTCATTCACATGACTGGCAATTTGGTAAGGGATATTTGTAGGAGGCTCCCAGCTTCTCTACATTAGGACTTTCCCACAGGGTTGCCCGAGGGTCCTGCTGACACAGCATCGAGTTTAGAGAAAAAGGAGAAACTGCAATGACTCTTATAATCTACCCTCATAAGTCACATATCATCACCTCCTTTATTTATTAAATAAATAGAATTTATTTCTTTTTTTAAATTGTTTTTATTTACTTTAAAGAAGAGAGAGAGAGAGAGAGAGAGAGAGAGAGAGAGAGAGAAACATTGATGAGCAATAACCATCGATTAGCTGCCTCTTGAATCTCCTGCATGCCCCCCCCCACCCCCTGGGGATGGAGACTGCAATCTGGGCATGTGCCCTGGCTGGGAATGGAACCAGTGACCTCTAAGTGCATGGGACAATGCCCACACAACTGAATCACACCAGCCAGGGCTCATCCATAATTTCTTGATCACACAAGACTAGCCCTGATTCAGTGTAGGAGGAGATTACACCAGGACATAAATACCAGGAGGTGAAGACCTCTGGAGATGAAGTTAGAGCAGTGATGGCGAACCTATGACACACGTGTCAGAGGTGACATGTGAACTCATTTTTTTGGTTGATTTTTCTTTGTTAAATGGCATTTAAATATATAAAATAAATATTAAAAATATAAGTCTTTGTTTTACTATGGTTGAAAATATAAAAAAAATTTCTATATGTGACACAGAACCAGAGTTAAGTTAGGGTTTTTCAAAATGCTGACACGCCGAGCTCAAAAGGTTCGCCATCACTGACTTAGAGGCTCCTTCCAAAACATGCCAGATCCTCTTTTTTTGTTTGCCTTGATTTTTTTGTTAATCCTCACCTGAGGATATTTTCCCATTGATTTTTAGGGAGAATGGAAGAGAGAGAGAAAGACAGAGAGAAACATCGATGTGAGATAAACACATCGATTGGTTTCCTCCTGCATGAACCCTGACCAGGGCCCTGGGGCCAGGGAGAAGCATGCGACTGAAGTGCCCTTGACCAGAATCAAACCCAGGACTCTTTGGTCCACAGGCCAATCCTCTATCCACTGAGCCAAACCAGCTAGGGTGCCAGGTCCTCTTTATTATCTCCTTGTATTGTCACCTACCTTGTGGTGATATGTGGGGAAAATGGAGCACAAAAGCTGCTAAGTGAGAGATCTAAGATTTAAACTCAGGACCATTTTCACCAGAGTCCACCTTCTGCCCACTGCACGGTGAGCTTCAGTGCAGGTGGCAGTGTTTACTTCAACTGGGACTTTGAAGGAAGGACATCAGTCAGCAGGAGTCCCAAAGTAGCCTGGCTTTCCAGGGTGAGTAAATGCCGGAATAGGGTTGACTACCAAGGCTGGCCCAGTTCCATTGGTGGCTGAGCCCCCAAGGCATATAGGAGGAGATAAGATGGAGCTATCTGAGAAAAGTGACCCTAGAGTGAGCTGCATGTTGATGAGCAGGAATGGGTGGCTGAGAGTAGAGCAGAAAAGAGTAAATACCTTGGAGCAAAGGTCAGAGTGCTCCACTTTGGCCAATCAATGGTCACTTTATGAGGAAGTAGGGCCTGTGGCTATGGGGGTACAGGAAGGCATGTGGTAGTGATGAGGAAGGTAGTATCAATCAAATGGTGTGTAAGACTAGAATTGGGCTAGAATAGGTATGTCACCTGAATCCAGGTATGTCCACCTACCTGCTAACAGTTATAAGTGCAGGTCCAGTGCTGTCAAGGCTTGACAGCACACCATGGCTGAGTCTCAAAGGGCCAGTCTGATGCAAAGCTCATTGCATGGAACAATCTTGAAACAGACCCATTACCTCTGTGCCACGTCTGCTCTTCTGAGGTAAGGCTTTTTCTGGAAAAAAACCTCAAATCCTCTCTTCCAATGTTTCTCATTTGGAGAGCTAAGTGAATTTTAATTGTGATTTGTTTGATGTTTATCTGCTTGGGAAAAACAACACAAACCCCTGAAATTTCCGGTGGACCATGCCTACTGAGAACTGCTGAACTGGTGGGGAGGTTGGTCTTTCAGAGCTAATGGTGCAGTTGAGGCTCAATTGCCTGCTTTTAGTCTTAGAGAAAACATTCTTTAAATGGAAACAGATTGAGAGGGCGCTGGCAAACGCACAGCTCTCGAGCTCTTCCTCCCCATTAACCAAGGCTGGAAGGCAGGCCTGGAAATCCCTTTTCAAGAGCTGCCAATGACACAGCTTCAATCTAATGGACTACAAGTCCTTACGAGCACATGCTTGGTTTCATTTTTTTTTTTTTCATCTGAATTTCTGATGTAAAGGAACCCAGTGTAACTTTTAACTTAGCCAGTGTCTGAAGACCAGGCTGCAGACTCTGAAGTACACCATCAGTGGAATGTTTCTTTTCATCTTTGTTCTCTAAATCTACTTTTTATTTGCCTGCATAAAGGAAATAGAGTCCCTTTAATGTTGTGTGGATAAAAGCCACAAGAAAGAGATAAAGCATGAAGCATGTACTAGGCCCTAGGGGTAGACAGAGCAAGGAGTTTTGGACGGCCCTTTTCACCAAAGAAAGGCGCTTTGCTAGTTTAGACAATTACAGACAAGACAACTGGTGGTTTAATTTGCATTCATTGAGGACTGTCCCATTGTGTAGAAGGAGATTTCGGCAATGACAGATTAAGGCTGATGTGCATCTATAACCCTCAGTCAAACAGATGATTGTTATGTCCATGGGAGAAGGAATAGCTTAAATGTTGTTTTAAGCTATTTGCTTTGGGCTCTCCATAGTCACTAGAATCCCCAAGCATGGCTTAGAGCAGCGTGTTTGCTTGCTGTCCTACTTCTCCGTCAAGGCCGAGAATGCGGTACTCTTGGCTTGATGCTCTGATATCAAGGGCCCAACTGGAAATCCCACTGTGTCCTTCCTTATTTGGCTGCACTCCATTAGCCCTACTTAATACTTTTAAAACCATCAAAAGGCATAATTCATCCCTCTCCTGGTTAAGTTTAGGAATGTGTATTTTTTTCACATCACATCAGCAATAAGCATGATGAGAATGTTATTAAGGTGGACAAAGCCCTTGCTTTATAGCCTTTAAGTTCCGAAAGTGAGTTGCCTGGAGTGAGGTCATTATCCACGGGGAGAAATCAGTAAGCCTTCACACTTTTACTTTGTCATGAAGCTTTCAACAACTACCCATTGCATAGATGGGCAAATAGGGACTTGTGAGATTGGCACCAAGAGGTAGCCCAAAGGGAAGTTCTTAGAAATAAAATACAGGAGAATTTTCTAACAACCTATTAATGAACTGCAAGCCTAAAGCTAACTCAGTGGTTCTCAACCTTCCTAATGCTACGACCCTTTAATACAGTTCCTCATGTTGTGGTGACCCCCAATTTCATTGTTACAAATTGAACATAATTAAAGCATAGTGATTAATCACAAAAACAATATGTAATTATATATGTGTTTTCTGATAGTCTTAGATGACCCCTGTGAAAGGGTCATTCGACCCCAAAGGGTGGCAACCCACAGGTTGAGAACTGCTGAGCTAACTGGAAACCCAAGCTCCAGTAACTTTTCACTTTCATTCAAATTAAGGAGACACTTTTTTTTTTAAACACTCATGCAGCCCCAGAGAGATCTCATGCTCATGAGTGCAGCTTTAAGTCTTATTGGACATGCTCCATTGAGTTTGTAAGGTTTGGGCAGCATTTTTCCAAAAGGCAGGAAATTCAACAAATTTCTCTGAAAGTCACCCTCGCAAGCTCCAGGCTGCTCTGCGAAAGCACGTCTGCCGTGGCTCCTCTCAAGGCTTGTTCACATGCTCACGTAGAGAAAACCACACCAAAGGGCTCAGACCACAGCAAGTGAGGGGGGCCTGCAGAGGCCGGAGCATTCCAGATTCAGGCTCTGTGTCCAGACCACGAACTCTCTCAGACATGCTGCTCCACCGGTCTGCCTTTTTAAGCAGAGATTTGTTGCTGGGTAATTCTAAATGACCATCGCCTACTAACAAAGCCATCCTATTTAGACGTGGACAGATGAGGTAGAAAATGGGTGGTTCAGGCAGATTTCATGAGGTCTAATAAATCTTCAGTAAATTACAGGGGTCCCCTGCATCTCTTCTCCTGCGCTCTTTGTCTTGCTAATGCCCATTAGGCCCTGCTGGCTTCAAACTTTCAGGCATCTGGGAGGTGAGGACTATACAAAGCTGCAGATGTGCAACCGAAGGAGACCTTTGCCCCAAATGTTACCCTTAACATTGGTGGGCCCCACAGAAAAAGTTTGCTAGGGCTCAGTTCTCCAGTCTCAACTCGCAATTTGGGAGCTTAAAGTAACAAGAAGAGAGACGGGAAAGAAAGAGAGGAGGCCACTGTATCTATTTAAAAATTGTTCGCTTTTAGTTCATTGGTTTAAAATATCCAGACAGAGAAAGGGGGTGGCCTTTTAAATTAAAGAACAATGCAGCCACACTATTTAAAAACTGTAGCACAGAATAATGAGATGTGCAAAATTAATTACCTTCTCTCTCTACATTTTGATAGCTAATGTTAAATTTCTCATATATGCTCCAAAAAAATTTCTAAGCATATAACAAGTGTATGATCACCTTTTAAAAAGGAACAAATACAAATGAGACCATACTGTCTTGTAGGTTGCTTTACCCAAGACAAATGGCAAGCTGGGAAAATACATATGATAAAAATTAATTTCCTTAATGCATAAAATACTCTTATAACTCAATAGGAAAATAATTACCCTGTGGAAAAATGGGCAAGACACATAAAGCAGCAGCTTACAGATGACATATGACAGAATTGTACCCCTGAAACCTATATACTTTTATTAACCAATGTCACCCCAATAAATTCAATAAAAAAGAAAAGGAAAGGGAAAAAAGCAGCAGCATACAGAAAAAAAAAAAACACAGTAGTTAATGACATGGTGCCCACTCAGTGAAATAAATAAATATTGAATAAATATTGGTCACATTTCACTTATCTGACTGGCACAAATTTATAAGCTTACTAATATCTAATGTTATCAAAGGTGCAAAGAAGCAGACATGTTCTCCTAATTCTGGGAGGAGTATAGACTATTTTGGACAGCAGTGTGGATAATCTCAAATGGAAAGCACATCCCTTGACTCAGAAACTCCACTGGTGGGAGTTTATCTTATTGATAAAAATTTACATACCACTACAAATATATGTACCAGATTGTCCATTGCAAGCAACAATAATAATAAAAAAGGGGAGAAATCTAGAAGGGCATAAATAAGGAATCTATAATAATCTACACTAATAAAAGGGTAATATGCAAATGGTTGTGACACCCTCATGCCGTAACAACAGATCAGCAGGAAGCTGTGTGCGCAGCAGGCGTGGGTGGGCAGGGCTGTGTGCACTGTGAGGCCGGGGGATGTGAGGCTGCCGGCGTTGGCCAGGGACATGATACTGTTATTGTTTATTTATTAATAAATTTATATATTATTTTCATGTACATTTTAGTAATTGTCTTTCATCTCTGACACTTCTATTATAGAGAAAGGGCAAATAGCAATATTAAAATACTAGAAGCCCGGTGCATGAAATTCATGTATGGGGGGCCCTCAGCCCAGCCTGACCCTCTCCAATACGGGACCCCTCGGGGGATGTCCACCTGCCAGTTTAGGCCCTATCCTGGGGATCAGGCCTAAACTGGCAGTCAGACATCCCTCTCACAATCTGGGACCACTGGCTCTTAACTGCTCACCTGCCTGCCTGCCTGATTGCCCCTAACTACCCCCATTGCTGGCCTGGTTACCCCCAACTGCCCCCCCGCTGGCCTGGTAACCCCTAACTCCCTCCCCTGCTGGCCTGGTCACCACTTACTGCCCCCTCTGCCAGCCTGGTCGCCCCCAATTGCCCATCCCACCAGCATAGTCGCCTCTCACTGCCCACCCCTGCCGGCCTGGTCACCCCAAACTGCCCCAGCTGCTGGCCTGGTTGCCCCATGCAGCCTGCTGTTCAGTTGTTTGGTTGCCCCTCACTGCCCCCCCCTGCCAGCCTGGTCGCCCCATGCAGCCTGCTGTTCAGTGGTTTGGCCACCCTTCTCTGCCTCCCCTGCTGGCTTAGTCGCCTCATGCAGCCTGCTTCTCAGTCATTTGGTCATCCCTCACTAACCCCCCTGCCGTCTTGGTCGCCCCACACAGCCTGCTGCTCAGTCGTTTGGTTGGCCCTCACTAAACCACCTGCCGGCCTGGTTGCCCCATGCAGCCTGCTGCTCAGACATTTGGTCGGCCCTCACTAACTCCCCAGCTGGTCTGGTCAATACGCAGCCTGTTCGGTCATCCATTTAGTTGTTTCGGTTGTGACGGTCGCGTAGGCTTTTATACATATAGATTTCTTCTAATTAATTCCCTTTTAATGTGCACGAATTTTGTTCAGCGGGCCACTAGTAAAAGCATAATATGCTAATTAGACCATGCAGCCAAACAACAGAATGACCATCCAGACAACCTTCTGGATGACCTTCTGGACAAAGCCGTGGCTGTGAGGGCCGAGGCAGTCACCATAGCTGCATGGGCTGAGCCCCTTGCACAAATTTCATGCATCAGGACTATAGTAGTTTAAATAAAATAGATAACACCTATGAACTAGAATTCTATAACTGTGTTCACAATGCAGAACATCCATGGGCAACCTGAAGTGTGGTCCCAGAGATAGTGCTAAGGACTTCATTCCCAGAGATTCCCTCACAGCAGACACTTCCCTCTGTATTTTTTTTTAACTCTCTTAAGAGTCCTTCTATCATCTCTGGATTTCTGAACACTTAATCTCTCATTTTATTCCTTTTCATTAAATTTATTGAGGTGACACAACTTAACAAAATTATACAGGTGTCAGGTGCATGATCTGTACACTGTATTGTGTGTTCCTTACCTGAAGCCAAGTGTCTGTCACTCAACATTTATACTTTACCCTCCTCCACCTTCCCCAATCTCTCTCCCCCAACAATCCCTATGCTGTTGTCCATGTCCAAGAGTATTTTTTCTATTTTTTCTTTTTTGCTCAATCCTTCTCTCCCTCCAGCCCCACTACCAACAGCTGTCAGTATGCTCTCTATCTATGAGTCTGTTTCTATTTTGCTAGTTAGTTAATTTTGTTCATTAGATTCCACATATGAGTCAAATCATATGGTACTTGTCTGTCTTTGACTGGCTTATTTCACTCAGCATAATATTATCCAGGTCCATCCATGCTGTGGCAAATAGTAAGGTTTCCTTCTTTTTTTTACAAATAAGTAATATTCCATTGTTTAAATGTACCACAGAGTTTTTTTATCCACTCATTTACTGATGGACACTTGGATTTGCTTCCAAATTTTGACTATTGTAAATAACGCTGCAGTAAACATATGGGTGCATATAATCTTTCTAATCAGTGTTTTGGATTTCTTTAAATATATTTCCAGAAGTGGAATCACTGGATCATAAGGCAGTTCCATTTTTAATTTTTTGAGGTAACTCCATACTGCTTTCCATAGTGGCTGCACCAGTCTGCATTCCCTCTAACAGTGCACGAGGGCTCCCTTTCCCCCACATCCTTCCCAACACTCATTTGTTGATTTATTGATGATAGCCATTCTGACAGGTGTAAGGTGATGTCTCATTGTAGTTTTAATTTTCCTTTCTCTGATGATTAGTGACATTGAGAAACTTTTCAAAAGCCTATTGGCCATTTGTGTGTTCTTTGCAGAAGTATCTATTCAGGTTCTTTGTCTATTTTTTATGGGATATTTTGGTGTTGAGTGTTATAAGTTCTTTATATTGAAGAATATGTTCCCCCTTCAGTGGGTTGGTTATCATTTCATTTTGGTGATGATTTCCTTTGCTGTATAAAACTTTTTAGCTTGATGTAGCCCCATTTGTTTATTTTATGTTTTGTTTCCCTTACCTGAGGAGATATAGTATATGAAAAAATATTGCTATGTGTAATGTCCAAGATTGTACTGCCAATGTTTTCTTCTAGGATTTTAATAGTTTAAGTCTACATTTAGGTACTTAATCCATTTTTAGTTTACTTTTGTGTATGGTATAAGAAGGTGGTCTAGTTTCTTTTCTTTCTTTTTTCCATGTATCTGTATAATTTTCCCAACACCATTTATTGAAAAGACTGTCTTTATGCCAGTGTATGTTCTTGCCTCTTTTTCAAATATTAGTTGATCATGGTAGCGTGTGGGTTCATTCTCTCGACCTTTATTGGACTCAATTCATCCACATGTCTGTTTTTATTGGCCGTACCATGTAGTCTGATTACTAAGACCCTTGTAGTATAGTAGGATTATCCAAGTAGCATGATAACTCCAAGTTTTGTCCTTTTTTCCCAAGATTGCTGAGGTTATTTCAGGGTCCTT
>NW_005871247.1:751223-769414 GCF_000147115.1 Myotis lucifugus
ACATCTGCACCATAAGGGTACCAGAAGGAGAAGAGAGACAGCAAGTGATCAAGAACCCATTTAAAGAAATAATGACCAAAAACTTTCCCAACCTGGTGGGGAAAAAAAGACACACAAGTCCAGGGAGTGTAGACAGTTCCAAATAATATGGACCCAAAGAGGCCCCACACCAAGACCCATTATAATTAAAATGGCAAAGGTTAAAAACAAAGAAAGAATTTTAAAAGCCCTAAGAGAAAGACAGTTAGTTACCTACAAGAGAGCTCCCATAAGACTGTCAGCTTATTTCTCAACAAAAAGCATTTCAGGCCATAAGGGATTAGCACGTTATATTCAAATTAATGAAAAACAAGGACATAGTACCAAGATTACTTTACCCAGAAAGGTTATCATTTAAAATTGAAGGAGAAATAAAGAGCTTCCCATACAAGGTAAAGCTAAAGGAATTTGTTACTATCAAATCAGTAATATAAGAAAGTTTAAAGTGCCTGTTTGGAGGAGGAGGAAGAGGAGGAGGTGGAGGGGGAGGAGGAGGAGGAGGAGGAGGAGGAGGAGGAGGAGGAGGAGGAGGAGGAGGAGGAAGGAAGGAAGGAAGGAAGGAAGGATGGAAGGAACTTGATTAAAAGAATAAAATGGAAATAAATAAGTACCTATCAATAATCACTTTAATGGTAAATGCCTTAAGTGCTCTCATCAAAAGAATGGATGATTAAACAAGACCCATATACATGCTGTCTACAAGAGTTCAACATCAGAACAAAAGAAACAGACAGACTGAGAATAAAGATATAGAAAAACATATTTCATGCAAATGGAAATTTAAAAAAAGCTAGGGTAGAGTACTTATATCTGACAAAATAGACTTTAAAACAAAGACTATAGTAAGAAACAAAGAACACTACATAACGATAAAGGGAGCTTTCCAACAAGAGGATATAACCCTTGTAAACAATTATGCACCCAAAATAGGAGCACCTAAATATGTAAAAAAAATCTTGATGGAAAATAAAGGGACAGATCCACAGTAATACAGATATAGTAGGAGATCTAAACACCCCACTGACATCAATGGATAGATCTTTCAGACAAAAAATCAACAAGAAAACAGCAGCCTTGAATGACACACTAGATCAGATTAATTTAATTGATATCTTCAGAGCATTTCACCCCAGAGCTGGAGAATATACTTTTTTTTTTTCAAGTGCACATGGACCATTTTCCAAGATAGGTCACATGTTATGACACAAAACAAGTCTCAATAAATTTAAGAAGATTGAAATCACACCAAGCATCTTCTCTGCACCAGAACTCAATCACAAGATAAAAACTGAAAAACACACAAAGACTTGGAGGCTAAACAACATGTTACTAAACAATAAATGTGTTAATAATGAGATCAAGGAAAAAAATCAAAAGATACATTGAAACAATTGAAAATGAGAATACAACAACCCTAAATCTGTGGGACACAGGGGAAGTAGTCCTAAGAGGAACTTCACAGCATCACAGGCTTATCTAAAAAAAAAAAAAGAAAAAAAAAAGAAAGAAAAAAAAAACAACAAGAAAAATCTCAAATAAACTATCTAACTTTAGACTGAGAGGAAATTAAAAAAGAACAACTAACAAAGCCCAAAGTGAATAAAAGAAAGGAAATAATACGGATCAAAGCAGAAATCAATAAAATAGAGTCTAAAAAATACAATAGATCAATAAAACCAAGAGCTGCTTCTTTGAAAAGATAAATAAGATTGGCAAACCTTTAACCAGACTCATTAAGAAAAAAAAGAGGACCCAAATAAATAAAATCAGAAATAAAAAAGGAAAAGTAACAACTGACACCAAAGAAATACAAAGGATTGTAAGAAAATATTACAAACAACTATATGCCAACATATTGGACAATCTGAAAGAAAATGGATAAACTCCTAGAAACATAGTCTTCCAATATTGAATCAGGAAGAAGCAGAGAATCTGAATAGATAGATTACAGTTAGTAAAATTGAAGCAGTGATCAAAACTCACAAAAACAAAAGTCCTGGACTGGATTGCTTCACAGGTGAATTTAACCAAACAGTCAAAGAAGAACTAACACATATCCTTCTCAAACTATTCCAAAAAAATACAAGAGGAGGGAAGACTCCCAACCTCATTTTACAAGGCCAGCATTATCCTAATTCCAAAGCCATATAAACACACTACATAGACAGAAAATTATAGGTCAATTTCCCTGATGAACATAGATGCTAAAATTCTAAACAAAATATTTGCACACAGGATCCAGCAACACATTAAAAAGACCATACACCATGATTAGGTGGGATTTATTCCAGGGTGCAAGTTTGGTATAATATTCACAAATCAATAAATATGATACATCACATTAAAAAATGAAGGATAGCCCAGCTGGCATGGCTCAGTGGTTGAATGTTGACCCATGAACCAGGAGGTTACAGTTCAATTCCTGGTCAGGGTATATGCCCACATTGCGGGCTCAATCCCCAGTGTGGTAGTGCAGGAGGCAGCCGATCATTGATTCTCTTCCATCGTTGATGTTTCTGTCTCTCCCTCTCCCTTCCTCTCTGAAATTAATTAAAATATATTTTAAAAAATGAAGGATATAAAAACCCACATGATTGTATCAATAGATGCAAAAGAAGCAGTTGACAAGATTCAGCACCAATTTAGGATTTAAAAAAAATCTCACCAAAGTGGGAATAGAGGGAACATACTTCAATGTAATAAAGTCCATATATGACAAACCCACAGCCACCATCATAATGGGCAAAAACTACAAGCATTTCCCTTAAGATTGCAAACAAGACAGGGATGTCTGCTTTCACTACTCTTATTCAACATAGTACTGAAAGTCCTAACCAAAGCAATCTAACAAGAAGAAGGAATAAAAGGCATCCAAGTAGGAAAGGAAGAATTAAAACTGTCATTATTTGCAGATGGCATGATATTGTAGATAGAGAACCCTAAATACTACACCAAAAAACTAGAACTAATAAATAAATTCATTAAAGTAGCAGGATGCAAAAGAAATATCCAGAAATTAGTTGCTTGTTTATAGACCAACAATGAACTAGCAGAAAGGGAAACAAAAGAAAATAATCAAATTCACTCTTGCTTCAAAAAGAATAAAATACCTAGGAATAAATTTAACCAAGGATGTTAAAAACTTGTAGTTGAAAAATTATGAGACACTGAAGAAAGAAAATGAAGAAGATACAAATAAGTTGAAGCATATAATATGTTCATGAATTGAAAGAATTAACATCATTAAAATGTCCATGCTACCCAAAACAATCTATATATTCAATGTAATTCCTATCAAGAAATGAAAGGTGTATTTTACAGAATTAGAATACATATTCCAAAAATGTATGTAGAACCTAACAAAAGACCCCGAATAGCAACAGCGATCTTGAGAAAGAACAAATTTGGAGAAATCATGCTACCAGATATCAAACTATACTACAAGACTGTAGTAACTAAAACAGCATGATACTGGCATAAAAACAGACATACAGATAAAATGGAATCAAATAAAGAGTCCAGAAATAAACCCACACCTACATGATCAATTAATATTTGAAAAAGAAGCAAGAACATATAATGACATAAAGACAGTCTATTCAATAAATAGTGTTGAAAAAATTGTACAGATACATGCAAAAAATGAAACTAGACTACCTTCTTATACCATACACAAAAATAAACTAGAAATGTATCACATACTTAAATGTTATACTGGAAATTAATAAAATCCTAGAAGAAAACATAGGCAGTAAAATATTGAACATTATACATAGTAATGTTTTTTATATCTATCTCCTCAGGCAAGGGAAACAAGACATAAAATAAACAACTGGGGCTACTCAAACTAAAAAGTTTTGTACAGCAAAGGAAATCATCAACAAAATGAAATGATAACCAACCCACTGAAGGGGGAGACATATTCTTCAATATAAAGAACTTATAAAACTCAACACCAAAAAATCCCATAAAAAATAGACAAAGAACCTGAATAGATACTTCTCCAAAGGACACACAAATGACCAATAGGCATATGAAAAGTTTCTCAATGTCACTAATCATCAGAGAAAGGAAAATTAAAACTACAATGAGACATCACCTTACACCTGTCAGAATGGCTATCATCAATAAATCAACAAATGAGTGTTGGGAAGGATGTGGGGGAAAGGGAGCCCTCGTGCACTGTTAGAGGGAATGCAGACTGGTGCAGCCACTATGGAAAGCAGTATGGAGTTACCTCAAAAAATTAAAAATAGAACTGCCTTATGATCCAGTGATTCCACTTCTGGAAATATATTTGAAGAAATCCAAAACACTGATTCGAAAGAATATATGCACCCCTATGTTTACTGAAGTGTTATTTACAATAGTCAAAATTTGGAAGCAAACCCAAGTGTCCATCAGTAGATGAGTGGATAAAAAACTCTGTGGTACATTTACAGAATGGAATATTACTTAGATGTAAATGAAAATGCAATCTTACCATTTGTGACTGCATGGATGGATCTACAGGATATTATGCTAAGTGAAAAAGACAGTCATAGACTAATATCATATGCTTTCACTTATATGTGGAATAAAATGAACAAATAAATAAAATGGAAATAGTCCCATAGATACAGAGTACAGACTGACAATGTCAGAGGGGAGGGGGGCTGGGTTTCTGGGTGAAATAGGTGAAGGGATTAAGCAAAAACAAACAAACAAACCCTCAAGGACACAAGTGACAGGAAACTAGATTTTGGATGGTGAGAGCCCAATCAGTGTGCAGATGATGTGTCATAGAATTGTACACTAGAAACCTATATAATTTATTGACCAATGCCACCCCAATAAATTCAATAATAAAAATAAAATACTGACAATTAAGCTATGATACAATAAAAAAAGAAATAAAGAGGATCTGAGCCAGTATCACCCAGTGCTGCTTCTTCCTTTGCCTCTTTACCTAAGGATTAGGCTTCTGGAGACCCTTGCAGCCGCTGAAGGTGCCCTTGCCTCCCAACAGACAACAAATGAAACTTTACGGCCAATTTCCTTTGAAACCTTAAAAGGGATTCACCCCAAACACCTCAAATCCTTTGCTAGATGTAAGTGCATCTCCCATCTCTTCTTTTCAATGTTGTTCTGGATGGTTTCCTCTGTGCCTTAAACTCCCACAGCTTCATTTCCCCCCAGATATGTACCCTCTGCAGCTTCATTCCACAGTAAAAAACAAACAAACAAGCAAAAAAAACACACCCTCTTTTCTTTATCTTTCCACAGAATATTTCCACAACCTTCCCTGTTTGGCCACAGCTCAGAATACAGGAGCCAGCAAGCCATGAAACCTGGAAATTCTCTTCATTCCCTGTGCCTCTGTTCTTCTATTGTCCCCTCCAGGAAAGCCCACACCTGGGAGAGCCTAACAAAACCTCATGGCAGCCCTGAGCAGCTCAGCCTGCTGGGAAAGACACACAGCTGAGGAACCCGGTGTGCAAGGGCTCGAAGTGAATGCTCCAGGAATGGCAATATGTTTCTTGGATAGCTCTGCTTTCTGCAGTGACTTTTCATAACCTTGCCATTCCTTCACATGATGGACTTCCACCTCCTTCACACACCCACACCAATTTCTGTCACCAGAACTTCAAACCTTCCTGCATCTGTGCTTGCCTGTTCTCTCCAGTCACAGTGAAGACTTCTCTCCTCCAACCTCAGACCAACTTGGTCTTAATTTTCTTTCTTGGTGACCTCCTTTCTGCTCTTACTCTCATGCATTTCCAATCTCCTCTCTCTCTCTCTCTCTCTCTCTCTCTCTCTCTCTCTCTCTCTCCCTCCTGGATCATTGCCTTTAATATTCGAACATGCTTCAATTTTTCCCATTTTAATGAACTCTCACTGCGTCCTCCTGCAAGCTTTCCTAAAGGCTGCAGATGCACACAATTCTGTGTCCTCCATTCAATCCTGTACCCAGCCATTCTAAAGAAACCACATTGGATGCAGTCAGCAAAGCGCTCATGTGGCAAATAGGAGACAGTTCTCAGTCTTTATTTGTGCCCTCAGTTGACTCCTCCATCCATCTAAAACATTCTATTCTCTTGGCTTTCATCAGACCATAATCTCCTAATTTTCTCCTATTTTCTGGAGTCTACTTCTTGATTGACTTTTTCTGACTTATCCTCTTCTACTCAATCCTTAGAAATTGTGGCTTTTCCTCCTTCTTGCTCTATAATCTCCTCAGGCAAGCATTTAAATATCCTCTATTTAAAAATGTGGTTATTATTACTACTATATTAACAAGAAAACTAAATTAAGATTTATCAAGTTTTTTGCATGTATTAGCTCATCACAAAAACCTTATATATAACATTATCTCTATTACATTAAAAAAGAAACAGGCACAAAAGGATAAGGTAATTTGCTCAAGGTTAGGACTGGAGACCTGACTCCAAAACATTCTTAGTCAATGAACTGTATTGCTAGGCTTCCGAGTTCATATCTCAAGACTAAATTCTTACCTCCAGTGCAGACCCCTCTTCTGAACTTCAGAATTATGTAATTATGTCAATGAAACACCTCTAGCTCAACATGCTCAGAACTGAACTCTGAACTTCTAAATTTGCTTTTGCTCTGACTTCCCCATTCAGTAGATGATACCCCATGCTTCCAGTTGCTCAAACAACCCCCCTCGCCCCCTCCGAGTGCACAAATTTTTGTGCACTGGGCCTCTAGTCTACACTAATAAAAGAGAAACATGGTAATTAGCGTACGACTGCTACCCTTCCCATTGGCTAATCAGCATATCCTTATGCAAATTAACTGTCAGCCAAGATGGCGGCAGGCAGCCATGCACTGAAGCGAACAGGGAGGCTTGCTTGCTCCAGTGACTGCGGACTCCAACGTTCCCCGCCTAACTTGCCGGCCTCTCAGCTGCAACTCTAAGCAACTATGTTGCAAATATAGAAGCTAAACAAAACCCCAGAAACCGGCTTTCAGTCAGCCGGGCTTCAGCCAGCCGGACCACAACATTGTATCAAATACAGAAGGTAAAGGCCAGAAACCTGCTTTCAACAGCAAGGCCTCAGAGCTAAAGCTGGCCCAGAATAGAAAAAAAAAGAAAAAAAGGAGCAGTTGGGAGCTTCAGTCACCCGCCAGCCTGAAAACGGCCCTCAGCCCCTTAGCCAGACTGGCCAGGCACCCCAGTGGGGACCCCCACCCTGATCCAGGACACCCTTCAGGGAAAACCAGCCGGCCCCACCCGTGCACCAGGCAACTATTCTATATAATAAAAAGGTAATATGCCTCCCATCACCGGGATCAGCGGAGCAGCGAGGCCTCCCGGCAATAGGATCAGTATGACAGGGGGCAGCGCCCAAACCCCCTGATCGCC
The DNA here is from genome assembly GCF_000147115.1 of Myotis lucifugus. Lineage (NCBI taxonomy): Eukaryota > Metazoa > Chordata > Mammalia > Chiroptera > Vespertilionidae > Myotis > Myotis lucifugus. The sequence continues at coordinate 758,632 of NW_005871247.1, forward strand.
CTGTGGCTCTGTGTGTGACAGGGGGCAGGACCACAACCTCCCTATCCGCCCTGCTCTTTGTGTGACAGGGGAAGGCGCCCCAACCCCCTGATCAGCCCTGCTTTGTGCCTGATGGGGGGAGCTCCCCAATCCCCTGATCACCCTGCGGCTCTGTGTGTGACAGGGTGCGGCGCCCCAACCTCCTCCCCACCACAGGCCTTGCTCTATGTGTAATGGGGTAGAGCCATAACCTCCCCATTGGCCCTGCCCTGAGTGTGACAGGGTGCAGCGCCCCAACCCCCTTATCTGCCCTGCTCTGTGAGTGACAGGGGCAGTGCCCCAACCCCCTGATTGGCCCTGCTCTGTGCATGACAGGGGGTGGCGCCACAACCTCCCCATCAACCCTGCCTTGAGTGTGACAGGGGGCGGTGCCCCAACCCCCCAATCAGCCCTACCCTGAGTGTGACTGAGGGTGGCATCGCAACATCCCGATCTGCCCTGCTCTGTGCATGACAGGGGGTGGCGCCCCAACTCCCCAATCGGCCCTGCTCTGAGCCTGACCAGGGGCTGCACCTAGGGATTGGGCGTGCCCTCTGCCACCCTGGAGCAGGCCTAAGCCAGCAGGTCGTTATCTCCTGAGGGGTCCCAGACTGCAAAAGGGCACAGGCCGGGCTGGGGGACCCCCCTCCCCCCCCTCTGAGTGCACAAATTTTTGTGCACCGGGCCTCCAGTCTATATATATAAAAGGCTAAGTGTCCATCCAACTGGTAGCTACTATCCGCACTGACCACCAGGGGCAAACTCTCAATGCAAGAGCTGCCATGATGTGAACTGGCCATTTAAAAATAATAAAAGGCTAATATGCAAATCAACCGAATGCTGTAAAGACTGATCGCTATGATGCACACTGACCACCAGGGGGCAGACGCTCAGTGCAGGAGCTGACCCCTGATGGTTAGTGTGCTCCCACAGGGGGAGCGCCGCTCAGCCAGAAGCTGGGCTCATGGCTGGCGAGCACAGCGGCAGTGGCAGGAGCCTCTTTCTCCTCCACAGCAGCACTAATGATGTCCAACTGCCAGCTTAGGCCCGCTCCAGGCCGGGCTGAGGGACCCCCTCCTGAGTGCACAAATTTTGTACATTGGGCCTCTAGTTATTTATATAAAGCCTGAGAGAGGAAGAGGGAGAGAGAGAGATACAGAGAGAGAGAGAGAGAGAGAGAGAGAGAGAGAGAGAGATCTCATCTCATCTCTCACCTGAACTACAGTCATAGAACCAGTTTTCCTACATTCTCCCTAGGCCCTCTCCAGTCTATTTTCTAACAACTAAAAGATCTTAAAATAATGCAAATCAGTCATGTCACTCACCTCACCTGCTTAAACTTGCCCAATAGCTCTGCAATAATCTAATGATAAAGTACAAAATTATTTCCATGAGCAACTACACTCTCCATAGTTTGGCTTCTGCTTATCTCTCTCAACTCATCTCCCAAACACTGCCTAATACTTCTCCCCGTAGTCTCCTCTGTTTCTCACATACGCTCTTTCTAGCTCCAGGACTTCTATGCATGTTCATTCTGCCAGATCTCTTATCCCTTCAGCATCCCTCTTCACACCCCAGTTCTTAACCTTGAGGGCACAGATTAAATTTCTTTCTCATTTAGTTTCATTGCACCCTGGAATTTCCTTTGCAGCTCTTATCACAATTTTAAAATCACATATTTATTCACATAAATATGTTTAATAATCATCTTTCTCAATAGACTAAATGCTCTATAAGAGCAAGGAATAGATCTTTTGATATCTTCTGCATCTGGAACCTAGCACAGTGCTTAAAATATATGTGACACTCCAGAAATATTTCTTAAATGAATTAGTCAAAAGAAGGTATGAAACATATCAAGCAGAAATATAGAAGGCTTGAGCAATGTCTAAGTCAATGTTCCTCACATTGGGGTCCCAGGATCAGTTTATGATGATGCTACTGCTGCCAGTGCTGTAAAATGGAAACTATTCCCGCCAAACAAAACATATCAGTTAGCAGCACTAGGTAAGGTTATTGACAGAATTAAATTACAGCATATATGAAAAAGCACAGTACCCTGTAAACAATTGGTACCCAATAAATGTAAATACCCTTTTTCAGTGTCTATTGTTCTCCAGAAACTACTGCTAAGCTATTTAAAAGGCAGCATAATAAAGAGAGCATTTAGAAAATTATTATCCATACCGAGACTCTTAGAAGCAGGAGGTTAGATTAAAAGCCCTTTCTTGACCTAAATAGAATACACAGGGTCTTTTAGGACTATTCTACCCAATTTCTTTGTTTGGAACAAACAAATAAACTTCCTTTGTTCTCACTTTTCAACTGGATCTTAGCTTAGAAGTAATCTGGGAGATCTAAGTAACACTTAAACCCCGGTAAGTAGATAATGGTTCCCAGCGACTGTCAGTATTTCTGGGGGAGAAAAGAAGATCAAAAAGTAAAAGGATTTTCTCCCCTAATGCTCCCCTATATGAGCTCTTCTTATATTGCATCCTGTTGGGCAGTCACAAGAGATAGGCTAGCAGCCTGCATCTGCTTCTAAAAGACAAACTAAAGATGGTGTGATTGAGTGTGGGCTCCCCCTACCCCCTTTAATTTTGTCAGTCTGCAGCTTCCAGATTTATTGTGGGGGAAGACTGATATCTAATGGCTTTAGGAAATGTTGGCTGGAAACATGACCTCCGTGGTACAGGTCCTGCCATCAGTTAACCACTAATTTAAGATTCAGCAAAGGGAAATAAATTAAGATCTCAGTGACAAAAATTGCCGTTGAGTTCTTTCATCTTTGTTGTTAATACTAATAGCTAATAGGGATGCGGAATCCTTGACCCAACTCTGTCATTTTTATGGCGAAGGGCAAATGGAACACCCTGGGGTTTTAAAGCCCAGCCACTCTGGGGATTGTTCGCTCTTTTCCGTTCCCACTGCCTCAGTTCACTCCATTACCACCTCTCCATGGACAGTGCTTCTCACCAGGTCTTTGGGGTCCCAAGGAAAGAAGGTAATTGACCTCCTTCTCCTAGTTCATTTCATTCAAAGAGGTAACACCTAGAGGACACATGGCCAGCGCCTGGCATCACCACTTCTCCAATGAGTTACTGAGAGGGTGTTATTACAGATAAAGGCTTTGGGTTTCTATCCCAAGCCCAGGGGGTGGAATGACTTCCAAGGTTCTGAAGACAGCTCCTGGCAGAGAGGAGGGGTGGAGAAAATTCAGATTCTATCCATTAGTCTGAACTCTTTCCCATCATGAAGGTCCAAACCCATGATTATTCTTGAAATCATAACAGGAATGTGAAGATTCTAACATGAAAAGGTATCAGAAGAAGGAGTCGGGAGCGTTTCCCATCTGCTTTATTCCACACATTTTTATACATGTGCCATGTGTTGGATGCTTTTATAAATGCTTGTGCTGAATCAATGAGCAGAACAATATCCCCTTCCTGTGTGCAGCTTGCGGACATATGGGTGCACTTGTCTGTGAATGTATGAGTTCCTTTGTAGAGGAGAAGACAACCAACAAAAAATAAACATAATATGTAACAAATCATTTGTCAGAAAATGAGACAAACTTTAAGGGTGGAAACTAGAACAGAATCATGGGAAGCAGGGATTCCAAGAGCATTATGGTTTTAATTAAGGACATCAGGGCAGGCTCCAGTGACATTGTAGCAAATACTTAAGGAGTTATCTAGTCAATATTTAGAGGTGGGGAGGGAGGGGGTGGAGGACTTCCCAAGCAGAAGAAACAGCCAGGGAAAATGTTCACATAATGAAAATTCCCCTTAAAATGCAACTAAGGTTTCTTAAGCTCCCACTACCCTTTCTGCTCCCATTCTCCTTGCCATGATGCCAAGAGACCATGTGTTCATTTCAGAGACATAGAAGAAAGATATGTGAGGCACTAACTACTTCTGGTAGGAACACACTCTTACTAGCAATTTTTGTGGTGTCATAGGATATTATTAACAGCCCTCTATTATCTTCCACATCTTAGAACTTAGAGATCTCATTCAATCCCTAAACATCCAAGCACTAGTTAGGTGCTGTCTCCATATTACCAGGGGTGAGACCAGGATTCATGGAAGAGAAATCCCCTCTCCCAGAAGACATCACTCTATTTTCACACCCAATAATGTTACCCCCATACTAAGTTTCTCTCTTTAAAAATTTCATCCTGGCTGGTTTTGCTAAGCAGTTAGAGAACCAACCAGCCTTGGATTCCTGGTCAAGGACACGTAACTTCGGTTGCAGATTTAATCCCAGTCCCAGTGGAGGAGCATGTGTGAGGTAACCAGTTAATGTGACCCTCTCACATCAATGTTTTCTCTCTGCCTCCTTCCTCCTTTCCACTCTCTCTAAAAATCAATGGGAAAAATATTCTCAGGTGATGATAATATATATATTCCTGACTGATGTGGCTCAGTTGGTTGGAATGTTGTCCCATACACCAAAAGGCGGTGGGTTCAATTCTAGTCAGGGCACATACCAAGGTTGCAGGTTCAATTCCTGGTCTGGGCGTGTAAGGGGGACAACAGATCAATTTTTTTCTCTCACATCAATGTCTTTCTCTCTCTCTCTTCCTCTCTCTAAAATCAAGTTTTAAAAAATTAAGTTAAAATTATATATTAATAACATGTAAATGTTCTATATTACTATGATGGCTGCATATTATTGTTCTAATGAATGTGGAAAAGTATAAAATAAAATTCCTATTTCCTAATCCCTGGTCCCTCTCTCCAAAGTAAGGAGTGCTAGCTCTTCGGTGCATATCTTTCCAGAAATATTATACATGTGGTAAGGTCATGAATTTTCCTCCACAAACTGCCTTTCCGACATGGAAAAAGGAAATACATTCAGACACTGTGCCCAATTTGCTCACGATGTCCTTTACCTTTGCATATAAAACTTGGAGTTTTCTAAACGTAAGTCAGCTTCCTGGTAGCAGGAACATAAGTCTCAGTCATGCTGTGGGGGTCTTTCCCCTCCTCCCACTGTTTTGGAGTCTTGTGAGTCTTCAGATATTTGGGGAAGAGTCCCTGGGTCTTGGGTCCACACTGGTCACATGATGTGGCGATTGTCCAAGTTTTCTGTTTTCTGGAAAGCAAGAGAAACTGGTTTCCACTTTAGGCCCACGCCCGGCACCACTCTGCCTCTTGCCCAGTCTGCTGGCACCTGGCATGGCCAGCCCCACCTGAGCAGAACCCCCTCCCTGGGGCCTCCGTGCCAGAGGAGCTGTGAGTCCCCACTGCTCAGAAAACTTGCAAAACCTGGCCCCTGGGACTTCCATCTGTGGAGGGTGCTGGAAACCTCCGATTTCTAGGCCTGGCCACTCCTGCCCTTCAAACGCCTAGCTCTGGACCTCACTTCCACCCTCTTGGAGCCCCTAGTAAAGTCCTTCTCTGTGAGCCTGGCCCCCCAAATGGGTTTAATACTCCTTTGAGGAGAATGCAAAAGAAAGCACAGACCTTTTTACAAACAATCTGAATTCTTTGCACTTGGATGAAGGAGCCCTTTTTCCTTAATAATTCAAATTTTAAGATTTCTGAACAAGTTCATCCTATAGAAGAACCCTTAGCTTACTTGGTTTTACCTTTTTCATATCAGTTCACGGGTAAGAGTCCCATTCTTTGTGGGAGTGGCATCACATTCCAGTAAGCACTTCCCTACCGAGGGACAGGGGTTCCCCGTTCTGGGACTGATGACTATCAGCGCTGCGGGGAGCAGTCCCTGCACATAACACGGTGCACTTTCATGAAGAGATCCACATAGTTAGATCTTAGCGTGGAATTTCGGAATCATTGTTTCAAGCAGGTCTATTTTAAACATGGGTAGGATTTTGCTAACTGTCCTCCAGAAATATGTCTTTCTGATTTATGTTCCCAACAAATCAAAATCATATATGTTTCTCCACAATTGTTCATGCGTCTAACATTTATTTAGTGCACCTATGTGCCAGGCTCTATTCCAAGTACTGTCTCATTCTATTTTCCTCAGAACTTTGAGTTGGGTATTATTATTACCAGTTTATAGAAGAGAAAACAGACACAGAGGTTAAGTAACTAACCTGAGATCACAAGTGGTGAACACAGGTAGTTGGATTTAAGAGGCTATGTTCTTTACCGACTATAAACATTTATTTCCCCAGTTTTATTGAGATATTGTTGACATATATGTAAGTTTAAGGTGACAATGTGATGTTTAAGATACACATGTATATTGCAAAATCATTACTCCAGTAAGGGTAGTTAACACCTCCATTCCGTCACATAATTACAATTCTGTGTAGATGTATAATGATACCATTTAAGATCTACTCTCCTAACTTTCCAGTCTACTGTAGAGCTTAATATTTACCAATCTGATAGGTAAACACTGGCATTACTTCATTGACACCACATGCTCTTCTTTAATTTTGAATGAGAGGTCATGTTTTCATTCACTATTGAAACTTATTCTGTAAAGTACTCATTCACACCTATTTTGTTTTTCTATTGGGTTATTTTGTTTAATTGATTTCTATGAGTTCTGAATGTCACAAAAATTAGTCCTTTATCACATGTTGCAAGTTTTTCTTTCCTTTATATGTTTGACTTTGTATATCATATTTAAAAATATGTCTTTGCTATGCTCTATGCAAGAATTTTAAATTATATGATTACATTTATTGCTTTTGCTTTGGAGGATTTCTATGAAACGTTATTTATTTATCTGTTTTTATTTATTTATTTATTTATTTATTTATTTTTATGACACTTTAAAAGGCCCTTCCAGCCCTAGCTGGTTTTACTCAGTGGATAGAACATCGGCCTGCAGACTGAAGGGTCCTAGGTTCGATTCTGGTCAAGGGCACATGCCCAGGTTGCGGGCTCAATCTCTACTAGGGGCATGCAGGAGGCAGCCAATGGATGACTCTCTCTCAACATTGATGCTTCTATATCTCTCTTTCTCCCTCTCCCTTCCTCTCTAAAATCAATAAAAATATATTTAAAAAATAAATATATAAAGGGCCCTTCCACAACAAGGTCATAAAAATAGTTTGCCTGGGTCATTTTCTAGAATATTTTTTTTAAAATATATTTTATTGATTTTTTACAGAGAGGAAGGGAGAGAGATAGAAAGTCAGAAACATCGATGAGAGAGAAACATCGACCAACTGCCTCCCGCACATCTCCCACTGGGGATGTGCCCGCAACCCAGGTACATGCCCTTGACCGGAATTGAACCTGGGACCTTTCAGTCCGCAGGCCGAAGCTCTATCCACTGAGCCAAACCGGTTTCGGCTAGAATATTTTTAATATGTTTTTATTGATTTTTAGAGAGAGAGAAAGGGAGAGAGAGAAAGAGAGAGAGAGAAACATCAATGAGAGTAGAAACATCGATCGGCTGCCTCCTGCACGCCTCCACAAGGGATCCAGCCTACAATCTGACCATGTGCCCTAATGATGTACTGACCTCTTGGTACATGGGACAATGCCCAATCATTGAACCACATTGGCTGGGAAGAATATTTTTGGTATTTTTCCCCCCAGTGTTCAGATTTTCAACAAACTTGGTATAGTAAGTAAAGATATATACCAGTATATATAAAATATTAGTATGTTCCCAGAGTTGTGCAACCATCACCATTATTTCCAGAACCCTTACATTTTTTTAGGCTAATTCTGAACTTGTAGAAGTTCTTGTGTCTATTAATGCACTAGCAGCAGAATCTTTTAACTATGCTACTGTACAATGCATCCCAATAGCTAAATCAATAAAGTTACCTTTACACTTCCTCCTTCTGGAAAAGAGGAAAAAATGGATTACTCTTCAGGCACTATCATTTCTGGAAAACAAGTAAGTCAAACAGTTTTACGTTGGTGAAGATATTTGAAGGTACTTAGTTCACTGCATGAAATCTATGCCTGTTAATCCTACTGATTCAGACTGTAGTAATTCAAAATCCATACTAATTTGTGTATCTCCTGCCGATTTACCCACGACAAGCAGCCCCCCCCATATGATTAATTTAAATATCTGGATTTCTGCTCTTTTGGCCCCTTATTTAACAAGCCAATCACCCAAGTGTTCTCTGCATGAAAGCTAGATCTCCCTGCAGGCCTCCCACAGCTGACACTTGTCTGCCCTCACATCTCACGTTTTGAAACACATGTAATAGCCAGTGTTTGCCAGGCACAATGTGGCAGGAGGGAAAAGGATGAATAACATCTACACAATGTAGATACTATGCTGCTGTAAAGAAGAAGGAATTCTTACCATTTCCAACAGCATGGATGGACATGGAGAGCATTATGCTAAGCTAAATAAGCCAGTTGGAGGAAGATAAATATCACATGATCTCATTCATTTGTGGAATATAATGAACAAATAAACTGATGAACATAGATAGATCCAGAGACATAGAAGCATTGAACAGACTGTCCAACCTATGAGGGAAGGTGGGGGTGAGGGGGGTAAAAGATCAACCAAAGGACTTGTATGCATGCATATGAGCAAAACCAATGGACACAGAGAGTAGGGGGGTGAGGGCATCTGCTGGTGGGTGGGAGTGGCCGGGGAGAGGTCAATGGGGGAAAAAGGAGACTTAGGTAATACTTTAAACTGTAAAGAATTTAAATTTAAAAGAAAAAGAAAGAAAGAAAGAAAGAAAGAAAGAAAGAAAGAAAGAAAGAAAGAAAGAAAGAAAGAAAGTTAGTTCTTTCTCTGAATCTGGGTCCAGGAGGTACTGAATGGAAGAGGATTTCTTTTATACAGAGTTTAAAGCATGTTCGAGTCAGACCTGTCCCCAGTCCAAGCCTGCATTTCCTACTTGAGGAAGCTGGTTGTGGAGAGAAGCTATTTTTCATGGACTAAGGAAGCTCCCCTTACTGTATCATCCATCTACCACAAGCAAAGCCTGAAGAAACAAGAGTTAGGACACCTGCGTAATTTAAATAGTTGGCCTCCGCCTGCATCTGCGTGCGGCACAGCTCTCTGCCATGTGCAGGCCCCGCCGTGTGACAGGGTCCTCGGGTGCAGGCCCAAGCTGCCAGCTTCATGTCACCTTCTCTCACTTCTCTGCCAGTTCCTGCGACAGCACGGCCCAGGTGGGCGCTGGCTCCCGCTGATAAAATAGTAATGAGCACCTAATTATGGATAATTGCATAATGAGGGCACTCTTGCCGCTGCCAGCTCACAGCTGCAGCTGGTACTGAGCAGTCCTGCTTGTGGCAACAGGTTCCTTTCTTCTGGAATAATTCGGGGAAGGCAGCATGCCAGCACAGCAGCATGGAGCAAATCACCCCACAAGTCAGGGCCTGACCCATTTCTCCAGGGCAGGAGGGGACTGACTAGTCACTCTCCTAATTACCCAGGGAGATTAGTTGGTGCAGCGGGCTGTGGACTAATAACAACGGCTTCAGTTTGGAGAGGGCCTTACCTGCTCAGGCTATGCAACCACACCCTCCCGGATTTCTGGGAGCGCCATGCCTCTGTGTCACCCAGTAACTGCCGGCCCAGGGAGCAGCAGGTCAAAGCCCAGTGTTTCCCAGATTTGCTTGTGTTTACAAATCATCCTGGATCCATTAAACAGATACATGTCCCCATCCAAACCCACGGAATAAAAGTGTGTTAGCTGATCCCAGGTCTGCCACTGACCATAAAGTGTGTAAGTCACTCTGTTTGCTTTCGCTTTCTGAGCCCTGGGGTGAAATGGAGGCTCCAAGATCTGAGACTGTGATAGGCTGATATATGAGGCACTGCCCACCAGACAGGAAGTACAACTTGACTGCTCTCCTGGACCAAACACCTCTCACACTCTACATGTGGCAGAATGCATTTCCCAAAACAGACTTCACTGACATCTCCCATTCCACATGTTTGTTTTTTTTGCTGTGTGAGGCAATACTCCTTCTGCTGAGCAATGGTGGTATGTTACCTCCTCTTGACTCTGGGTGGCCTTTTGATTATAGCAGAAGTGAGGCTATTTGACTTTGGAAGCTGGGTCATAAAGTATGATACAACTCCCCCTGGTTCTCTTGGGATGCTGACCCTTGGCACTCAGCTCAGGGCGTGAGGAAGCCCAAGCCTGTGGACATGAAGAGGCTGAGCACCGATGATGTGAGCAGGTCATCTTGAAAGTGGGTCCTCTGGCCCCACCCAGTCCACTGCACCGTTTGATGCTACATGTGGACCAAGCTCACTGTTTCCACATGGCCGCAATTCCTGTTTGGTGAGCAAAATAAATGATTGTTACTTTAAGCATGAAAGTTTGGGATGGTTTGTTACTCAGCAATAGATAGACTGCATGGCAGTGAGTGTAAGGTATGTGTCTGAGCAATGAAAATAAATTAAACGGGTGGTGTTGGGCAAAATTGTGGATAATTCTTATGAGGGGATTGGGTTAGAGCTAATTAGCAATGTTAATTATGAAAGGATCCCAAATGGAGTAGACTAGAAATGACAATAGAGACACAGGGGGTGGTGAGGGGGTCAGCTGAGGAAGTCAGGAATTAGGTCCATGATGGGGGGAAAAGGAGAGTGAGATAGTTGAGGGTTGAAAGACATCAACAGGACACATTTTCTAACTAGAAAGGAGTTATGAGGTTGAGAATAATGCTGCTGAGTCTTTGAGTTTAGCTTAATGTAAGAATCCTCGTACTCTTGACAGATATGGAAAATTGGGAAACTGGTGCAGGGAAAATCTTCTATCACCAACAGGTTTGAGTCAAGTTCAAGTCAATTTGAATTGACTGTTATCTAGTGGAAGACATCTGGACAC
>NW_005871247.1:769514-805540 GCF_000147115.1 Myotis lucifugus
ACCTTGACCCTCACTGTGCACTGGGGCCGCGCGGGCAGGCCAGGAAGACCTGCAGGTGCCGTCGGGAGGACAGGGAGAGGTGACCACGCGGGGAGCGGGCCCGCACAGGGAAAAGGCCGCCTCCTGTCGCTGGGAAGCACAAGTGAAAGACATCTGGACACACAGGCAAACACGATGCACCTGGTAGGACACTCAAGGGGGAAGCTGGTTGGCTGGAGGTCAGAATGCTGTCGATGGTACGTAGGATGGCAGCTTCCCATGAGGCGTGTCTATTGCCTTTATCTGGTGACTTTACCATGTTCAAGGTTTGGTTCCCAGCCTTGCCAGTTTTAAGCTTGTTTTTTAGCCTACCAGGACTGAGGAGCAAATTTGTACAAAGAGAGATGTCACCTGCCTGAGATACACCTCTCAGCCTAACCAACACACTTCTTTCTTCTAGGCCAGTGGTCGGCAAACTGCAGCTCGCGAGCCACATGCAGCTCTTTGGCCCCTTGAGTGTGGCTCTTCCACAAAATACCACATGCGGGCACGCACGTACAGTGCAATTGAAACTTCATGGCCCATGCACAGAAGTTGGTATTTGTGGAAGAGCCACACTCAAGGGGCCAAAGAGCTGCATGTGGCTCGCGAGCCGCAGTTTGCCGACCACTGTTCTAGGCAAACCTACAGAGGAAGCCAATTCATGATCACAAGTCTTTTTATTGGGAATGACATCAAAAGAGGAAGCAGATAAAGTCACTCTTTAATGAGCAAGTGAAGAATGCCTGATAGAAGATGCCTCTAGGACAGCGGTTCTCAACCTGTGGGTCGAGACCCCTTTGACGGTCGAACGACCCTTTCACAGGGGTCGCCTAAGACCATCCTGCATATCAGATATTTACATTACGATTCATAACAGTAGCAAAATTACAGTTAGGAAGTAGCAACGAAAATAATTTTATGGTTGGGGTCACAACATGAGGAACTATATTTAAAGGGCCAGAAGGTTGAGAACCACTGCTCTAGGACAAGATGGGTTTCCAATGGGCATGGAGGCCACCTCCCACCTCCCAGGGCCTCTCAAGACTGTGCCCAACACCGTGAGAGACACTCCTTTGTCTGCACTTCACTGAAGAGCTACCACACAGTCTCTCAGTGACACATTCTACTTCCCACAGAGGTTACTGTAAAATGCTGGGCCCCTCTGCTTTTCTTTCCCAGCATCTCTCTGATGGGTCCACTATATATCAATTTCACAATACTAATTGAAACCAGTCCAACTTTCAAGTTGGGGGTAATGCCTGATGGTAGTTCTGACCATTTCTAAGGAGAGCCACCTTAAAGATATATAGTCTAGAAAACAGAAATGAGACTTCTATGAGAGACTGATTGCTAAGCCGAGGAAATGAAGAGCATGGTTGCTGGATTGAGAGGACTCTTCCAAGGGAAACATGTACAGAGGTGAGTAACCGACTTGAGGCTTTGGGAACATTCTACAGTGTGACAACCATAAAGTGCAAGTGAACAAGGACAGGGGAATTGAGACAATGAGATGACAAAAGGCCAAGGGGAGAGAGGAATTCCAAAAGACAGAAGCCAAGAATGACATAGCTTATTGACACAGCCACAGGAAGGTCTGAACATAGTTCCTCTGTAGATTGAAACTTGTTTGTTCCCTTTTAAAGAGTCTGTTTATCCATAGACCGTGTCCCTGAAATTTGAGGACAGGGGAATGTGTGCCAGTCACAACAACCAGGTCCAGATGCCTTTTTGTGGGTTTTCTCATACAAAGATTTTTTTAAAGCAAACAATAACTATATCTACTAAAATCAGAGATGATTTTAAAGATTTAAAGATTACCCAAGACAAAGAATTAAAAACTCTACTATAACAGGTGTTTACCTAATCTTGATGTTTTCATGAATATTTAATCTGAACGCTGCTCTTCTCAGATTTATCTTGAATCTGTCATTTTGAATTTCCTGGGATAATAAAAAACTTCAGAATGAACTTGTTGATGAAGCTCTTCTCAGAAGTCTGCTCTCACTTTCCTGAAGCATAGCTCAGCCTCAGTCATATGTTACTAGTTCACTGAGTGGGGTGTGGAAACTGTCCCTCGCTAGCCTCCACTTAGTTAGAGGGGACCCTGTCACTTTGTCCTCCCCTCCTCCTCACCTGTGGACTACACTTATCCCTTTGACCAGAAATTGGAAGTAAGGGGACTCACTAAAGAGGTTCTTGGAGATTTGCCAAGGAAACACAGTGCTTCAGTCTGTCTCGGGATGGGACACAGTGGGGTGGGTGAAGTCAGAAGGACACCCAGCCGAGCAGGCAGGGAGCAGAGACGAAGGAAGCTTTGGAATAGGGGTAGTGGTGCTCAGTGAGCATCCCCACTCCTTTGTAATGTCTTGGATGACCGCAGGACTGACAAGGTGGAATTTGTAAGTTATGCCAGCATTTTCTGTTAACACTTCTTGGAGTATGAATTCCTAGAAGCAAACTGTTTAAAGGCAATAAGTCACTCATTGGAGCATCTTATGAAGAGACCCAAATCATGTGAGTGCCCTCCTTTGGGTGTGTGATAAGTACCTGTTCTAATGGGAGGTGGTGTTAAGGGACCGGGCAGCTCGCTAAGAGCTGCCCGTCCTGAAATCCCCTTTACACTGAGCTGGCTGGTCCCTTCAGGAGGAGATGGGTACACGTTCCTGAGGTTGTATTATTTCCTGTTGCCGCTGTAACAAATTATCACAAACTAGAGGCTTAAAGAAACACAAATTCATATCCCTACAGTTCTGGGGGTGAGGGGTAAAGTAAGCTGGCAGCCATGCATATTCCGGAGGCTCTGGGGGTCTGTGTCCTGCTTTCCCAGCTTCCAGTGGCTCTTGCTCCTTGGCTCACGGCCTCACACCAATCTGTTCCTATTATCCCATCTCTGACTCTGACCCTCCTGACTCCCTCTGATAAGGACCATTGGGCCAACCTGAATAATTCAGGAAAATCTCCCCATCTGGAGATCCTTACCTTAATTACTTCTGCAAAGTCCTTTCACCAGTGTAAAGTTACATAACCACAGGTTTTGGGGAAAACATGTGGACATCTTGGGGTGGGAGGTGTTGGTCTGTCGACCACGGAAGCTTACCGGGAGGAAATGGATCAGGACACATGGCGGCATGTTGATATTCAATGTTGCTAGAGTCTCACTCATGGTTTGTGTTGGTCTAAAATAATTCCACTGCCAGCACATCCAGCCAGGGTCCACAGGGCACACCCATGGAGGCAGGAGCACCTGCAGGAGTGGCTTGGCCATGCCCCTTGGGCAAGTTCTGCATCAGGAGCCCAGAGACCTGAGCACCTGGCACAGGATTGGGTTTGAGGAGCGACCTCCTGGAATGTGAGCAGGAACAAAAAAAGCAACTATGTGAGCCCATCTCGAGGGTTCCTTAGGGAAGCACCGCAGCAAGGATGTCCCTTGGGCCTGCATCACCGGAGAGCTATGACCATCTGCCCGAGTGGCTCTATGCGGGCTGGGCTGGCTTCTCTGAGGGGGACAAAGGGAGGACTCACACAGAGAGACATGACATCCTGCTAGTATGTGCAGACAGTGCATGCACACTCCCTGGAGAAGAAAAGGCCTGGCTGTATTGGCACCTCGGGGGGTGATGGAAATGATGTTAGACCAGGGCCCAGTGCTCTGGAAACCTGGAAACCACCTGGCAACGAATGGCAAGCACAGGGCAAGAGGGACCGGGCTCTGTAACAGAGCCTCTTCAAGCTTAATGGGCACGTACACCCCCTTGGGAGTCTTCTCCGAATGTGGACTGTGACTTTGCGGGCCTGGGGTGGGGCCTGAGATCTGCATTCCTGATTAGCTCCGGGGTCATCGCTGCTGCTGCTGCCCCCAGCTGACTGAACAGTGAGGGCCTGTACTAGTCACACAGGCCGCCCGGTCTCAGGACACCGTGCTTTGTTAACGCTCGGCTGCTGACATTCTCAAATTCTCATTTCATGTTTTAGCAAGTGGCTCACATTTTCCTTGTGCACTGGGCCCTGCAGATGACACATCGATCCTGATTGAGCACCAGAGCTGGGTTCAGATGACGACTCTGCCCCTCACAGTGCCGCATGCCTGAGAAGGTCCCCGTGTCCATGCTCATTCCCTTTGACCCTAAGTAAGGCTAAGAGTAGATGCTGGGAAGGGGAGATGAGCTGTGTAGACCCAGGTGGGGGTCTCCATATGGGGACAAGCAGCTGAAATTACCCAGGTAGATACTACTACCATCACCAGCAAGTGAGTGTTAATTGGTGCCTGTACAAGCATACCTTGTTTTACTGAGCTTCGATTTACTGTGCTTCACAGATATTAAGTTTGTTTTTACAAATTGAAAGTTTGTGGCAACTGCATGCAGCAGAATTGCTGGTGCCATGTTTCAAACAGCGTTTGCTTGCTTCATGTCTCTGTGCCACAGTTTGGTAATTGTCGCAATATTTCACATGTTGTCACTATTATATTATTCATTAGGGTGATCTGTGATCGGTGATCTTTGGTGTTACTATTTTAATTGTTTTGGGATGCCATGAATCATGCCCATATAAGACGGTGAATTTAACTGATAAATGTTGTCCATGTTCTGGCTGCTGTACTGACTGGCTTCTCTTCCCCCATTTCTCTCCCCTTGGGCCTCCCTGTTCCCTGAGACACAACATTATTGTTGTTGAAGATCATTGAAATGACAGCAAAGGATTTAGAACATTACAGAAGCCTAGCTGCTATAGCAGGACCAAGGTCTGAGAGGATTAACTCCAGTTTTGAAAGAAGTTCAAACGGCATTGCGTGCTACAGAGACATCATTGGTGAAAGAGCTAATCAATGCAGCACACATCATTGTTGTCATACTTTAAGAAAGTGCCGCAGCTACCAGCCCTTCCGCAGCCACTACCTGACCAGGCAGCAGCGTCAACACCAAGGCAAGACCCTCCCCCAGCAAAAAGGTTAGGACTCGCTGAAGACTGATGGCATTCTTTAGCAATAAGGTGTCTTTAAAGTAAGGTGTGTGCATTGAGTTCTTAGACATAATGCGATTGCACACTTAAGAGACTACAGTAGAGTCTAAGCATTACTTCCATAGGCACTGGAAACAAAAGCATTCATGCAGCTCGCTTTCCTGTGGCATTTGCTCACTGAGGTGCTCTGGGACCGAACCGCAATATCTCCCAGGTATGCCTGCACGACACTTTTAGTATAACTTTTTTTTTTCTTTTGCTACTTGATTCTTAGTAAACAGTAAACATTTCCTCTTTAATCTCGTTGAATTGGTCTTAGAGTCTTGTGATTACCTTGGCTTTAATGCCGATCTGGCGCCATTGCACACTTACAGGAGGATTTTTCAAAGGGACACGATGTCACCTGAAGGCCAGCTGTTTCATCATAACAGTGTCCACCACAGTTTCTTCTAGATGTGGGTCTCACGCAAACCCTTCCCCAGCTGGCTGGTCACGCCATTTCCCCTGGACTCTGCAGCCCATGGACCATAACACAGAGGGGACCATAGTTTAGGCAAGAAGGTTTGTTAGAAGGTCAAGGTAACCCGTTAAGGTGTGTGTGATACATGAGTGTGTTCCCGTCTGAAACAGGAGTAAATACCAAATAAGCACAGAAGAGTGCAGCTGGGGGTACAAAGGGCACAGTCAACGATGCCCCAAAGCCACACAGGTGGACCGTTGTCTCCATACAATCCATGCCTTTGATTGAGCTCATTTCGCCTGGTTCTCCTCAGCTCCGGCTCCCTTGGAGTGGGCCCCTGTGGGAAGCATCAGGTACCTGTCTCTGGTGCGTGTCCCAGTGTGTGCAGCACAGCCTTCAGGAAGGCCTCCTCTCAGCGCCTTCAGAGGAAAAGCAAACGGAGGACAAATGGAGCCAACTCACATTTTAGAACAATTATTCTCAGTCCTGGCTATACACCAGCATCGCCTGGGGCACTTTAAGAACATAGCGATTCCTGGCTTCCCCCTGCAAAGATTTTGATTCCATTGGTCAGGGAAGTTCCCGGCATCAGCACCTTTTAGGAGCTCCCCAGGTGAGTCTAATCATGTTCAGCCAGGTTTTAAAAGAACAAGGTGGTTTTAATCCAAGCCAATCGATATACAAAGATCAGTGTGGTGGCTAAGAGAACAGTGCTGGCTGACAGTGCCTGGGTTCATATCCCTGGGCTGCCTCTTCCCATTTGGCTTTGCCAATTTCCTGAACGCTGTGCCACAGTTTCTTCTTTGCATGAATGGGGGGAAATAGTAGTGCCCACTTCATACAGCTACTGTGACAACCCAGTGAGATTTCCTCAGTAAAACACTTTCAACAATGTTGGTGCACTGTATGCACTATGCATGCTTTTAATAATTAAATGTACCTTACATGCCGCAGAACATAATATGTGATCCATGTGAAAGACATTATTATCTGACTAGAGGCCAGTGCATGAAATTTGTGCATAGGAGGGGTGTCCCCTCAGCTCAGCCTGCATCCTCTCCAATCCGGGACCCCTTGGGGGATGTCCGACATCCACCAGTCGAACATTCCTCTCACAATCCTGGGCTGCTGGCTCCTAATAGCTCACCTGCCTGCCTGCCTGGTTGCCCCTAACTGCCCCCACTTCCGGCCTGATTGCCCCTCACTGCCTCTGCATGCCGGCCTGATTGCCCCTGATTGCCCCCCTGCCAACCTGGTCACCCCTTACTGCCCCCCCCTGCCGGCCTGGTCACCCTCAACTACCCCCCTCTGCTGGCCTGGTTGCCCCTAACTGGCCCCCTGTGCCAGCCTGGTTGCCCCCAACTACCTCCCCCGCTGGCCTAATTGCCCCTAACTGCCCCCCTGCTGACCTGGTAACCCCCAACTGCTGGCCTGGTCTCCCCCAACTACCCCCCCACCAGCCTAGTCACCCCACGCACCTGCTGTTCAGTTGTTTGGTCGTCCCTCACTAACCCCCCTGTCAGCCTGGTCATAGACAACCATTTTGTGAGGTTGTGAGGTCAATTTGCATATTACCTCTTTATTATATAGGAAGGTATTCTGCTAATTACTTAGATTATATGATTTACAATTTATGTGAAGTATAAATTTCAACTTATTTTGTATTCTACTTTTGAAGACTTTCTCTGGATTCATTTTTTATCTTTTCTTTTTGGTCTCGAGTTTGCCTGTGTCAGTGGAGAAAGAAAGAAAAAATGTCAAATTGTCTTTAAATCTCCCAGCAGAGACTTGATTGCTAGCAGGTCTGTCCAATTACAGCTAATTAGCAAGTGTATATTTTTCTTTTGCACGAAGTGCACAGAAAAGCTCCTTGTCATTAGCAGGGCTTAAGTTTCAAAGGCTGGCCCTCACAGCGGATTCCTGCTGGTGGAGCAGAGCCTGGTGAGGGCTGGGACCAGTGCCTGCACAGACTGGGCTCTGGAGGAGGCCCTGAAAACAAAAAGATCAAGTTAGCAACTCTGAGCAGCAATTCCCCCAGTGAGGGCCCTGCATTGCAGCATCTGCGCCCCAGGAACTTGCTGGAAATGCACATTTGGGGCCCCACCCCAGACCTGTGGAATCAGAAACTCTTGCTGGATGGGGCACAGCTGTCTGTGTTTGACTCTGATGCTGCTAAAATTTGAGAACCACACTTTAGTACATTTTCTCCAAATCTAAAATTACAGTCCTGTTTTTCTAGTAAATTAAAATGAGTAACTCCCTACAGCAATTCCCACCAAATTCTTATCTTTCACCTCTGAATTTTATTTGAAAGCTGTGGCATAAACCAGAACTACCATCATGATAATTCAAAGTATTAGTCAATGCTTCATTTGGTTGGCATGTCTTGGAAATATCTAGTTTAGCTTATTTATTGTCAATGGCTCTGTTGGTCAAAGGGGCTAAATTGTATATTTATGTCACCATAGGCATTTCCTTTCTATTATAAACTTCTGTGTTTTATTTACTTTCTTTTTCCTGTTTTAGCTGTTTTTACTGTTTTTGAGTGATTTATGCTTTATCACCACAACGTTATTCTATTTTATTGACTTGTTTCAATTATGAGTTCAGAGTAAGAGATTTAAAATAGACCACCATAACTTTTGACCTATATGATAAACACTTGGTATGAACTGGTATGACATTTATTTTTATGATGTCTTTTGCTGAAATTTCTATATTTTCCTGGAAAAATCAAATCAGTAGTCATAAAAACAATTAGCCTTATACAGTTTTTTTCAAAATACTATGACTTCCCTAAGGCATAAAGTAGTGTAAATTAAATATTTTTTATAAAAAGACAAATATCAGGGAAAATATCAAGAAGTAATAATTATTAAATTATATTCTTATGTTTACAATTTTGGCACTCAGTGCAATGTTTTAGTAACATGACTTCCTTTAAAAAATGAAAGGAGGTGTTTTTGTTTTTTTTTTCTTAATCCTTCACCTTTTTCACCCAGCTCCCTACACTCTCCCATCTGACAGCTGACAGTCTGTTTCTATTTTGTTTATTAGTTTGTTTTGTTCATTAGATTTCACATATAAGTGAAGTCACATAGTATTAGTCTCTTTCTGACTGGCTTCTTTCACTTAGTAGAATATTCTCCAGGCCCATCCATGCTGTCAAAAAAGGTAACATTTCCTTCTTTTTCACAGTTGAATAGCATTCATTTTATAAATGAACCATAGCTTTTATATTCACCCATCTACTGATGGGCACTTGGGCTGCTTCCAAATCTTGGCTATTATATATAACACTGCTATGAGCATCATGGTGCATATATTCTTTCTGATTGGTGTTTTAGGATTCTTAGGATATGTTCCCATAAGTGGGATTGCTGAGTCATAAGGCAGTTCCATTTTTAATTTTTTGAGGTAACTCCATACTGCTTTCCACAGTGGTTGTCCAATCTTCATTCCCATCAACAATGCACAGGGGTACCCTTTTCTCCACATCCTCACCAGCACTTGATTTTTTTATTGATTTACTGATGATAGTCATTCTGCCAGGTATGAGGTGATATCTCCTTGCGGTTTTAATTTGCATTTCTCTGATGATTAGAGACATGGAGCATCTTTTCATATGTCTATTGACCATCTATTTTGCTTTTATTTAAAATATATTTTTATTGCCCTAACCGGTTTGGCTCAGTGGATAGAGCATTGGCCTGAAGACTGAAAGGTCCCAGGTTCGATTCTGGTCAAGGGCATGTACCTTGGTTGTGGGCACATCCCCAGTAGGGTGTGTGCAGGAGGCAGCTGATCAATGTTTCTCTCTCATTGATGTTTCTAACTCTCTATCCCTCTCCCTTCCTCTCTGTAAAAAAAAAAATCAATAAGATATATTTAAAAATAATAATAAAAATTTAAAAAATAAAAATAAATAAATAAATAAAATAAAATATATTTTTATTGATTTCAGAGAGAAAGGGAGTGGAAGAGAGATACAAATATCAAAATCACAGAGAATCATTGATCGGCTGCCTACTACATGCCCCACCCTGGGTTCAAGCCCACAACCTGGGCATGTGCCCTGATCAGGAATCGAACCATGACCTTCTGGTTTATAGGTTAATGCTCACCACTGAGCCATGCCAACTGGGATCTTTGCACATTTTTTAATTGGATTGTTTGTTTTTTTAGTCTTGAGTTTTATAAGTTATTTATAAATTTTGAGTACCAGAGAGGAAAGGTTTGGGGGAGGTAGGAAAGGGTAAAGAGGGGATAAATGTGGTGGAAGGAGAGAGGTGGTGAACACACAATACAATATACAGATGGTGTATTGTAGGATTGTACCTCTAAAACCTACATAATTTTATTAACCAATGTCACCCCAGGAAATCCAACTTTCAAAAATGAAAAGAAATAGTTGTTTCACTATTATCTTAATGAATTCTGAAATTTAAATCAAAATGAGAATTCTCTAAAAAATAGTTAATGTAATGTTTTATGTAAGTAATATCCAGATTAATGTATGTTAGAGATTTTGAGTTTTGTGGCTTCTACCAATATAGATTTCTTTGCAATTTCTCAATATAGACTATTTAAATATGAGAGATTAATGAGCCTAGACATTTAAATATTAAAAATACTTTTCACATACCAAGAAACTGGTTTCTTTGGATTTCTGAGAAAAATTGCATGCATTGAAGTTTAATTTCATTGTTTCCAAAGAAGTCTGTGATTTTTGACAAAACTGTGCAGTCCATGAGGGATGACACCCCTTTACATTTGTGTAATGATTTACAGTTTTCAGAACTCTTTCATGTAGATCCACGGAGCAACCTCGGGACGCAGGAAGGATGGGTGTTACCAATCTTGTCCCCACAGGAGAACACTGAGGTGACCCCCTTCTTTAGAGCTGGGACTCCAGCTGGGTCCTGACTCAGAGAGAGGGGCTTCTACTTTCCCTCATTCTTGTGTCACCAAGATGTTCCATCCCATTTAGAAGCAGCTCCCTAACGCTTCATGAAACACAACTTCAGGGACAGGTGGCCGTAACTCCACCAGAAAAGGCCATGCATCAACTGAGAGTCAAGAGTGAGAACAGACACTTTGGAGCGAGCTGCAAGCTCCCGAACCACGAAGCTGCTTCTGAGTAACCTCTCTCTGCATATCAACCATCAAATGTCTCTGACTCACTAAAGAAAAAATACTGAAAAAATTCAACCTCTGGATTTTGGCAAAAGATTCCAGCCATAGTTTTAAAGTGTTCAAACTATTTCCTTATTCTCCTTGAGGGTCATGTGAGAGGAGAGATGAACCCCAAACAAGCAAAGTTATTGGGTATCAGGGTGGAGATTGGAATGAGGAACTGGAGGTCTTGAGGAGATTTTTTTCTTACATCCCCAGAGTCTGAAAAAATATGATAGCAAAGTGAATGGATCAAGCACATGCTTAGAATGGAGGTTCATGGTCAGTGAGCGAGGGCACGTTTGCATTAAGGCGGGTCCCCAAATGTCAGATTGTCCTTTAGAGAGAGACAGGGAAGCATCGTGATTAAGAGCCCAAGTTTTGGCTTCTCTACAAATGGCCCACATCTCAGCAAAGCTGGGCCCGTCCCCAGGCTATTTCCAGAAGTTTGTTCTCACTTAGATGGACATGATTCCTGTTTCCAAGTGGCTAAGGGAGACTAGATGTGGAAGAAATGGGAAACTCCCTTTCCCACCCAATTTGATGAAGAATGGCTGCTCAGAAAATCACAAGAAGTCAAATTATGGATGTCAGAGCCCTGACATGTCCCCAGATTCCCAGAAGTCACAGATTTCCTGGCATGTCAGAGCTGGAGGGGACCTTTAGAATGATCTCATCTAATCCTCTCCTTTCAGGAGAGAAGAGATGCCTGAGACTTTAGTCACTTGCCTGAGGGGGCACAGCTGGTTTAAGGCTGCAGCTGAGGGGAGACCTGGGACTCTCCACTGCATATGTGTAGAGAATACTAAGCCATATTTCCAACTCAAGAATATTGACATCAAAGCAAATCCTGTCTGACCTCAGGGGTTATCTTCTGTAAACATCTACTAATTGGTTTTGCCAACCTGAGACCTTTATGGTCTCTCCATCTAACTTCCCTTGTACCGTGTATTCCTTCCTCTATAAAAGTATCCATCTTCCCTCCGTGTCACACAGATGCATTCTCATGGCCCTGCTGTTAGCACCCCCATTCACCGAGGATATAAAACTGTCAGCTTCCCCGGTGACAAGAGCCAGGAGGGCTGCTCTGGTTTTGCCTCTTCCATGTGGGGAGATGTGGGGTGCCCCACAGGCTCCTCTCTCTTGAGGTTGATGAATCAGATACAGGACTGGGTGTGGAATCTGCTGGTCTTATGGGGGCCGAGGTCCTTATCAGCATGGACCGAGGCCTCCCTCATACTGCCTATTTTCCTGTCTATGTGTGTGGTCCAGAGGCCATGGGGGACTTGTTTTCAGCCTCTCCCAGCAATTGTGAAACAAGATGGGGTAGTGGATTTTCATTCTTTGGTGATTTTATTATTAAACTGCTCACTTTTCAAGAAATCCACCTTGGGCTAAAATGGCCTCCCTATCAGTGTGAGCTGATTTCTCTTCCTTTCGATGCATAAACAGATGTAAAAATAATGAAAGGATGTGGCACTGACTTGCATGCAGGCCTAACAAGCACCCAAGTGCGATTACAAATATATTAAAAGCCAGTGCTCTCCAACCTGAGCATTCATCAGACTCAGCCGTGGACTCATGAAATCTCAGACTTCTGGGTTCCACCCCCCAGTGTTTTTATTTTTATTGAGATATAACTGACATATAACATCATGTTAGTTAAAAGTATACGATATTAAGATTTGATATTTGTATGTATTGCAAAATGATTACTATAAGTCTAGTTAACATCACCACATATAGTTACTTTTTCTTCTTGCAGTGAGAACTTTAAAAATCTCTTCTCTTAGAACCTTTCAAGTACATGATACAGCATTATTAGCTACCATAACTATTCTGTACATTGCATTCTCATGTCTCCTTTTCCTCAGAGATAGAGGTTTCAGAAATTCTGACTAGCAGGTCTGGGTTGGGGGTCCAAGATTTTAAATTTCTTATGTGTTCCCAGGGGATACGGTTGCTCCTGGTCCAAGGCCACACTCTGAGAACCACTGCTGTAAAGCTCAGAGGCCAAGTTTACCTCCTGGCACTTATTGGCCTTCCGAGGTACTGAATCTCTGCATTTGGTCTCTTATCAGTAAGTTTGCATATTGAGTTAATTAGTCCAGACACAGAACACGCAGCACAGCCAGACCTGATTTACGAATACGTGGCGTGCTTCTGAACGTGCACAAGGGTTGTGGCTGTGAGTGAATTCTGGGGAGTAATTTGTAGCCCAGCCCTGACCTAAGAAGGCAGTGTGTTCTAAGGTAGGATTCCTGAGTCAGAGAGAGAAGGTCTTTCATCTGTAAAGATTCCATGGCAAGAGTAACATTTTATTCCAGGTGATTTAGTTTCTACTTAAAAAGAGTGTCCCCAGGGGTAAGCTGACTGTGAACTTTCCAGAATTACATATTCAAGATGCAGAAGTAGAAGTTGCAGTCAAGCTGTCAGAGAGAGCTGCAGTCATCTGAAGTTTTCACGGAGGCTGGAGGATTCTCTCCCTAGATGACTTTCTCCTATGGCTATAGGCAGGAGGCCTCAATTCCCCATTGTGTGATCCTCTCCATAGGGCCTCTTGGTTGTCCTCATGCAAACTGGTTTGCCCCAGAACAAGCAATTTAAGATAATAAGACAGAAGATGAAAAACATTTTGTTTCATACATGACACTCTGACTCTGCTGCAATATCCTACTAATTACATGTGTCTGTCCTATATTCATTATGGGAGGATATTACACAGGAGTATAAATACCATAGATGGGAATATTTGGGAGTTACCTCAGAGGCTGGCTACATCCATTATAAAGACTATTACTGAGAAAATAGAGCAAAAATTAAGAAACTTGTTAAAACAACTTACTCTCTGGCTCTACCTAATGCATCCACAAATAATGGTCCACAAGAACTATCTCTATGTAAATATAAGTAAAAACAAAAAATCAGCCAGCCCAGCAAATACGCTGTGATACATGTATAATTGGTATCCTAGAAGGGAAAGGGAATGGACAAAATAAATATTTGAAGAGATAACAGATAAGAATTCCCCAAATTAGAAATAGACAAAACTATATATCTAAAAAGACTAAAAAAAAATACCAAGCATGGAAAGTACAATGGAAAACACAGCTAGGCACATTATAGTCAAACTCTTGGAAACCAAAGATGAAAAGAAAATCTTGTGCAATGGAGCAGAATTACATACAGAGGAATGAAAATAATAATTACAGAAAACTTCTTGTCTGAAATAAATATAAATAAGATGACAATAGGGCAACATCTTTAAATTACTGAAATGAAAAAGATCAACCCAGAATTCCATACCCAGCAGAAATGATACTAAAAAATGGAAGTGAAGACTTTGTACTCCAAACAATCAAAAGCTAAGTGAATTTATTATGCTACAATAAATTGTAAAGAAAGTTCTTAAGACAAAAAGAAGGATAATAAATGGAAATTTAGATTTACTAGTACACAAAGAAATAGTGTTGGAAATAGTAAAAATAAAGGTAAATATAAGAGACATGTTTTCTCATTTTAACCACTTTAAAAGATGATTAACTGTAAAGTAAAAATACTTGGGGAATAAAAAGTAGTGGGAGAGCAGGTGAAAGCTACACTCACCTACCTCCTTCCAGAACCAAACTGGAAGTACAATTACATATAGAAAAATCGACCTGAATAACCACCTGAAGACTAGCTGAACTAAAGTCTTATAACAAAGCATTCACAGAAGAAACCACATTGAGACTGGTAGGAAGAGCTGAGACACAATGAGGACTGACCCCTGCACACAGGTATGCCGTTTGAGAATCCGAAGGGATATCTCAGTTGCAAAAGTTCCCTCTCAGGAGTGTAATGTCTCAACCATACACTGGCCTCCTCCACAGCCTGGAGCACCAGAGCAGAAGAAGAGGAGCCCACATAACATCTGATTGTGAAAATCAGCAGGATTCTGTCCACCAGGGACAGACAGGTGTCTGCTAGAAACCCAGGTGCCCTCTTAAAGGGCCAGTGCACAAAATATTGTTCAGAGCCACTCTCTGAGACTCGAGCAGAGGGTGGGTGGCTCAGAGTGGATTAGAGTCATGGGAGGAGAGACTGGGTAGTGTGGCTCTGAGGAGAGAGCTGAAGGGACAGCCACCAAAGTTTCTGTGCTGGTTCCCTCTCCCACACTGCTAACAGATGTCATCTCTCCTAAATTGAGCACTCCCCTCCATACTGCATCAGCCTGGGACAATACACTAGTCCTACCCTCCTGACTCCTAGTCAGCCTGCCCTGCTGAGTTCATGCCCTGCAGAGGAATCAGCTGCCTGGCCCTGTGGTGTAGAATTCTGAGCAGCTCAGGGGGTATCAGAGACTGAATTGGGTGGCTCTGGGGAGGGGCACATTTCCCAACTTCCCATGAGCCAGACAAGTACCTTCCCGCAAGGTGAGATCCACTAGCCCCACCCTCCTGACTCCCAGCAGCCCTGCCCTGCAAGCTCAGGCTCTGGAGGAGGTCTGGGCAAATCCAAGACAGATTGCATTGTGTGTCTCTAGGGTGAGGGCCATTTTTTCCTTGCACACCTGAGCGATGCAGGGTCCTCCTGTCATACAGGTAAATCTTGGTTTGTTTGGGCCTAATAAACTCTGTTGGCCTTGCCCAACAACTCCCTGAGACCTCATCCTACAACAAAGTTCTATGGTTGCTTGGTTGGTGACAGCTGAACTTGGTATACCTGGGGATTTTTCATCAGTAGCCTGAGATCCAGCACTGGCACCGAGTTTGAATCTCTATCAGTCTGGCAAACACCACTTGCCCCTACCTGGTGACTCACTGGGAACCTACCTCACACCCTGTGGACCACCAGAGGCTCTTTGAGTGACTACACCTAACAAGCAGCCTGCAGATGAAGAAAGGTGGAGGCAAATCTCAGGGTAACTTGGGCCTTTAGCTGACCTACCACCAGGCTTGGTCCTGGTAGAAGCCAGCCTTGGTGAGCTATTTGGCCCTTCCTACACACACCCAGACCCAAGAGAGGCAGCCACAAACTGTGGATTGCTTAGTAGCTCCAAACAGTTTGCCCACTAGAGTACCTCCCCCAAACCCCAGAACCAAAACACTCAGTGGCAGGCTTCAGACCAGATCAGAGCAGGGCCCAATTAACTCTACAAGCAGCACAGTCAAAGGGAGATCTCAGCAGGCACCAGACCCTGCTAAACAAATTCCACTTTTTGTGATCAGCCCTTGCAGAGCACCTGTAGTCAGGGTTGATTCTCAGAGTCAGGCACCCTAACGGTCAACCCCAGCCACAAAGGCCAACAGCAATCAAGACTCAAGTACAAGAGGGCTCACATAATCCACACCGGAGATATGCTTGGAGCACCCAGCTTAGGTGATCGAGGAGACTGTGACACTGGGTCCCAAAGGAAACCTACTCCATAAGGCCAGCCTATCATGGCTGGGAGACATAGTGGCTCTACCTAATACACAGAAATAAACACAAGAGAAGTAGCCAAAATGGGGAGACAAACAAAAGTGCCTCCAATGACAGAATAGGAGAAATCTCCAGAAAAAGAAATAAATGAAATGGAAGAAAGCAATCTACCAGATGCAGAGTTTAAAAGCAATGGTTATAAGGATGCTCAAGGAACTCAATGAGAACATCAACAGCATTAAAAATGACACAGAAATCATTAAAAACAACCAGCCAAAAATGAAGAATAAAATATCTAAAATGAAGAATACATTAGAGAAAATCAACAGTAGGTGAAATGAAGCACAGGATGGAATCAGTGTTTTGACAGACAAAGTAGTAGAAAAGATCCAATCACAATAACAAAAGAAAAAAATTTAAAATAAGGATGGTTTAAAGGAACCTTTGAAACAAAAGAAGTGTAACAGCATCAACATCATAGATGTACATGCAGAAGAGAGAGAGCAAGGGATTGATAACTTGGTGGGAAGAAGAAGAAGAAGAAGAAGAAGAAGAAGAAGAAGAAGAAGAAGAAGAAGAAGAAGAAGAAGAAGAAGGAGGAGGAGGAGGAGGAGGAGGAGGAGGAGGAGGAGGAGGAGGAGGAGGAGGAGGAGGGGGAGGAGGAGGAGGAGGAGAAGGGGAAGGGGAAGGGGAAGGGGAAGGAGAAGGAGAAGGAGAAGGAGGAAGGGGAAGGGGAAGGGGAAGCGGAAGGGGAAGAAGACACATAAGTCCTGGAAGCATAGAGTCCTGAACAAGATGAACAAGATGAACACAAAAAAGGCCCACACCAAGACACATCATAATTAAAATTGCAAAGGTTAAATGGAAGACAGAGTCAGGAATGGTCACTTTCCCACACGACTAGTAAATTCTAACCAGTAAATTGCAACCAGTTTGGAGACCAATTTGGCAATATACATAAACTTTAATGGGCATGCTCATTGACTCAGTGATTCTACCTCATAATTTAGTCTGCCTAAGGGTTCAGAGATATAAATATATAATGTTCATTGCCACATTGCTTGCCATAGCAAAATATAGAAAACAACCCATGTGTCCTAAATATAGGGGACTGGCAAATACATGTTCTATCTAACGCCGCTGCCATGCGGAAGGAGGAGGCGGGTATTGTTAACTGATATCTCAAGTGTCTCCAAATATTTAAGTAAAAACAAAAATCATGATGCAGCATAGTGTATGCAATGTAGCCCCATTTTGTAAAAAAGTGGAAAATAATGTGGATATTATTAAAAACAGTGACACATTCTGATATTAAATAGACAATAGTGTATATAGTTTTGAATTCAAATGGGTAATAATATACCTACATTCTGTATGTAAAGAAAAGTTTGGGAGGCTAAGTTGGCCACAGTAGTTACTCCTGGGAAAGGCACTAAGGAAATTATATATAAGAAACTTTCCTTTGTGCTCTATTTTTTTTTCTATATGCAATATTAATTTTTAATTAAAAGCAATTAATCAAAGAAACTTATATTGAATAATGAGTCATTGAGATTTTTAGAAAATTGGAATGAGTCATAAACCTCCCAAAGGTAGATATTATCTGTTATTAAAGCATTCTTTGCATGTTTCTGTCTGGGAACCCTACCTGCTCCTGCTATGTAGACATAGAAATTAGTGCATGAAACATGATCTCAACTAGCAGAAAATACACACACATGTACACACACACACACTCTCACACTTGGAAAAATTTTTTTTAAAGGAGTATACATAAATATACCATAATGTTTAGTTAGTTAGGGATTATCTCTGTGTAGTAGTTATATGAGTGATGTTTTTTTTCTTTTTATTCTTTATTTCATATTCGACAATTGACTTATATTACTTTTATCAAAAGAATATGATTTCAAAAATTTCAAAGTATTGATATAATTAAGATATGTATTAGATTACCTAAGTTGTATTTGAAAAATATATACAAAATATATAATAAAGTGAATGGAAATACACCAGAAGTTATTAACAGTGGTGGCTCTTTACAGGTTTTTGTCTTAAGTTTTCAAAATTTTCTATGATGAGTATTATTGTGCTTTAAATGGGGAAATTTTGTTGTTGTTGTTAATTCTAACCCAAGGGGGTGGGGGTGGGAAGAGAAAGAGAGAGAGAGAGAGAGAGAGAGAGAGAGAGAGAGAGAGAGAGAGAGAGAAACATTGATGTGAAAGAAACACAGAGATTGGTTGCCTCCCGCACACACCCCACCAGTGTGAGGATTGAACCTGCAGCCCAGGTACCTGCCTTTGACTGGGAATTGAACCTGAACTCCTCTGTGTGAGGGCCAATGATCTAACCACTGAGAACACTGGCCAGGGCTTAACTGGAAAGTATTTTTAATAGTAGGCATAAAAATTGGAAAACTCTCTTCAAGATACAGTTTTAAATTATGTTCAGGTTCTATAGGCTTCCTATGATTAAGGCAAATGAAAACTCCTTCCTATTTGGTGCAATCACTTTTCAGAAAGGAAGAGGAAATACATTGAGTAAGCAGCCATTTAAAATTTGATAGGAAAGCAGTCATTAGAAACACAGTCTAGGGATATTATTGGGTGTATCTTTCCACTTTGAGCCAAGGGGATATACAAAGTTAGTGAGTTTTCTGCTTCATGTCTCATACTGATTGCCACAAAACACGTGGTTTAATAAACATGTAAGGAAAAGAGGGCAGAGCTCAGCTGTTCCAAATAGAAGTCCAAACCTTTGTCACTCTCCTGGAAATGATTACAAAGAAAGCTCTGAAGAGGCTGATGGGAGAGACAGCAAGAGAACAGCCTTGGTTTTATATTTGGGGAAGAAGGAGAAAGAGGGAGAAATGAAACTTGGACAAAGTACAATCCAATAATGTAAAATATCGTAAAAGGAAATGCTCAGCTATATATACATGCTTTTATTTCTTTAAACTTCGTTTAATCGCATATCTGCTCACTTACATCATGATTAAAGCACTCAGCTGCAATCCATCCTTTGCGGAGGGTGTGCTAGACCGGCATCACCCAAGTTCTTTTCCAACTTTGCCAGCTCACTTGGCAAGCACGTGCGTATTGCATCCTGATGAGACTAGAGGAGAAGGGATGAGGTACAGACAAGAGCTACTAGGGGGCATATTAAATTTAATGACGATGAGTATTGGCCTGACATGCTTCAGGGGAAAATGGAACATAACGACACCACTTTTTTGGCAAATATGTTCTTATTATGCAATACAAAAACGAACAAAGTGGCATCACAAACACAACACATAGATACCCAATACCCAAATTTAATAAGTCCCAACATTTTGTCCCATTTGTTTCTTGTTACTACTTTTTAAAATTTTATCTTTATTGTTGAAAGTATTACAGATGGCCCCAATCCACCCAGCACCCACCCCTCCCAGGCCTTCAACACACTATTGTCTGTGTCCATGGGTTTATGCATATGAATTCCCTGGTTAATCTTACTGTCTTGTCGTGAATGGCCGCTGCTCTTGCTCTCTGGATGGAACCGCGTTTCTCCAGACCTGCTGTGCTGCCCTCTGCCCATCACACTCTCCTGTGTGGCTGATTCCTGAGGTCTCTACTCTATTCCACTGCGCCATCTATTCTTAGGTCACCACCTCAACGTTGGTAACACCATTTTATTGTCAATCTTAACAAATGGGAAGACAGATGCTCTCCCTCGCATCTCCTAAATGCTTTCCTGGTTGTGTTGCTCTATTTGTCCATATGCATCTCGGCTAGCATCAGCTTCCTAATTTCAGTGAAAGACTGTGTTTGAGATTTGATTTGAATTGCATTGAATTTATGCACTAATTTAGAGAATTGATCACCACACTCCATTATACATTTCAAAAGGTGTATCTATCTTGAATTATTTACTTAACAATGACCTCTGCATGCTTAGCCCACGCCAGGCGCGGTTCTGGTGTCAGCTCTGAGCAGTGAGCGTGAAAAACAAATGGATCTGCCTTTTCCTCTGTGAGGCAGCCCTGACTCAGCGACCAATGAGGGCACAGATGAGTAGTCACTGGTCATTGCTAAGGGAGAACACAGCAGGGACAGGCCGTGCAGAGAGCCCTAGAGGGGGAGGCGCATTTTAGATTAGGCCTGTTTATTGACGGGGCTCAGTCAAGACAACAGAAGCCATCCCAGGGGTTTCAATGACAAACATTTATTTAACAAATCTGCTGGGAAAGCTGGGAGTCATACAAGAAATTGTGAGGTGACCAGAAGTTAGCAGCAGCAGCAAGCTGGCACCTCCACGAGGAAACCCAGGAAGCGTGCCTGCGCCCCCTTTCTCCCTGGGCAACTTCCCTGCCATGAGGAGCCCCAGAGTCTCAGCATCCAACTTGGTGGGGCCGTGGTTGTGTCACCCGTGGAGAGTTCTCCGTTACAGAATAAGAACTGTGGACCAGAAGAGCTCAGGTGAATAGAAAACACAGTTTCTGTGAGCGGTTGTCAGTGTAACACGACCACCTCCTGGTTCCTGCATCTGTCATCTGGCTGTTAAAGGGAAGGCATCTGATATCAGCGGGTCTCTCCCAACGTGCCCTGTGAGGCCACATCCTAGCTGCCATCGTAACAGAAGACATCAATCAGAACCCAACCAGGAGACAGACTTTTTGGTAAGTCAAACAAACAAGGTAAGTTGGCTATAAGGAATAATGAACTGGCCCAGCTGGCATGGCTCAGTGGTTGAGCATTGACCTATGAACCAAGAGGTCACAATTCAATTCCCGGTCAGGGCACATGCCTGGGTTGCCAGGCTGATCCCCAGTAGAGGGCATGCAGGAGGCAGTCAATCAACCATTATTTCTCATCATTGATGTTTCTATCTCTCTCTCCCTCTCTCTGAAATCAATAAAAAATGTTTTTAAAAAATCATGAACTGTAACAGGGAGTTGGAGTAATGCAGAAATGGCTACTGAGAAGTGGCAAGAACTTTAAGTAATAGAGAAACAGGATGTGTAGGCAGTAGCCTCTCCCTGGGTTGAATTTGAAGCTGAGAGAGATATTCGGGTATGGGCACACTGAGTTTGCAGGAAGTGATTCAGACATTCTGTGGGCCTGTTGCTGCAGCTGATGGAGCACATAGTAGGAACCCTTTCTGCACTTCCCCTCTGGGAAGTCTGTTCATGGCCAGAAGCATTTGGGGCACAGGGTAGAGGGAAAACACCATGCTGAGGAGTAAGACATTTTACCCCAAGTAGGCACAGGTGATAAATGTAAGTAGCTGTGACCATCCTGCGAGGTCACCCCTCAGGGCCATGGGCAACCCCATCCCCACATGGCATCCTGAAAGCGGGACTCCTTAGGGCCCTTCTGCTGCCAGTAACCACAGTAGTCAGTGTCCACCAGGAAAACTAAAACCACTCTGAATATTTAAAACAAAGGGAATTTAATATAGGAAATGTCTTATGCAAGTTTTGGAAGAGCTGAGGCATCAAATAGGAAACAGTGAGGCCACCCAGACAGAAGCAAGAGCAGGAAGCCACTATCACCTCTCAGCTGGAGGCAGAGGGGTAGGTCATGTGACTGGCACCAGGGGCTGGCATCTCCCTGAAGCCACACACCACTTCACAGTCACTGCAGGAGGCAACATCCAAGTCAGAGGTGAACAGGGCACACCCGCTTATCCCCTCCTAGCTTCCCTCTCATTTCCCATCGTCCTGTTCCCAGCCGACCCAGAGCCTGGCAGCAGCAGCATACAGATGCCGACCTCCCTGAGCTACGGACAGAGCGGAGGGAAGGCGAGGAATGGAGTTAGAACTGACATGCTGGCATCTGTAATTTTTAAAGAGTCCAGGTAAGTCTGTGGATCAGCCAGGGCTGTGAACCGCTGGTATATAATAGTGTGTGTTCCTAGAAGGCAGGGACTGCATCTTATTTGCATCTACATTCCCAGAAGTTAGCACGGTGTCTGGCATATAGCAGCTGACTAAATGATAAGTGGCTCACCGAATGACTAAATTAGTAAGATGTCTGTAAAGCAACAGCTGGGAGAGGAATATGCAAGGGGCCTTAGTAAAAATGGGGTCAGAGGAAGGCAGTGTAGACAGGCGGGAAAGCATGACCTGAGGGGACAATAACTAGGTTACACTGCGGACAGGCGGGGTATCTCAGGGATCTTGCTAGCACAGACTGCAGGGGCAGGGGCGGAAATGGGGTAATGGTCAGGCTATTTGACATTCCTCTTAGAGAAGAGATGGTTTTGGCTGGACTTCGATGGTGAGTGGGAGGCAGAGATGGGCACGTACATAGCAGATCTATTGTAGAGATAGAATCAACCTTGCTTACTTCATGCCGTGCACTTTGGGTACAGAATGAAAGACATAAACTTTGACCTCAAGAAGCTCACAATCTAGTGGACAAATCCTGGGCACCCAGGAGACACAGTCAACAAACGCCAGAGCGCAGTGCAGGTACTGGCTCCACCTCAGCTCAGCCTCCCATCAGCTTACCCTCACATGTTCCACGGACACAGCAACATGTTCACCCCTTCCCACCAGGCAAAGTAGGGCAGGCCAGCACTGTTTGACTTATCAGGTTTACCCACTGTGTTAACAGCAGTCTTCTGTTTTCCATTACAATGGTTTTATTTTTAAAGACCTATCCTGTTGAATGCAAGAGACAGTGGTACTATATCTATGTTAACCAATATAACAGATCATATTATAGATATGTGGCAAGTAGCCGTGCCTTTTACCCCAGCTTTATTGAGATATACCTGACATATACAATGTGTTGATTTTATACATTTATATACCATGAAATGATTATCATCACAGTTTTAGTTACTACCTCCATCATGTCACATAATTACCATCTTGTTTTTGTGATGAGAACATTTAAGATATACTCACTTAGCAACTTTTGAGTATATAATATAGTATTATTATCTAATCACCATACTTGCAATAGATCCCCAGGACCAATACATCTTATACCCTAGTTTAGTCTTTATTGTACCAGAATATGAGTTGAGTCCTATTCCTCTAGACCAGTGATTCTCAACCTTCCTAATGCCGCGACCCTTTAATACAGTTCCTCATGTTGTGGTGACCCTGAATTTCATTGTTACAAATTGAACATAATTAAAGCATAGTGATTAATCACAAAAACAATATGTAATTATATATGTGTTTTCCGATGGTCTTAGGCGACCCCTGTGAAAGGGTCATTCGACCCCCAAAGGTGTCACGACCCACAGTTTGAGAACCGCTGCTATAGACTGACTGATTTTTTAAAATTTAAAATCAGAGGTCTGACATTGTGTATATGCATCATTTCTTCCTTTATTCATAGCCTCTGTGAATAAGAAGCCAGGTGTGAGGACGCCGCATGCATGCGTGGTTCCTGTGGGACACTGACCAGCATCCTGCGACTGCATCTGATCCCAGAATTTCAGGTACGTGGCAGCCAACCCAGGTCTTTCAGAGAAGTATGCCATGCGTCAGACCTCCCACTAACTGGAACTTTCTCTTGCTATTTAGCCTCCATGTTTCTTTATTAAGTTTCTCCTGGAAATCTGGAATGATACCATTGATATCACCCACAGATGTCTTTCTTCTCAGGCTGTTTATTCTATGAGCAGTTACTGCCTCATCAATCTTCCTCTTTCACTTGCTGTTCAGGTAAGAAATGTGGTTTGTATTAATATCTTCCATTGTTCATCGTAAATCCATACTCAGGATCACTTAATTGTCTTTACTGCTTTTCTTTCAACCCTATGCTATTTATTACATTTGTCACATGTTTCTCCAAACAAACAGTGTAAGTCTGTTGTAGGAGTCAAGTGAAATGGCACTGGCCTTGCATTGGGGTCTCTAAAGAAATCCCTTGCCAATGAAGCTGACAGTGTGGGGACAGGAGTAGGTAACAGGTTCTCAGCGGACAAGAAACCAAGACTGTCGGCACAAACAGAGCCCGGCTGGGCACGCGGGCATTGCCCTGGGTGCTTTAAGGAATGAATAGGGGGGTACAGATGCCAGCACACAATTTAATGAAGATGCTACTACACTTCCCTTATTTTGACCAAATTAATTTTTTTAAAAAAAGAAAAATTGGGGCAAAAAGCAAGGCTAGGTGGTAATTATATGCCACCAGGAAATTCTATCAAATAAAATTTGAACCAAAGCTAAGGAAGATAAAAGAACTTGATAAAAATCCCCATCTCCGAATCCCGAAGAAAACAATGCAATGCTGTAGGAAGCAAGTGGCAACATCTGGAAAACCACTCTGCCTACTACCCTACCGGGGGTTGAGTGGGTCCATAGCAGTATAATGAGAAAAAACCCCAAAACAAAACCACAGCTGCCATTTCTCACTTTATTCAGGAATCTCTCTAGTTAATTAGCACACAGTGACTTATACATATTTTGTTTGATGAGTTTTTAAATCAATATAAAGAGCATTTTAATAACCCAAGAAATTTTCCCTCCTGTTACTATAGATCAGCTTTTCCTGTTGGATCACATAGATAAGTGATCATTTTGTGTCTGGCTTCTTTGGCTCAAAATATCTTTGAGATTTAGTCATATTGTTACAAGTAGTAGTAGTTATAGTGGTACCTCGGTTCTCTAACTTAATTCATTTCAGATTCCAGAAGGCTGTTTGAGAAACAACTTGTTTGAAAACCGAATCATTTTTTCCTATTAGAAATAATATAAATAGAATTAATTTGTTCCAGACCCCCACATGAGCCCCTGTTTTGTTTTTATTTAAAATATATTTTCATTTCAGGGAGGTTGGGAGAGGGAGAGAGAGAGATAGAAACAGCAATGATGAGAGATAATCATTGATTGGCTGCCTTCTGCACATCCCACACTGGGGATCGAGCCTACAACCCAGGCATGTGCCCTGATTGGGAATAGAATCGTGACCTCCTGGTTCATAGGTTGATGCTCAACCACTGAGCCACACCAGCAGGGCTGATTCCCTGTTTTAACCTTTCTCATATACAGTACATGTCTAATGCACTGTTTAGTTTATAAACAAACATTTATTTTCTTAAATTTGTCAAACCACCCTACTAGCCTTAAAGCAATCACTTTCAGCACTCATTCCAGGGTGTCTTACAGGCAGTCAGTAGTGCCATCTTCACTTTCTCACATATCACTGCCTCTGAAATGCTGTCACTGGCTAACTGCTTTTCCTTTATCCAAATCAACAATAGTTTTTCTACCTCTTCAATTGCCTGTGACTGTTGTTCTTTCACACCCTTAGCAATATTAGCACTCTTGATGGTCTTTTTTATGTTTTTTAAAAAATATTTTTTATTGATTTCAGAGAGGAAGGTAGAGAGAGAGAGAGAGAAAGAAACATCGATGATGAGAATCATTGATCGGCTGCCTCTTGCATACGGTACATGCCCTTGACCGTAATTGAACCTTGGACCCTTCAGTCCACAGGCTGATGCTCTATCCACTGAGCCAAATCAGCTAGAGCTTTTATGTTTTAAAATTGTGCTACTCATCCATTTCACCAGCAACAGAAGCAAAAATACCCACCAAAGTGTTCACTGCACAATTTCCTGAGATGTTAACAAGGCAAGGTTAATCTATAAATTGACTGATACTAGCTCATTCTCTCCTCTGTTTGTGACCTGAGAGACAATTTTTGTCATGCTGATATTTCAGCATGAAAGGATAATTAGGTCAAGAACCTAAATTAATAAAGACATTTTTCCCATGAACAACTTGGCCAAGAACCAAATTGTTTGAGATTGGAGATGTTTGAGAACTGAGGTTTGACTGTAATTACTTTTTATTGCTGAATGGTAGTTTATTTTATAAATATACCACAATTTGTTTATCTATTGTCTTATGATGGATAATAAGAATTTTTCCAGTTTGGGGCTACTATCAATAGACTCCTATAAAAATTCTTGTTCAAGTACATATGTTTTTATTATCTTGGCTAAATACTTAAGAGTAAAATTGATGGTTAATAAGGTAGAATTATGCTTAATTTTATCAATTTGGTTCTTCATTATACTACCCATTTTTCTGCTGAGATTTTATATCTTTTCATGCATTGTGACCATATTTTCCTTTATGACACTGAGCATAGTTATAATATCTGTTTAAAATCCTAGTTTGCTAATTGCAGTATCTGGGTCTATTATGATTGGAATCAGAAATTTTCTTTAAACTGAGAATTGGCCACATCTTCTGGTTCTTTGTGTACAGAGTAACTTTGGATAGTATCCTGGATACTGTAAATGTTATGTATAATATTCTGAATTCTATAATATTCTTCCTCAGAATGTTGTTTTAATTTTTTACTTTTTTTTTTTAGCAATTAAGTTGGTTGAATTTGCACTGAAAACTGTCTCTTGAGTAGCAACTCAAATATCAGTTCAGTTCTGTCTCCTTGTTGAGTGCTCCGGGTCTGTCTTGTGCCATAGGGTTCAGAAGTGGCCAGAGTCCAGCAGATGTACGTGCAGAAGCTGGCGCTCTCCCTTCTCTAGCTCTCTCCTTCCCGTGATCCTCTCCCTCAGTTTTCATGGTCATTGTTGCCCAGTCTCTGTCCTCTGGTTCTTTAGACCAAGAGGCTAATGGAGTTTCAGCTATCCCTGGCGGTACCTTCCGTAAACTCTTCCCAGATTTAAAGGCACCCCCTACCAAAGACAGTAACTTTTCCCCATGCCATTCTGATTTTCCAAGCATTGAATCCCTATCAGACTATGAGCTTGTGTTCATCTCCAATGCCTTCATTGTGTAGTTTATAATTTGTCCAGAGTTTATATTTGCTATTTACACGAGAGTCAGCCTGGTCGGAGCTGAATTGGCCACACAAAAAATAGGACCATCACTTTCATATTTTGAGAAACTGCCGAAAACTTACTTATAAAGAGCTTGGACCATTTCATGCTCCTATTGACAACATGTGACAATTCCAGTTCTGTGTCACCTCTATTTACTAAATCAGTCATTACAGACCTTCTAGTGGTTATAAACTGCATGTCAGTATAATTTCATAGCATTTCCTGATACCAGGTAATGTTGACTATTCTTATATTTTCCTTTGTGAATGTCTTCTAATTTTTAATTGGGTTGTTCATATTTTTATTGTCTATTATAAGATATACTTATATATATTTTGAATGAGTCCTTTGGTCAGAGATAAATAAAAAACATCTTCCCAGTCTGTGTCTTACCTATTTTCTTAATGGAGTCTTTTGATACTTTTGATAAGCAGAAATTTTAAATTATGATAAAGTTAAATTTATTAGTCTGTCTTTTTGTGGATATTGCGTTCTATCCAAAAATTTTTGCTTACCTCAAAGTCACTAAGTCATTCACTATTTATTTCTGACTGCTATAGTTCATCTCAATTTATTTTTATAGAATGACAAAGGGATTAATTTTAATTTTTTTTCCTATACCTATATCTAGTTGTTCTAGCACAATATTTTTTTAAAAAATATTTTCCATTCACCAAAAAGTAGTTGATCATAGATATGGATCAATTTCTGTACCCAATCTATTTTATTTTCTATTTGTCTGTTCTTATGCTGATGCTATATTCTCTGGATTTCTGTAGCTTTGTGCTAAGTCTTAAAATCAGATAGTGGACAGCCTCCAGCTTTGCTTTTACTTTCTAAAGATTATTTAGGCTACACTAAGTCCCTTGAATTTCCATATAAATTTTAGAGTCAATTTATTGATGCCCTTTAAGAAATCTGATGAAATTTTGGTAGAGATTTCCCCAATTTGAGGACAATGAACAGCTTAACATTATTTTCTTCCAGTATATGGACATATTATATGATCTAGGATATTTTTTTCTTGCCAATGCTTTATAATTTTCAGTGTAGACATCTCAGACCTAGTTTATATGATTTGTTGTAATATATTTGCTAGTTTTAATAAAACCTAAATGGTATTTTTAATGTTTTAATTTTTGTTGCTAAATTATATACAATCAACTTTTCATATATTGGCTTTGTATAGCGCAACCTTACTAGATTCACTTATTAGTTATAGTAGATTTTTTTGTAGATTCAATACAATTTTTAATTATATAGAATCAGCTTATCTAGGAATAAAGAACTTTTACATTTTCTTTCCCAATGGTTCTTTTCTTTTTTCCTCCTGTATTTTTTCACTGGCTAAAAATTATATTCTAGTAGTGGAAAATAATAGCAAGACTAGACATACATGCTTTTTTCTTTATCTTAGAGGAAAAGGGTCTAATGTTTCCCAATTAAGTATGATGTTAACAATAGTTTTTTTAAAAAATATATTTTATTGATTATTTACAGAGAGGAAGGGAGAGGGACAGAGAGCCAGAAACATCAATGAGAGAGAAACATCCATCAGCCGCCTCCTGCACACCTCCCACTGGGGATGTGCCTGCAACCAAGGCACGTGCCCCCGACCGGAATCAAACCTGGGACCCTTGAGTCCGCAGGCTGACGCTCTATCCACTGAGCCAAACCGGCCAGGGCAACAATAGTTTTTTTTTATAGATTTTTTTTTTCTGGTTAAAGTCCATTTAATTTCACTTCTCTTGGAGTTGGTTTTGTTTTT
Organism: Myotis lucifugus; assembly: GCF_000147115.1. Classification (NCBI taxonomy): domain Eukaryota; kingdom Metazoa; phylum Chordata; class Mammalia; order Chiroptera; family Vespertilionidae; genus Myotis; species Myotis lucifugus. Next base: position 798,104 of record NW_005871247.1, read on the forward strand.
GTTTTTAAAATCATTAATGGATATTGAATCTTGCCAAATATAATTTCTACCTCTGAAAGATGGTGGTATGATTTTATTCTTCTATTTTCTTAACATAAATTACATGGAGAAATTATTAAACTATTAAACCAACATTGCATTTCTGGGATTAATACTCATTTGTACATAATGTGTTATCATTCCTATATATTGGTTACTTACGTTTGCTAATATTTTGTTAGGACAGGTTTAATCTGTGTTTATGAAGATTATTGGTCTACAATTGCCTTTTCTTGGAACAGTTTCTGTTATCAGGTTATAATGCTACCCTTAAAAATTAATTTTTAACTTTCCCTCATTGTCCACTTTCAAAGACTTTGCATATAATTGCTATTATTTCTTCCTTAAAATGTGGTAGGATTCATCAATGAATCCATGCAAGCCTGCAAGTTTTTTTTCTTTTTGTAAGAAGATTATTTTTTAATTACAAATTTAATTCCTTTAATAAATATAGAGCTATTTAGAGTTTCTATTTATTGTGTGTCAGTTTGATATATTTAGTTTATCAAGGAATTGTTCAATTTCATCAGTTGTTTAATTTATTGATTTAACTAAGTTTAAAATGTCTCATTATTATAGTCTAGTGTCTGTAGAATCTGAAATAATATCCTCTCATTCCTCTGTATCTGGTAATTTGTACTTTCTCTCTTTTTTAAACGTTTTATTAATTTCTTTTTTCTTCAAAAATTAACCTTTTTCTTTATTTTTTTATATTATTTGTTTTCTGTTTTTATCATTTTTCTATTCTACTTGTGCTTTCATTTTCTCTTTTCTAGATCCTTGAAATTGAAACTTTGGCCATTTATTTTAAGCCTTCTTTTGTAAGTATTTAAAACTATAACATTTTCTTCTAAATATTATATTCACTGCATTTCACGAATTTGATGTTATATTTTGATTATTGACAGTTTAAAATAATACGTCTTGTAATTTCTGCTTAGACCTTTTGGTTATTTGAAAGTGTGTTGTTTAATGTGTAAATATTTTGGATTTAAAGTTATTTTCTATTATTGATTTCTTCATTTAATACCATTGTGATCAGACATTATACTCCTGATGAGACTTGTTTCGTGGGCCAGTATGTGGAAGAGGTTCGGTGTGCGGGATAGGCATGTTCCATGGTGAGGCTCCTCGGGGTTCTAATTTGTTACACACTGCACACGTCCTGTTGAGAGTATTTAACAATCTCAGCTAGATTCTTCTCACTGTCTTCTGTGTGGCATTTCATCTCCTGTCACTGTTCTGCCGGGCATGAAAATGGCATCTCTTTTTCTATAAGGAGATTGTCACTTTCTGAAGTTTAGTTCACTTAATATTCTCAGCTCTTTGATTTTTTTTTTCAGGAAAAGAAACCCCACAACCCTGTAACTTGCAACTTATCTGGTTGTTTGGGTTGTTAGGTGAGAGTCTCCTGTAATCTTTTGCATCCTAACTGGAAGTGGGCCTCCCACTCAGGGTCTTCTTTTGCAGGAGGCAGCGGTAAAACTTAGAGATTTTTTTTCTTTTTTATTGTAGTAAAGATAAAATTTATCATTTTAACCATTTTGAAGTGGCTTTACATACACTCAAATTGTTGTGCAACCATCACCTATTTCTAGAAAATTTTCATCTTCCCAAACCGAAACTCTGTACCCATTAAACAAGCACCCCTCACACCCTCCTCCCCAGTCCCACCATCCTTTCTGTCTCTGAGGCACCATTTCTTCTAAGTATTATGTTCACTGCATTTCACAAATGTGGTGTTGTATTTTGATTATTGACAGTTTAAAATGTTTTCTAATATATCTTGTAATTTCTGCGTAGACCTTTTGGTTAAGCAGAATTGCTGAATTATGTAGTGACTTAATTTTTAATTTTTGAGGAATTGCCATACTGTGTTCCAAAGAGGCTTCACATCAGGGTCTTCCTAAAAGCAGCAAAAAGTTTAATTTTAGCTGGAAAACCTTAAATCTGTGGTAGGAAGAATAGACATTTGGGTAGACCAGAGGCTCAGAAACAAAAGACAAATGTGTGACTGCATTTTCCAAATAGCACCCTGCTGACTGGGTTTCGATTCATCTGAAAGCACTAAGCTCATGGCATTTCACAGGAGATCAGTCTGAGGCCACAGGGACACCCTTTCAAAGGGAAAGGCCATTACCCCATCTTAGCAGAGATGGTGCCCTGTGACGTGGTTACATCAAACAGAGGAAAATGCTTAATGACAAAGTTACTCAGCTTCTATGACCTTCCCCTCTGGGACAGAGATTCTACCTTATGGGCAACACTGTAACCGCTTTCGCTCTCTGTTCTCTGTGGAAGATGTTCACACAAAGCCCAGGCAAACAGGAAGGAAACCCAGACTGAATCATGTATACTATCCTATATAATAAAAGGCCAGAGGCATCACCACTGAAATGACCAGAGACCAGACCACCAAAGCCCCTCGCAGGCTGGCCCTGCCCCCAAGCAAGCGGTTAGGGGCAATCAGGTAGGCAGGCAGAGTGGTTAGGGGCAATCAGGTAGGAAGGCTAGCTGTTAGGGGAGATCAGGTAGGCAGATGGCCCCTCACAGGGCTGCCCCCCCCCACAGAACCCTCGCAGGCTGGCCCTGCAGGCAGGCAAGTGTTTAGGGGTGATCAGGTAGGCAGGCTAGCTGTTAGGGGTGATCAGGTAGGCAGAAGGCCCCTCATAGGGCTGGCTCCACCCCCCGGCAAAGAAAGAGTGAGGCCCAGGCCAGCCAAGCCATTGCACCCCAGCCTGTTGCCTGCAGAGGGAGGCAACCAGTGACAGGGGAAGGGAGGCAGCGCTGCACAGATGGCAAGCAGTGGCAGCGGTGGGAGTGGGGCCAGCTGCCTGCAGCCGGAGGAAAGGAAAGCCCTGATAGGCCCTGATCTTAGGCCAAGCCTAGGGACCCTACCTGAGGGGTCCCGGATTGTGAGAGGGTGCAGGCCAGACTGAGTGACCTCCTTGAGTGCATGCATTTTTGTGCAACAGGCCTCTAGTTTTCTTATAAAGAGCAAGACTGGTAGAGTAGTATCCATTCAAAAATGAGCAAACCAAACAAAACAGCACAATGTAGGGTAGTACAGAATTCTCCAACAAAAAAGAGGGGAATAAATATAAGCTGCAACAATGGATGAAGGCTATACTTCTGAGGATGACTTATTTCCAGGACTGTAGGAATGATTAAAATGTTGTATTTTTCAATATAACTAAGAAACAAGGAATGAAAGTGGATATGATGAAGCTCTTAGAGCCGAGGAGCAAACTGGCTGTGCTGAGGAAATAATCATGAGACAAACAAAGCCGCTGTAAAACAAAGAGAGTAGCAGCATAGACTAAGGTAGCATTAAACACCAGATCATGTGGTGGATGCTATCCACAAACCAGAAGAAATTTAAAAAGACACAAAGGCTATCAGGCAGCAGAATAGTTCCTGTACATATACGGTACCAGGCAACATTATTGAAAAAAAAAAAAGTGACTAAAACCAAGATACATCTTGGTGAATGTACTTCATTTTAAGAATGAATTCTCCATCATTTAGATCAAGGCTGCCCCACCTCAGCAACAGTTGCATGTTGGACCACATAGTCCTCATTGGGACTGTCCTATGCATGGTAGGGTGGGTCACAGCATCCCAGGCCTGAAGTACCTCCTCCCTGGGATGTGAGAGCCAATAATGTCCCAGAAAGGGGCAGAAATCAGCCGGTTGGGAACCACTATGGTAGAGTGAGCATGTCGCCTAAAGGACAAAGTTGCACTGTTTACCTGTACAGCATGGCTCACCCAAGGCCTAGGAGCAGGTCCACAGGGTGTTCGAGGAGAACAATATGCCCCAGGAATTCTCTGCTCAGTCAAGATGTTGTTCATGGTCTTGTTTGCAGGCCTTAAAAACCAGCATGGAAATGAGTGCCAATCATGAAGGAGCAGGGAACACAGCAGGAAATTTACAGGAAAACCCACAATGCCCCGCACACATGGAAAGTTCAGCCCCATCACCTAAAAGTAGCTAAGATCATGTGCAGTGGAGCCAGCGTCCTCAGACACTTCTTGCACTGCTCTGATGGATGATCTGTGCTCATGCCTCAGAAACCCAAAAGCATACACTTTATAAGCTTAAAAACTTAAACTTTGTCTTAAACTAATCATGAATGAATGGAAATATTTATCTAAAATATGTATTGCCCTGTTGCTTGTAACAGGGAAAACGAAACATTAAGGATTGAACATAAATATATTACAATAGAGAACTGATCAATGCGTTTAAGTGGCAGTCATAGTCATTTTGAATAGAATTCTTACTGGGAAGGATAAAACTCCAACCATGCTAAAAAATGAAATAGATAAACGCACACATACATAGGGAAAGTGACTGGTTTAAGGTAATTACACCAAAAGCCACAGTATTTATCACTAGAGAGAAGAGTTGTTGTTTTTTTCTTTTTTGTGATGTTTCTGTATTTAACATTTTCCATAATCTGTATTTACCATGTTTGTAAATTTGCTATTAATTTTATAATTAAAAAACATTTTGAAATAAAAGTATAAACTAAAGAGATATTTTTATTGAGCATTTACTCTGAATTTGGGGGTAAAATTAAAGTCATTCTAGTGGTCTATTAGAGTGAACAAAATATTCTCATCAGACCCCTCTGTTATCATTTGGGCTGACCTTGGGCATGTAATAGTTCAGATTCCACCAAATCCCCCAGGTCATATTACCATAGCAGTCACAGTCATTATGAGCAGTCACCAGAGACACCAAAACGTGCGAGAGAAGCCAGCTAATGGGGACTCCTGCCCCCTTTAAGGATGGAATGCAGTGACCCCCAAAAGCCCTGGAATCCACTGTCTGATTCAACAGCTCACTTGAAAAAAATCTTTCAGCTACACAGGGAAATCTAAAGCACTGGAATATGATTTACAAAAATTAAATTGGCAGGGAATGTGGCAATAAAGTTGTCTAATGTGTTCCAGGGTGATGGTGAGGAGATGATTTAAAATAGCCAAGGGCAAGAACGATTTGAAATCGACTGCTGAGTGGTGAACATTTTCAGAGCAGTCTGAGGCCTGGGTTGGGTGTGCAGCATTTCAGTTCAAAGGCTGCAGTCCATTTCAGGGCCTGACAGGAAGAAGTAAGAGGCCAGTTGAATGCTTGCCAGAGGACATAACAAAGAATTCAGACTCCCATGCCCGGCCCTGCTCACACTCACGCACAACAATGGTTCTTTCTTCCTTGTTTGAAATGCAAAGCAGTCACTGTTCTGTTTCTACAGTTGTAGAATGAAATCATCTCTGCAGAGCTCTAACAATGGGTTGCCTTTCTATCGCTGGGTTGCCCTTTCCTTATTATTCTCGCTTTCTCTTTCCCCAGAATTCAGGTCTCTAAAGGCTAGTTCCAGTGGCTGTGAGCACCATGCCCAGGACACATGATTACTTTATTAGCTTGGACTCTTGAGTAAGGAAGAAAAGGACACAACATGGAGCAGAGGCAAGAGACACAGCATGAGTGAAAATGAAATCTGTTTGTTTCAAGCCACAGTGATTTGAAGTTGCTTGCTATTGCAGCATGATCTAGGCAAAGCTGACTCCTCAGGAGATGATACACCTACTACTGGAATTAAGACACACAGGTCCAGATACGCTCCAACCCTAATGCACCAGCTGGAATGCAGTTGGCACTCAACAGATGTTTGAAATAATAAATGCATGGAAGAGATCATGTTTCCAGTGCCAGTCTTGTCATTGGCAGACTGATATGATCACTCAATTTTATCTATAATTAAGGACATGGATAGCTGCTCTGTTTGCTCTGTTGTGATGAGCCAATATGAAAGTGTTTACAAAGATCAGAATAAGATAAAAAGTGTTGTATGGATGAACTTAACTTATTCAAGTCATTAAGAACAAGTGTTATTTCTATCCTATTTATTTGAGGGGGAGGTTAGTCATTCTTAATATATGCACAAATTGATTTTTTTTCTCTTGCCTCTAAACAAGGTAGGAAGTAGATAAATGGAACTGTGTATAATGGAAGTCAAGATAGCTAGTGTCTAAACCTGGATAACTTATCAAGTAGCTTTGTGTCCTCACCCAAGACACATCTCTGCTATGAACCCAAGTTTCTTTATCTACAAAATAAGAGTTATAGTCAATATCAAAGGAGTTCCCTTTCAAGTCTAACATTCAGGAGGGATTTCATGTGGGCATAGTCATGAGGCTGGGTGCCAACACTAATGGTGAATTGATCTGCAGCTTCTTCATGTCTTCGATTGGGACTATAGCTTCACCCTGCATGGCCATGTCTTGATCAATGACTGACCACATATATAACAGTGGTCCCATAAGATTATGATATAGCTGAAAATTTCTTATTGCCAGGACACCATAGCAATAATGTCATAGTGCAATACACTACTTGCATGTTAAACCTACTGTACTGCCAGGTGTATAAAAGTATAGCACCTACAATTATGGAAAGTACATAAGACTTAATAATAAATGACTATGTTACTGGTTTATGTATTTCCAATGTCATCATTATTATAGAGTGTACTCTTTCTATTTATAAAAAATGTTTGCTAATAAACAGTTGGCCATGTTACCCTGCCAGCAACCTCATATATCTCATATTTACAGTGTCTTGTGATTGCATCATTTTCTCTTGAGCTTGATTTTAATCTCTCCTTATTTTGTTCATCATGACCCCTAATCAAAGAAAATTCACTGCTAATGTTGCTAGTAAGAGGTCATGTTCAGTGATTGACCTGGAAGCAAAATTAAGTGATTAAGGATTACAAAGGTGAAAAATCAGTGATGGTTATTGCTTGCCAGCCAGGCATGTCCTATTTCATCATAGCTATGATCTTGAAGAACAAGAGCAAAGTGACGGAAGCTGTTAAAGGATCTGCTTCATTGAAAACAATGAGAGTAACCAAAAAGTCAAGAAGATCCTATATCACACATGGAGAAACTCCCCATGCCCTGGGTTTGAACAATGCGCACAGAACTCTATCCCTCTTGTCACAAGGACAGTCTCAGCCAAAGCAAAAAGTTTGTTTAAGATATTAAAACCAAAGGCTGGACCCATCTACAGCTTACTGCTAGCTCTGGGTGGTTTAAATGATTTGAGAATCTTTATTCATTACATGATGGGAAAGTGCGTGGTGAGTTGTGAGTGCTGATGTGAAGGCAGCTGAAGAAGTTTTGGAAACTCTAGATAAGCTGATTATGGAGGAAAATTACTTGCCGGAGTAAATATTCAAGTGGGACAAGCTGTGGAGTGAGAGACAGTGATACTGATGATCCTGACCATAGGTGTGTATTTGTGTCTTAGTTTGGAACAATAAAGTTTTAAAAGTAAAATGTATGTTTTTATTACATATATATATATATATATATATATATATATATA
>NW_005871247.1:805640-838849 GCF_000147115.1 Myotis lucifugus
TACTGTATATATATAGTATATATAAATTTTAAAAATAGGAAAAAGCTTATGAAACTAGGATATTAAGAAATATTTTGTATAACTATACAATGTTTATGTGTTTTAAGCTGTGTTATTACAAAAGTTGAAAAGTTAAAAAATACTAAAAACTTTATAAAGCAAAAAAGTTACTAAGCAATTTATTATTGAAGAAATAAAAATTTGTTTTATAAACTTAGTATAGTCTAAGTGTACAGTGTTTATAAATTCGACAGCAGTGGACAGTAATGTGCTAGCCCTTCACATTCACTCATCACTCACTCACTGACTCACCCAGAACACCCGCCAGTCCTGCAAGCTCCATTCATGGTGAGTGCCCTATACAGGTGCACCATTTTTGTTTTTTACATCATATATTTACTGTACCTTTTCTATGTTTAGTTTCATAAATAATTACCATTGTGGTATTCAGTTCAGTAACATGCTCTACAGGTTGGTAGCCTAAGAGCAATAGGCTACACCATAAAGCCTAGGTGTGCGGTAGGCCCATCTAGGTTTGTGTAAGTGCATTCTGTGATGTTCACACAATGAGGAAATCGACCAACAATGCCTTTCTCAGAATGTTTCCCCATAGTTAAGTAAAACATGACTGTACATCCGCCAATATTTCTAAATAAAAAGTGAACAATGGTTAATTGCCCAGATGCTTCCAAATATCCAGATGTTTGGCATGGTGAGCTAGCATGTGAGTGATTGACTAAATTGCTCCATTTTTCATCCAGGCATTTTGGCTTAGTTCATATGCAACTTCTTTCTCAAGACCTGGAAGAGAATTCTACATAAGTGTCAGAACCTAAAGGGAAGACCAAGAGAAAAAAGTATGGATTCTGAGCACTTTTTCATACACAGATAAAAGCGAACTCGAACTTATAGATAAGAGAGGCAAAGGTGCTTTTATGTCATCTCTTCAATTATTCCGCTTTGATCTCTCAGTCCAAATACAAGATTCATGACTCTAGATGGTTTAGGCCCTTAGAAAATATAGTGACTAGTGAAATGAGCAAGAAACTTCACTTCAGTCCAGTCACCAGGTAAGTCAAAGCTACAAACAAAGAGAGTGAACATCTGAGGGCAATCTCTCTCATTTGTTTATTCCTCTTTCTGCTCTCTCACATACTAAGCTGTGGGCATGCCTCAAGGCTCATTTCCATATCTTTAGCTCTTTCTATTCATCATCTTCAGAAATATACTCTTCATAACATCAGTAATCACCTGAACATAAATGTAGAGGGAGGATGGGAATGAACCTAAGCTGCCCCACACCCCAAAGCCATGCTATCATGTCCTAGCTGGGGAACGCATTGCAACTGTTAAAAAGGTGAGGTAACTTTCAAGCACCCACAAAAACAGTTACATATGTTGTGAAACATAATATGGCTGTGTTTATTAGATGAAAGTAAATATTGTAAAATTATGTTGGAAATAAAGAAATAAAAATTGGCCATTCATTAATTTTGACAAATAATCTTTGATCACTGTGCCAGTGCTCCCTATTAGTAACTTAGTTCTATGATGGTGAAAAACAAGCTACTCCAAAACCCAATGTTTAAAGCACTACATGTATTTTTTTGCACATGATTCTGAGGGTCAGCAGTTTGAGCTGGGCTCAGCTAGACAGTCCTGTTCTTGGCTGGTGTCATATTGCAACTGCAGTCGGTTGCTGTGTTAGCTGGGGACTGGCTCGTCTGTGATGGCCTCTAATGGAATAGCACATCTCTGCTCCACAGAGTCTCTCATCTGCCAGCAGGGTGTCAAGGCTAGTTCTCAACGTGGCGGCAGTGTTCCAAGAGCTCATGTGGGAGTGTGGGAGGTCTCTTGAGGCTTGGAGTTGGAAATGGTACATCACTTCCATCATATTCTAGTGCTCAAAGCAAGTCAGCTTAGTCGAGATTCAAGAAATAAGAAAACAGACTCAACTTTTCCATGGGCAAGGCTGCAAAATCAAGCTGCAAAGAGTTTGGAAACACAGAAAGGTGGAAACTGGGACATTCTTACAAGCAACCCTCCACATCCCTCCAAATACAGTTTCTCTACCCTTACTCTAATTTTTGAGTGAACTACGTCAATAGAGTCCCATGCCCGTTATCCCCTGGCTAATGAGAAATCAGAGGTGGGGAAGATATTAGCAAGAAGGGAGACAGTGAGTCTGTGCCCTGGCTTCCTCAGGCCGGCTGCTTACCTTGACCAAAGGTTAGTCTTCCCCTGATGTGCTCGCATAGAGGAGACCAGATACCAGAGAGGACTCAGGTCAGTATGGACTATGGAGTTGTGGAGTATTTTTCTAGTTGACGTGATCAGACAAGACCTTTTGGAGGAGAAGAGAGTTTTTACATAAATCTGAAGGGTATGAAAAAATAACTCTGTAAGGAAACCAAAGTGGCGGGTAAAGTGTTTCAGACAGAGGGACCCTGTGTTATAGACAGACCCTTCCTCCCAGCACCAGCTCTCTGGCAGCATGAATATTCCCTGTGAATGTCCTGCCCCAACCCCCAGCTCAGCAGCTTCCTAAGTAAAATGGTCATCTTTTGAACTTCCTGTAATTCTCATGAGCTTCCTTCATCCTATCTCAATAGAGTTATAATATGAATTAAATAAGACAATATAAATGGATCTGTTTAGCACAGTTTCTGGTATGTAGTTGATGCCTAAAAACTGTTCATTTTCTTCTGCAGATACCTAAGAAATTTTAAAAGCATTTTGCTAATTTATGTTCACTTACTTTTTAAAAAATATATATTTTTATTGATTTCAGAGAGGGAGAGAGATAGAAACATCAATGATGAGAGAGACTCATCGGTTGGCTGCCTCCTACATGTCCCACACAGGGGATCAAGCACGCAACCCAGGCATGTGCCCTGACCAGGAATCAAATTATGACCTCCTGGTTCATTCATAGGTTGATGTTCAATACTGAGTCACACCGACTGGGCTGTTTGATTATTTTTTAATCAAAATAATGTGCATGTATGGCTAGTGTGGCTGACAACCCACCCAGGTCCCTGGTCCTTTCTGGGCCCCATGACTGCCAACCGACAGCATGTGTATGTTGTGCCTGATACCTTCTCTCTAGAAACACAGCAGGCCGCTCTGCCCTCTCCCGTGCAGTGGGCCAGAGGTGTTGGGAAATTAGCAGGCCCTGGGAGAAGCCATCAGCCTATGACTGTTGGGGCCTGATGTACACATACCCCCAGCTCCCTTGCTTCTCAGGTGAGGTAAGTATGAGATTGGATTGTGCTATATTTTTAGTTTCCCCTGGAATTCACTCTAGTTGCCCACTAGGGTAGCTGGTTTAATAACCTAGTCTTTGTTGGTTCTCTTTCTTTCTTGTATCATTTCCCCCACTCTGTGCAGTGTTCCTCACATCCCCAGTGGACAATGTGCCTTCAAGTCCTAGTCCAAGATTTACTTCTGTGGGAAACCAAACTAGCAGTTTGGTTAAATAGCACTGAATAGTCTCTGACAAAAGCCAAGGAGCAATTCCTCCTAAGTCTACTCCTCAAGGACAAACATGACTCCTTCAGTGTTTAGTTCTTTTTTGGTACCTTAATAACTGCAGATAAAATGCTGATATCTGTGTGTGTGTGTGTGTGTGTGTGTGTGTGTTTTAATTTAACTAGTGTAGATAATAGCTATAGACTCCCTAATTTAAAAGATAAGTATTTGGCACTTATTGATTCCACCCTCATTCTTCAATACTTGACATGTATATTTTTATATTTGGTTCTGTATGGACTGAATTTAATTTTAAAACAATACATTTAAACCCCTATTTCTCAATAAATCAACTTCAGACAGTATATATTGACACCTCACTTAGTAAGGTGAAAATGGTCCCCCAGTCCTGTCCATGTCACACGTCCATGACCTAACTTCCATGAACTACACTTCACTTCCTGTGTTAGGTCCTGAATATTTACCTCCTACAGCCTCCACAGGCCTTCTCTGCTTTGCCATAAGTTGATTCTAAAAGTTAAAAAAAAATCTATCTATCTATATAAAAGCCATGCGACCAGAATGACCAGAACGACTGGTCGCTCTGATACACACTGCGGCCAGACAACCAGCTGGACCGGGGCTGGGGCCAGCCAGCCGTCCCGTGTCCCCTCCCCCTGGCTGGCCTGTCCCCCAATCGCCCCCCCACCCCGATTGGGGGAGGGGCTGGCCGGCCAACCTCCCATGACCCCTCCCTCCCCACCAGCCTGGCCCCGATTGGCCCTGATCTGTCCTGATTGGGGCGGGCCAGCCAGACCCCACCCTTGCACGAATTTGTGCACCAGGCCTCTAGTAATGTATAAATTTTTTTATTCTGAAAGTAGTTCTGCCTTATCCATAGCTTTGCATTGCATAGTTTCAGTTATCTGCAGTCAACTGCAATCCAAAAGTATTAAATAGAAAATTCAAGAAATAAAACAAGTCATCAGTTTTAAATTGCATGCCATTCCAAGTAGGGTGAGGAATGGTCCCTCCTGCTCTGTTTCATCTGGGATGGGAGTCACCCCTGTGTCCGGCCTTTGCACACTACATACAGGACAAGAACATGTTTTGAGAAAGACAGAGGCCACATTCACATAACTTGTCTTACAGAATATATTGTTTTAATGTTCCATTTAATTTATTATTGTTGCTAATCTCTTACTGTGCCTAATTTATAAATTAAGCTTTATCACAGGTATGTATGTATAGAAAAAAAACATACTATATATAGGTTTTGATAGTATCTGTGGTTTCAGGCATTCACTGGGCATCTTTGGAATGTATCTCCCAGGGATAAGGGAGGACTACTATATGCATACATATGTCCCTGCCATGTATGTTTTGGAATTTTTATTCCTTGCCCAAGAATATTTTTCCATTGATTTTTAGAGAGGGAAGGGAGGGGGAGAGACAGAGAGAGAAACATCCATGTGAGAGAAACATATCTATTGGTTGCCTCCCACACATGCACCAACCAGGACCAGGATCGAGACTGCAACCCCGGGCATGTGCCCTTGATTGGAATTGAACCCGGGACCCTTCAGTCCGCAGGCTGATGCTCTATCAATTGAACCAGACCTGCTAGGGCTAACTAAACATTTTTTTAAAAATTTAAGTGTCGTTTTTGTTTGTTGTGTTAATAGTTGTTAAACTCCCACTATGTGCCAGGTATAGCGAGGTGATGAGGACACAGTGTTGATCAAAAGACTCAATACCTGGCCTCGGAAGAACTGGTGGGAAGGATAAAACCAAGCAGATGAGTAAAGAACCAAGAACCTGTACGTGCTCCCAGGAAAAGCACAGGCCATCTGGGAGCTTACGACAGAGAAGCCTGATATAGCCGGAGGGGCAGGGAGCACCTCTTTAAACAAGTGTATTTACTCCGAGACACGCAGGGTGAGCAGACATCACCCAGGGGCCAATGTGATGCTCGTGTGCAGGTGTGTTTGGGGAGAGAGAGGCGAGCAGTGTGAAGGCAGTGAGATGGGAAAGAGCTGGACATCAGGGACTGGCGACGCTTGGCCTTGCGCAAGGTACCGAGGACTCTGGCTTTTATTCTCAGTTCAGGGGAAACCACCCCAGAGGTAAGACAGGAAGTCTGTACGTATACAGAAGCCCCTGGTGGTGGGACCAACGAGGAGGGTTTTGTGACTAATAAATGAGATCATGGAGATTAAGTTCTCAGCACAGCGTCTGGTGTTTAGGAAGTGTTTAATAAATACTCCGCTCTTTTATTTTCAATTAAAATTAATTGGGAAATGATTACAACTCTCCGAGCTTCATCTGCCTCCCTTGTAAAATAAGGGTAATGTCTGTCCCAAAGTGCAAATACGGTCCAGGGGCACGTAATAAACTACGCATGAAGCGTAACTAGTTGTTGTGGATGGATGGCGGTGGCCAGGGCAGGGGCCTCACCTCGCTCTCATCCCGAGGATATTGTCAGGAGTGTGGAAACCGCTCTTGGCTCTCGGAGAATAAACACGCGAGCACGTGTAGCCTGGCGATGGCGTGCAACTGTTCCCTTTGCTTTGACACGAGTGCTTTTCTTCCTTAACGCTCCCAGCTCTCTGCATAGGCGTGCAGGTGTCTGCCAGGGCTGCACAGCGCGCATTCGGCCCGCGCAGGAGCCTTGGCGCTCTTCCTGCCACCGCTGCCAAAGTACCCAAACCTGAGACAGCAGCACTGCGGGCTAAGGACCACCGCTGCAAGCTTTTAGGAACGTGTGGTTTCTATTTGTGCCAACGGGGGGTGCTCCTCTGGCCCCCATTTTCTGCAGGTGGTCCAGTTAATTTAACTCCCAGCCACTACTTTCTGCTTTGATTCAGGGAAATGACTTGTCTTTCCCATACATTTCAAATTCCAGAATCCTTTACATTTCCTGTGTTGCCTCCTTCTCCCTCATCTCCACCACCCTCAAACTCCAGTGCAAAAAAAAGAAAAGAAACATTGAAAAAATCCTACAGAATAAAAAATGTCCATGAGTCTGAACCAAATCTGGCATCGTTTATACCTGAGCAGACATTTGACTCTGTGGCCGGAAACGGTTTGCTTCAACACCTGAAGCTTTTTTTTTAATGACCTTATTTTAATGGTTTGATTTTGACAAATCCTGGGCTCCTGCTGAAAGGGATACGTGAGACACCTCATTTCTCGAACTGGTGACAGGAGTTTATGAAGTCTAGGCCGGTTCAATGAGGCGGAGCTAAAGGCAATTCTAAGAAATGAATAGGAGTTTCCAGTTTGGTCAGGCCCTGAAGGGGTGAAGGCCGGGGCACACACAGCATCCCTGAGGTTAAGAAAGGAAGGCTTCTCGGAGGAGGCGATGCTTCACAGTAGCAGCTGGAGGACCAGAAGACACACATCCCTGAGGCCCTTCCAGGATGAAGGGGAGCACCGAGGCGGGGCGCCACGAGCAGACAATGGAGGTTTTGAGTAGATATTTTCTAGGAGAAGCCAAAAGAAACACTCAATAGAAAGGAACCTGGGTAGCGTGGCAGGGCCCGTGGCCTGTGGAGGGTTGGAAAACAGGTGGGAATCGCCCAGCACATGCTTGAGCGCGCACACGGGTGTTGGCCTGTGTGCGCAGATACAAGTGGGCAGCTTCAGGCTTATGCTCCACACATTTTCTCAGAGACTAACAGGCACGAGGCAGCCATGACCATCTCACTATTCACTTTGGAGAGCTGAAGGGCACGGCCATACCATGTTCCGGGGGTTGTTAGGAAGGAAAACAGGAATTAATGAGTGCGGTCATAGACCCTCTGAGCTGAGACCCCTGTCCACTGAGGCGACCTGCTTCCCTGCCAGGCAGTGGGTCGCGGTGACCGAGGCAGAGACTATGACTGGGAAATAAACCAAAGCAAAACGAAAAAACACATCCCTGGGTCCTGTTTTCCTCATCTGTGAGGTGGGCATCTTGGGGGTGCCCTCACTCTGAGTGGGGGGAGTATTTTCAGGCCCTCCCTGGAGATCAGGGGTCGGAAGTCTTGATTACTATGAGGATAAACACAGTACGAGCCCCTGGCCTGCATTTCCCCATCTGTCATTTCAGGCCACAGTGACAGCACACCCCCTCCTGCTGGTGGCCTCACTACAATTTGAGGGAGTTGTCAGCTGACCTTCTAATGCTAATTATTGGACAAAGGTGCCCAGTGAAGCCAGGGCCCTGGCGTGTGCAGGTGGAACATCAGAGCAGCTCAGGCTCAGAGGAGAGCTTGCCGGTTCCCACAGACAAAGGACCACAGGATGAGCCTACTTTGGGGCTGTGCTGGGGTGGAGAGAGGGGAGATACTGCGTCAAGCTGAGATAGGTTTTGTTTTGTTCCATCTTTAGCTCATGTAAGTCGTGATCAAATATGTAAATGTTTCAGGCATGTTTAGGATGTAATGTGGCTTATTTTTGTCTGAGACCAAAGCTTCACAGGAAGAGTAAAACATCCTGTTAAGTTCTGCTAGCTAAGTGGCTCCTGTTTTCTTTCAATTACGCTCACGCCTCAAAGGGCTGCTCACGCTGCTGCCCAACACTCTGATAAGATACACGGATAATTGCCCCAGGTGGGTGTTTGGAGGATTAAACAAAATGTTTACATGGAAAGGCCACAAACAAAGAAGATGCCTGGGAGTCAAGTTCTCTCTTCTGTGTGTCCCTGGGCCGGCGTCAGGCCTCCCTCCTGTGCAGATGGTGCTCCAAGTCTCTGGGATGGCACAGTGTCTGCTTCATCCTTGTCAGCCCTCCCACTGGACTGGAAGTCCCATGAGAACCGGGGCCAGTTCTTATTGGTTCTGTAACCTTCAGCATCCAAACAGCAGGAGGGAGAGGCCCATAATGAGGGTCACTTCTGTCTTGACCAGCCTCCCTAAGAATTTTTCAGGCTTTAGCAATTCACTGCAGCTTCTCTGGTTTTTGATGCTTGGCTTTATGTCCATCCTTCCCCTGTACCTCCCAAAGTAATAGAAAAAGTGTATTACTTTCTATTATATTTAATGAGGAGATAAGCCTAGAATGTGCTCTTGCCGGGGCTGACCAGTAGACCCTGGACGACAGATGAATGATTACTCTCACACACATTTCTGTGAAAGAGAAGCTAAGGGGATAGTTGGCATAAGGAGTCAAAAAAGACCCAAATGCCTGCCTCCTTAGGCTTTTATTGTCACAACAGCTTGAACTAAAATTAACTTTAGATACTATCATTAGGGTAAGCATCCTTGAGAAAGTGCATGTGTCCTTTAAGCAAGGACGTGTCTAAGTAAACACTGGAGGGCTCAGACTTGTTTGGAAAAGTCAAGGCAGAGCAGGTGCCTTCAGCCAACTCCTGTCCTATGCCTCCCCACAAGCTCCTAATTTAAATGTAGATGAACTTGGCTTTGGCCACTTGGCCGGGAACCCTTGGTGAGAAGGTCCTGACAGACAAGTGTGGTGTATCATAGTGACCCAGGACAAGGAGAGAGGAAATGCCTCTCCTGTGTCTGCAGCAGGAGCCACCGACAAGTTCTCCTTCTCAGCCACCCTCTGCTTTCTCTGGAACAGTTTCTCCAGGTGTGGTCCCCGGACCTGCAGCATCAGCATCACCTTGGAACTTAGTAGAAATGCAAGTTCTCTGTCCCTTCCCCAGACCCCATGAGTGAGGAACCTGTGGGGCCCAGCAATACACGCTTAATAAACCCCAGGAGACTGCAGAGCCCTGGAGAGAGCACCACGGAACTCCTAGCTCATTAGGGCTGCAGCCAGGCTGCTGCACCAGGGCCTTTCTGAAGCCAGCAGGGGCAGTGAGGCTGTGCACCCTTCAGTTTGCTGGCAGAACTCTTAGTGAGCTAATGGGCCTCTCAGATGCCA
This sequence comes from Myotis lucifugus, assembly GCF_000147115.1. Classification (NCBI taxonomy): domain Eukaryota; kingdom Metazoa; phylum Chordata; class Mammalia; order Chiroptera; family Vespertilionidae; genus Myotis; species Myotis lucifugus. Next base: position 814,986 of record NW_005871247.1, read on the forward strand.
TCTCCTGCAAAACGAAGATTTCCTGGTTTTTGCCTTAAACCTGCAGAGTCATAATTTCAATAAAATTTTGGTAGAATTAGAAAATCAGCAAAGTCAGCCTCAGGCAGACATGTATTCTCTGCTGCATGGAGGCCCGCCCTCCTGTGGGGGCAGAGGGAGAGCATGCATGTTAATGTGCTCCCATCAGCCCCACGCCAGACTCTGGAGGACAGGATACTGTGGCATGCACACCAGGTTTGACTGTGAAACCTGCCTCCAGTTCCATGGGACAGGCAGCTTTTGGTGAGCTTGAGGGGTAGAGGTTGGAGATGATCAGAGAAATAAGAAGGAGTGTAACGATGACTTCTCAAAGTCCACAGGGACTGGCTTAGAAAGAACCCTTCACCTTGTCCCAACCTCTGAACTTTCTCAGATCCAACTTCAGGCACCCGGCTACCCTGGAGGCCCATTCACATGCACTTCTGTGAGGACTCAGGCTAGGGGAGCAGCAGCTCTGGCACAGCCCGTCCATTCATCACACAGACACACAGGGGCCCTCAGGGCGGGCACTGCCCTGGTAAAGGAGGGTATAACCTGCCTCAAGGAGCTGGCAGTCCAGTGAGGCTATGCATGAGGAATTGGGTAATTACAAACATGGTGCTACATCTTGATACAGGATTCTATGTAGGAGCGTTTAGATACCCAAGTCAGCCTTAGAGGGACCTGTGAATGTTTCCCAAAGGAAGTGAGTGAAATTCAAGGATAAACAAGAATTAGCTGGTGAGTAGTTGGTTGGGAAGATGGAGTGGATGGCGTGATGGGTGACAGAGAGTGTAACAGGCAAAACTAAGAGCGCACACACATTGAAGATGCTCAGCAGGTCCAGAGCAGGGACAAGGAGGGAGCAGGGAGAAGGGATGTGAGGTGGGAGCCCCACAGGAAGACACCACTGTGAAGTTTCAGGCAAACGGACATTGTAGACTTTCAATGGCACTTCAGCTGGAGTAGGTATTTGATTTGAATACAGTATTCGCCCCTTATCTGTGGGGCACACGGTCCAAGACCCTCAGTGGATGTCTGAAACCATGGCTAGTACCAAACCTTGTATAAACTATATTTTTCCTATACATGCATACATACATGCACACATGCATACATATCATGCCTACATACATTTTACAGCTTCTCTTCGGCATATCCGGATTGCCAGCATCACTATTTGTGCTTTGGGACCATTATCAAGCGAAATGAGGGTGCCTGGAGCACAAGCACTGTGATCCCATGCTACTGGATCTGCTGGCTGAGGTGCCTACTAAGTGGCTAAAGGGTGGGGAGCAGGTAAGTCACGGAGACTCTGGACAGAGGGGGGTTCCTGTTCTGGGTGGGGTGGAGCAGGACAGCTGGGGATTTCATCACCCTACTCAGAACGGCACACCATTTAAAACTTACAAATTGCTTGATTTTGGAATTACCCATTTAATATTTTCAGACTGCAGAGAGTGAAACTGCAAATAAGGGGCTACTACTTACAGGTGAAACTGGAGGGCAGCCAGGAGACCCACAGCTGAAACAGCTTCCAAGAGATACAATTCTGCGGGTACACATAACAAAGATTTGCTAAAACTCTGTGAGGAAAGTTTTAAAACTCCCCTGACAGACACCAAAGTGGGCTTCGACAAATAGGAAGTGTCTTAAGTTCTTAGTAAGGAAAACTCCACATCCTTAGTATGCTGACCTTCCCCAAGCTGATAGATGTATTTAAAATGACTCCAATAAAAGCCCCAATACATTTACCTGACAAATACTACTCCCCCCAAAGCTAAAGAAGATAGTTGTTCTTTTCTCTTTTTAGTGAGAATATGAGATGATGGATGCTAACTAAATTACTGTGGTGACTATTTCACAATATATGTAAGTCATCGTGCTGTCTCGCTCATGCTGCATACTTCAGCTTACACAATAAGGTCTCTCAGTTACGTCTCAGTAAAGCTGGAAGAAAGAAATAAACACGCCCCAAAGTTTTCAGAAGCTCACCATCCTCACAAGGTTGGTAATATTTTAACTATCAGGTTTTTTGAAATGTAGAAACTTTTATGTGTTACTTATTTTGATATTAAAATAAGTTTGATTTTTGAACCTGTAAGTTTCTTCTCTATTCAAATAAAAATAATTTTTATTTGCAATGCATTTCATATGTCTCATGTTATATAACATATCAATAGGACTAGTGACAATATGAATTCAGCCATAATTCTCCCCAACATAATGGAAAAAAGTCTTCAATTTTTTTCTAAAAAAAAAAAATCTAGAGAAAATGATTGCAAAGATTTTTTAAAACAAACAAGTAAGAATAGCCAGGAAAACTCTAAATAGCAACAGTAGTGAAGGGAATGGATTGTCCTATCAAATTTAGGAACATTTATCACATGGAATTATTTTTTATAGCATCAGATTGGACGCAGCCCAAATGTTTATTACTAACCCCACTAACAGATTGTTTGAATAAACTATGCTCTGTCTATCACCTGGAATACTATGCAGTCATGAGAAAGATCAGGAAAGATCTATATGTACTGAGTAGAATCTGAAAGCAGGGTACAGACCAGTGCATTTAATATACTCTTTTTTCTTGTGTAAGAAAAATGAGAAAATAAAATTCATAACTGCAAAAAAATCTTAAAATGCACTCAATAATTCTAATAGCATTATCATTTTAAGTATGTTTATGCATAGTACAAAATAAAGCAAATAAATATATATCTCAATGTCAGTAGGAACCAAGGTTTTTCATATAAAATCAAAAGAAAAAACTGTATTGTTAAATTTGAATTTGAAACAGGAACATGAACTCAGTTTCTAAGAGTGTGTATATACTTTGTGTCAGTCCACAAGAAGCAATGACACCCTAGTAACATGAGTACCTAGACTTGCTTCCTGAATCGCATTCACTAGGTCTAGGAGAAGGAAATAAAGCTCCTTACTGAAACTGCTAATTCAGGTCTTGAGCAGGGAAAGTACGAAGTCAGCCTGGAATACCTTGTTGCCCAGAACGTAAGCAAGTACCCAGAAAAAATGAGGGCATGTGCAAGGACAGAGGCGCCAGCTTGGAGGGCTCACACTGATCAAACTGAGCTCAGGAGAAGCATCTATGAGAATACTGTCTGTAACTGGTTGACACACACTGAATAAATTTGATAAGTCCATATTGATTAATGCACAGAGAGAAATAAAAATAAAAAAATGAAAGAAAGAGGAAGAAAGAGAAACTCGTTTGCTACCACAAAAGTGATTACTACACCAATTCTTTATTCTAAAAATCGATAAAGGAAAACTATATGCATTTGCTCTGCTTTTAAAATATAAAATATAGTTTATTAATTATGGAAATATCTATATACAAGTGGCAGCTAATGAATGTGGAAGAAATCATAACATTTTAAATTCACCATTTGGAAATCCCCAGTGAAATGCCTGGTTTGGGCAAGTCTAAACAATAGGTAATAAAACCACCTAGGCTGGCAGGGACCAGAATGTTCACATGCTGCCAATACTCACCCCACAGATTACATGTTAATGGCAAAGAGGGAAAAGACATTTTAACCAAGTGATCAAACTTAGTATCACTAATTGTAGGACATATTTTCTTATATGCCTTCTGATATGATATGTTATGAAATACAGGGTATCATCTATGCTCCATAGAATTCTTATAAAAATGCTCAACTTGAATCTAACCGACCCTTTAGATGTAACTTTCAGTTTGTAGGAAATAAGTGAATAGAGGAAAAAGTGAAGCAACCTGACAAACCCAGGTTTGGGGACATTCTGTTGGCTTATTCTTTTCACAAAAGGTCAAGTAAGAAAATAAAACAGGGGACTGAAGAGATTTAACAACCAAATGCACAAACACTTACTGATCTTGGACCATTGGGAGAGGGGGGAGAAGACATTTGGGAATTGCATATTTGCATGAGAGAATTTGTGTTAATTTTCTTAAGAAGCACAATCATATTGTAGAATGGAGGAGAATATCTATTTTTGGAGACTCATGCTGAAGTATTCAAGTGGGAAAGAGCATGATGTCTGCGAGTTGCTTTAAAATGGTTCAGCCAAAAATAAAAAGACAGGGAAAAGCAAATGTGGCAAAAATTTTACAAACGTTCATTGTCCCATTCTTTCAACTTTTTCTGGTAAGTTAAAAAAAAAAAAAGCTAAATAGAAATTTGGAAACAAAAAATTATCTGGATTGGGCAAGTATTTAGTAATTTACTGAGAATAAGAATATGTAAATAAAACAAAATAATCATGCATTTATGTTGCCTTTTTTATATGAATTGTAACATTGGGTTATTAAGTAATTAATGATGAAACGGTGATCTTTTAAGAAATATTCCAGCTAATGAATGAAGTGTGATAAGATTTGAGTATCACCATTTTGCAAATTAACTAATGAGTTAATTGGGATTCAGGTTAGATTCATCTCTTGGATCTAATTGTCCATTTACTCATGTTAACTGACACTATGTGAAATTCCACAGTAACTGAATCTTCAAAATTCAGACTATGGGAATCTCTACAGGACAAGTAACATGGTCCCTTTAATACAAATTTGCAAGAAAAAAGAAAGATTTGCAAGAGAATCTTTGGACCTAAGGATGCATATCAACCAGAGATCTTGGTGTTAAAACTCAAAAGAACTTGAAAAAATTTGTATAAAACATTTGAAAAAATGTGAACATTGTAAAATATTTGATATAGTAAAAATCATTGTACATTTTAAGGGTGATGACAGTATTATGTTTATATTTTTAGAACCCATTCTTGGAGATAAATATTGAAATATTTATAAGTGATTTATAAATGATCAATGTCTGAAATTTGCTTCAAATTATACAGAGGCTAGAGACAAGTGAATAAAAGTATAGATGAAATTAGATTAAGCAGATATTGGTAACTTTTGAAGTTAGATAATAAATACATCAAATTCATCATAGTCTTCTGTCTACTTTCCAATAGTTTTTAATTTTCAATAGTAAAAGGTTAAAAAAAAACTTGAAAGCAACAAAGCTGTCCTTCAGTAGGTGAATGGATAAATAAACTCTGTAACATCCAGATAATGGGATATTATTTAGCACTAAAAAGAAATGAGCTATCAAGATGTGAAAAAACATGGAGGAAACGTAAATGCATATTACTAAATGTGAGAAACCAATCTGAAAAGACTATATATGTACTAGAGACATGAAGTTCATGCATGGGGGAGGGGGTGTCCCTCAGCCCAATCTGCACTCTCTCCAATCTGGGACCCCTCAAAGGATGTCCAACTGCCCATTTAGGCCCAATCCCACTGGGCCTAAATGGGAAGTCGGACATCCCACTCACAAGCCAGGACTTCTGGCTCCTAACTGCTCTCCTGCCTGCCTGATTGCCCCTAACCACTTCTGCCTGCCAGCCTGATCACCCCCTAACCACTCCCCTGCCAGCCTGATTGATGCCTAACTGCTTTCCTGCCAGCCTGACCGCCCCCAACTGCCCTCCCCTGCTGGCCTAGTCACCCCTAATTGCCTTACCCTGCTGGCCTGATTGCCCACAACTGCCCTCCCCTGCTGGTCTGGTCACCCCTAACTGCCCTCCCCTGCTGGCCTGGTCCACCCCAACTGCCCTCCCCTGCTGGCCTGGTCACCGCTAACTGCTCTCCCCTGCCGGCCATCTTGTGGTGGCCATCTTTGACCACATGGGGGCAGCCATCTTGTGTGTTGTAATGATGGTCAATTTGCATATTACCTCTTTGTTATATAGGATGATTCCAACTATATAAAATTTTGGAAGTGGCAAACTATGAAGACAGTAAAAAGATCATTGGTTGCTAGGGATTAGCAGGGAGGGAGGGATAAATAGGTAGAGCAGAGAGGGTTTTTAGGGCAATAAAAGTCCTCTGTACAATGGTGGGTACCTGTCATATTATACACTAGAGGCCCAGTGCATGAAAATCGGTCCCCTGGGCGCGGGGGGCGTCCCTCAGTCTGGCCTGCGCCCTCTTGCAGTCTGGGACCCCTTGGGGGATGTCCACCTGCCAGCTTAGGCCTGATTCCATCAGGCCTAAGCTGGCAGTCAGACATCCCTCTCGCAGTCTGGGGCTTTCAGTCTGGGACCCCTCGCTCCTTACCGCCTGCCTGCAGTGGAGGTGGGAGAGGCTCCTGCCACCGCTGCTGCACTCGCCAGCCATGAGCCAGTCTTCTGGCTGAGCGATGCTCCCCCTGAGGGAGCACACTGACCACCAGGGGGCAGCTCCTGCATTGAGCATCTGCCCCCTGGTGGTCAGTGTGCGTCATAGCGACAGGCCATTCTGCTGTTTGGTCAATTTGCATACTAGGATTTTATTAGAGAGGATTGGTCTAATCCCATAGAACATAAAACACCAAAGCTGAGCCCTGATATAAACTGTAGACCTTGAGAGATAATGATGTGTTAATGTAGGTTCATCAATTGCAACAAAGGTACTGCTCTGTGGGGAATGCTGATAATAAGAGAGGCTGTGCGCATGTGTAGGAAAGGGGGTATCTGGGAAATCTCTATACCATCTTTTCATTTTTTCTTTGAACCTAAAACTACTCTGAAGAGTAAATAAGGTCTTAAAATACTTGTACAAAAGCAACATCATTAGTCATTAGGGAAATGCAAATGAAAAACATCATGAGGATACTGCCACATACCTGTGTGAAGGGCAAATAATAAGAATAAAAGACAAGGCCAGATTGTGGAGCAACTGGGACTCTCATTGGTCACTGGAGGAATGAAACAGTGATACAGTTACTTTGGAAAGCAATTTGGCTGTTTCTATAACGTTAAACATACACTTACCGTATGATGACTAATCCCATTCCTGGGCATTTACCCAAAAGAAATAAAAACATATGTTCACACAAAAACCTGTATGCAAATGTTTATAGTGACTTTATTCAAAAATTTCCCCAAACTGGAAGCAATCCAAATGCCCTTCAACTGATGAATGAATAAACCAAATGCAGGGCTTCTATACAATAACAGCTATTCACCAGTAAAAGGGAACGGGATACTGATCCGCACAACAGCACGGATACGTCTCAAAAGCATTAAGCTACACGAGAGACGGCCAACTCCATTTTTATGACAGTCCAGAAAAGGCAAAACCATGGGGCCAGTGGAGGGGGGGGGGCACTGACTAGAAAGAGGCATGAGGGAATTTTAGGGGTGATGGAACTATTCTATATCTTGATTTGTGGTTAAAAAAAATGGTATGATTTGTTAAAACTCACAGAACTGTCCCATGTACAGAGAGTGAATTTGATCTATATAAATTATTCCGGATTTTTTTTTTAAGTTAAAAACGACTGTGAGAAATAACACTGGGCTAAAAGCCCAATGACATTAAAATGAGGTCAATGAGCCAACAACTGCCAGGGCTGTGGAGGTGTTATGACCCTTCCTGATTTTGGAGAACAAATGTTAAGGGCTGTGGAGTGCTGGAAGCTTGTGAGGGGAAAAAAAAAAAAAAAAGGCTGAAGGGGCTGGCGATTGGCAGGAGACCAGCTGGGAGCTTCCACTGTGCGAGGCCGGCTCACTCCAGCTCTTCGGGGCGCAGTGAATCAAACCATTCATTTGCTAATGACCCCGGAGAGCGGCGCCCAGCCCCAGCCCCCAGGCCCACAGACCTCTGTGCTCAATCGTCTCTCCCGCGATCGCCCAGGAAAACAGACCGAGACCCCAGTGATGCGCATAGATGGGTGCAGCCGGGAGCGGGGTCGAAAGCCTGCCGCAGCCCTGTCCTGAGGGTCCCTCCCGGTGTCCCGCGCCCTTGGCGGGGGCGGGGGAGGGGAGTGGACTGAATTCTGGGGCGCGGTCCAGGCCGCACCTCTGGTGGGCAATATCTCTTCCCATCTTGTTGTCCCGTCTGCTTCATCACCTGTCAAATAGAAAGATTAGTTGTTTTGAGCAGCAAAGCACATTCTGTATTTGCAAGCGTTCTGTAAACTGAAAAAAAAAAGTGATTAATTCGGGGAAGCAAGGGCCCGGCCCAGCCCTCTCAGACAGGAGCCTGTCCCCCCTCCCCCGCACCTCCTGGGACTGTTAAATCTGCGGTAGGGCCCGCGCCTCCTCCGAAGGACCCGGCTCCCACTGACGCAGCCCCAACAACGTCCCCGGTGAGAGCTAAGCGGTGAGAGAGGAGCGAGGAGGCCGGGGGCCTGGGAAGAAAGGCAGCCAGCGCGCAGCTTCTCAGTTCACTGAGGCTTCGGGGCTGGGGAACCTCCACTGAAGGTCCGATTAAAGGACGCCCAGGGTTCCCAGACCTCGGCCCCTCGCAGCCGCCCTGGGACGCGCGCCTCTACCGTCCCCGCACCTTTCTCGGGCCTTATCCCTCTCGAAGCCCGGAGACCGGCGTCTGCGGGCCCCACGGGATTCCTTGGAGGGGCTCCTGGGTCAGCCCTCCACGCGGGCAGGTGCGGCTCGCGCCTCCCTAACCGGCCCCCGACGTGATGTCTGCAAACGCTGGGGCCATCTGCCTGGGGACCGTGGAGCCACCTAACGCCCAGGCGGAAAGGGGACAGCCCGTCCACCCCGCGCCCTTGCGGACGCCTCCGCGGGGCGATCTCCCGAACCAGGGACCCTCCCTCCGAGCTCGCAGCCTGGAGGCGGCTCAGGCCGGCGCGGCGCCTGGGGGACTGTTCACCGGTGCTGTGCTGCAAGGCTGTGGAGGGACCTCCAGGCACCTGCTCCGCGGGGAGAGCGGAAACGAGCCCAAGGGGTGGGATGGGAGGCGAGTGTAAGGTCTGATTAGGCTGGAGGCATCGGCCTGAAGCACATTTACTTGGGATTTTTCACTAGTACAGACCTTGACACCACCCGACCCCTCACCCTACTTGGTCCTGCGCTCTCACGGCAAGCCCTCTCCCCTGCGGGCCCAGACAGCCCTGCCCCTCGGAAAGTCCACAGCCCCAGGCTGGCAGCTGTCTGTCCCAAAGGTTCCCATGAAGTCTCCGCCACCTCCACCCCGAGGACCAGGGTTTCTGGGCCCAATGAAAGCGGTGGGAACTCTCTCCTGGACTCCCTCCTTAGACTGTGGGGTCGGCCCCTTGCTGGGCACGGGGGTGTAATGATGGAAAACTCGGGTCCGACATCTCCAAACAACTTTGCCCTCCCAGCTCCTCAGCACCCCACTGCACCGAACCTTCCACGTGAACACGTTTTACTCCCGCATGCCAGTTGGGAAAGGTTAGAAATACAGTCTCGCCTTGTTCAGGTTTTGCCAATATTTCCAGTTATTGGTCTCCGTAAAAGCCCATTCTTCCACTAAACTCTGTGGCCACTGCTCGCCCAGCTCCATGCTGCTGTTTACCAGAATTTCCTGGGCTCAGTGCCCCTCCTCTGGCCACACAGCTCCCCTGAAGGGGGGGGGGGGGGACACTGCTCAGTGAGCACCCAGGCTCCTTCCAGGTCTGAAACCCAGATTCAGAAACCACTGTACAGTCCTGGGCAACCCAGCGGGGTGTCTGTTGGGTATTGTATGTGACTCTGCTGTACCCCAGGGATAGAAGCAGAGGTGAGCTTTTTGCCTTTTGAACTACAAGACTGAACATTCTCCCTGTGCTTTTTAAAAAAATTATTTTCTTTATTGATCAAGGTATTAAATATGTGTCCTTATCCCCTCCTGGCCCCCCACCCCCGCGCATGCCCTCAGCTCCCTAGTGTCTGTGTCCATTGGTTATGCTTATATGCATGCATACAAGCCCTTCCATTCCTGTGCCTTCTTAGCTCCAGGAAGACTTGCATCTTAGACACCCCCACTCGACACTAAGGGTGGTTAGAGGACGCCCTCTGCTTGGCCGGCTCTGCCCTGGGTCTGGGACTGGGACCCTCTCCTGGACATCTTGGCTGTGCCTGCATTTGAGCCACAATCCACCCAGGGCGTCCTCTGTGGGGCTCCTGGACCTGCGCAGTTCCTCCGTGGAAAGCTGCAGAGAAGCCCATGGCCAAGGCCCACTTGCCTTTCTGCTATTGGGAGTCAGGTTCAGTATTCTCTAATATTTTCAGATTCAAAAGATCATGTAAATTAGAGATAAGAAATCACCATTAGGTCATTTTCCTATCCCCCTAGGGCTGAAGTGGGATCGATGATGCCTGTTCTCCAGCTCTTTGTTCTCGCTGTGTTAAATAATGTAAGAAGTGGGGCTTTTATTCTTGAGAGAGTATTACATATTCTAATAGAGTTTCACAGTTAAGAGGACCTTTCATCTTTGGCCCCAAGTTTCCTTTCTTTAAATTCATTTTATTACTTTATTCTTTGGATCTCTTTTAACTGCAGTCTCTCCCTTTTGGGGTTTAAACCCTAAGGACAAATGTTAGGGTTATTAAAAGAGGAAGGCACGAGGCCAAAAAGGGTGAAGAATTATGAATTTATTAGGTTATCTGGATACCCAGATGGGCTGAGCCCCAAAATGGCACCAGCCTCCTCAGACAGGGGGTCAGAGGTTTTTAAGGACTCTAGGTGGGCTTTTCTGGACAGAGAATTCTCTGTGCAGTTCTGGATTCTGGGAAACTCCGGAGGGGGAGAGGTAATGGTCTTAGCAAGTGGAATGTGGTCTAAGCAAGCAGACTGTTCATTGTGAAGTGGCCTAAAGGGGAGTTCCCAGGGGAGGGGTATCGATTCAATTATTTGATCAGATCTAACAACAAAGTTCTTAGAATTGGTCCTGTGAGCAAGACACATGAGCCCAGCCGGCCGGGAATGGGAGACAAGTCCAATGGGACCAAACCCTTCCTTCCTGCACAAGTGGGAAGAATTATGGAAACCAACTGAGGAGTGAGTGATGCTAGCCCAGCTCTGGGGGTGAGATGTAACACTGACATTTTTCTCTAGATAGTTTATGATTCAAACAATAGAAATTGTCTGTTCCATTCAAACAGTCCAGCACACTCAGGAACACTTTTTTCCCCTGTTGCGTTTCACAGTGACGTTCTTTCCCACAGATACCACCTGTTTCCACTTGGGGATGCAGGGGGTGGGGGTGGGATTGAAGGCCCTTGGGGGAGGTGTTTCTGGAAGCTGTAAGGGAAGGAGTTTTCTCACCGAGGTCTCAGGGTTGTCACCTTTCCAGCCCCTGTTCAGGGACCAGAAAAAAAATCATTTCAGTTTTCAAAGACGTCCGTGGAGTACTGGCTTGTTAAGAGACAGTAGTAGATAGTTGGTTCAGCTCTGCTCTGTTGGTTCTGCACAAAAATGGGGAAACCATTTGCTGATTTGGCCAGAACTCTTTTTTTGGACTCTCCTGTCAGTACTTTTCTTGTATCGTGGCAACCTTTCTTTTAACATTTGGTCCCTCAGGGACCCCCAACCTCTCCCACAGCCCCTGCTCCTAAGCATTTCCCTTTAGACTTTATTTCTTTCTTGGCACTTAACTTCTAAGACTTGGAAGGGATTCTGGTAAATTAACTTAACATCAAGTTCCCCTTGAGGGACAAGGCGTGGTTACTATTCATCTCCAGTGCTCACGCTCACACAAGACTTGTCTGTGCAAAGTAGGTGCTCATTCAGCATATGCTAATTAGAAGTGCACTACAGCTATAAGGAAAGGATTTCAAAGACATGGATCATTGCTTGAAAACCTTTCTTCTTCTTTTTCTCTCTCCTTTCCTTTCTTCCTTCTTTCCTTTCCTCTTCTATTTCCTTCCTTCCACCTCCCTCCCTCATCCCTTTCTCTACTGGAAATATTGTTGAGCATTGTATCATAACAAGCATATTTTTATCTTTCAAAGAAAAAAAGAAAATAAGACAAACCAGGTATTTTATGAAAATTGTATTCTATTGGGAAATATAATAACCAAGTCAACACAGAAACACATATGTTCAGAGAGTGACCAGTGCTGTGAAGAAAATCAACAGTGATGTCATGCAGAGTGATCGGGCTACAGCGGTGGAAGGGGAAGCAGGGAGAAGGAATTTCTAGAACTGCTAACCATGGCAGCCTCTCTGAGGTGACTGAGCTGAGTGTTGAACAAGAAGGATTCACTATGTGAAACCTGGGGGTGGGGAGCGTGCCAGGTGGGTGTGCAATGAGTGTAGAAGCCCTTGGAGAGTCAATGGAAGGCCAGTGGGGCTGGAGACAGGCTGGTCGGGACCAACTGTGTCAAGGTAATGCCTTGAGACAACAAAAACAAGTATGAACTTTAATCAGTAAGGTCATCCTTCACCTTTGTCATTTTGAATCTGACTTGTCAGGGCTTTTGGCTTCAGAGTAATTGTGATAGCTGTGGAGCAAATTGCCCCAAGCCATAGTGCCTTGAAGTAGGAATAATCCCAGATGACCTCACAGTTTCTGTGGGTCAGGCATTTAGGATGGAGTCTCCAGTTCCACTCATTGGAAGGTTTGACGGGCAGGAAGATCTCCCCAACTGGCCCACTCCTGTGCCAGGCAAGTTGTTGCTGGTGCCCGTGGGGAGAGGCCTCAGTCCCTATTCACATGAACCTCGCTACAGGGCTCTGGAGTGTTCTCTGATGTGGTGGCTGGTTTCCCTCAGCGTGAGTGACCCCAGAGAACAGGCAGCATCTCAGAAGTCACACGTCATTATTTCTGCAATTCCCTGTCGCTTACACAGGCCAGCCTCTGGGTCCCAAAAGGCATGGGTACCGGGAGCTGCGGATCATTAAGAACAGCCACAGGTCTGTTTGCATATCTGTTCAAACTTGCTGATTTCTGAGGTCTTTCCTAAGCCTGAGCTTTTATGGTGAGAATTTCCATGAATACCAATGTTTTCACAGGGGTTCTAGTTTTAATTAAATCATTACTCTGCTATGAGTGAAGGGCATAAGAAGATGAGTAAGAGGAGTAGGATGAATCTCACGGCCCCCTTAAATCAGACCACAAAAGATGCTGCAAGGCTTACACTAAAGTTGACACAATCCTGACTGGGGACAGGAAGATAAAGCTGCTGACCTTTAAGACTCACATAATGTGATGGACTTTGCAAGACTGAGCTCAGGGAATATGCTGCCACGCCCAGGCTGTCTTCCCTGCTGCTGCTGGGACTTCTCCAAGCCACAGGCATACCAATGTTATCAGCGGGGAAATGCTAAGAGGGGCAGCCTGACAGTCTGGCATTGTCCTATGAGATTTATGACCAGATTTCAACAAATGACCTTTTCTCTCATTTATTTTTCCCTGGGGCAGTCGATACGCCTCCACGCAGGCTCCTGGGGGAGGTTTAGGAACACCTGCCTTCAAATTGCTTTCTGTTTGACCTCGAATGTTTCTGGGCACTTCTTCTCGCTCTTGACTGGCAGCGTCCTGCAGGCAGAATGCCGCTATAGGGAGCCCTGCGGGTGGGCAGCAGAAGACCTCCTGAGGAGCAGCTGTGACTCGCGGCAGAAATGTTCCACAGTTAAACTCAGTCACAATTCCTTCTGCACCTCAGCACAGGAGGGACTAACATTGTGAAAATCTGGGGGAAGGAGAAGAGGGTATTATGGGCCAGGCAGCAGAAAGGGAAAAAAATCTGTCAACATTACAAAACGTGTAAGGAAAGACATCATTGCATCATTTGTGATTTGTCTAAAAAGCTGGATTCAGATCCTGATGTCTGACCATGTCTCCATGCTTTAGTTTTCTCAACTACGAAGTAGAGATGAACATCTTCATTCCTCACAGGGTTGCTGTGAGGATCAGATGATAGTTACAGTTATTAAAAAATACTTTCAAATGCACTAACAGTTGTGGATGGGGAGGCCAAATGCAGATTTGGGGCCTTCCCAGGAGATGGGCCTCAATGGCCTGGGGCCAGCGAGCACAGGGCCGGCCACGTGGGGCCTGTGGGCATTGCAAGCCGGTGGGTTTGCTCTGCGGGCATCTCTGGGGGGTTGAGCAGAGGAGGGGCAGATCCTGACTTACACTTTAATGCTGCCTCACTCCCACTCTGGTGCTGAAGAGTCCTGGGAGCTGGGGGGAGGCTGGAAGCAAGGAGCCCAGTTAGAGGTCATTGCTGTGATGCAAGCCAGAGAGGTTGCTGCTCTGACCTGGGGGCTGCAGGGGAGGTGGTGGGAGCATCTGACTCTCACTACATGGTGTGAGTGGCTGTGCCCTCGCCGGTCCTCAGACTCATCCTCAGCATCCTGCCCACCACTCCCAGCTGCCCTGTGGTTGCATCTTCGGGTCTGAGCTTCTTCTCAGCGGTGCAGATGGTCACACTGCTCACAGTATCCTGCCAGGACCACCATTCAAGGGCTCTCTGAGTTCTGATTCACTGTCCTGGGACCACACCTAACGTTGCTTCAGACCAAGGAACCCAGCAGGAGAGTGAGACACACAGGCTGTGGAAGCACATCCCACACTTTCAAGCCCACAGAACAGCGGGCTCCTCTTACAGGCACAGTCAGGTCCCAGTGGGAAGCTGGCATTCTGTGGAGAGGGGGGCCCTGGCATCAAGGTGAGACTCTACTCAGGGAGCCTCAAAGTCTGGGCTCTGGACCAAGAACGTCAACACCATGTGCGAGTATGTTAGAAATGCAGAATCCTAGGCCCTGCCTCAAACCTGCCTCGGATTCTTTGTGGTGGGGCCCAGGAGGCAGGTTTGACAGGCTTTCTAGATGATTCGGATGCAGCAGAATGGCAGGGAGGCACGTGGTGTCAGATCCCCAATAGGCAGAACACACAGGAACAAGAACCGAAGGGTGAAGGATGAGTGGCTCCTCTTAACCGCTCTTTCCAGCGACTCACTTGAGAAGTTACACTTCCCACCCTGATCTTCAGGCTCCACTAGATTCAGGTCCGAGGTCCCGAGCAGAAATGGCTCCGTGGGGGGCACATGGAAGCACTCAGCCAACTTATAGCTCTGGCAACCGCCTGGCTGTGGATCAACAGGCAAAGACATAGTGATTGACCCTAATTATTTTGAGGAAATAGGCCTGCTGTTACAATGGGGGTGGGAGGTTATGTTGGGAACAACAGGGAATTAGAGCAACCGCAGCCTGATGAGGAAAGGGCAGGGCAGCAGGGCTCAGACTCCACCAGCGAGAGGGTCTGGACCACTCACTCCCCCAGGTAAGCATCTGAACCAGCAGAAACACTGGTTGGAGTGAGGGGAATCAGAAGTGGGTGGAATAGGAGGGAGATGTCACAGCATTCGGAGCTTCAAGTGCAGTAGCAGAGACAACTTGTCCCTTTTACCCTCTTGCTATATTCTTCTCTTGTTTGTTTTGTAAAGAAATTTCGACCAGTCACCACCCTGAAGACACAATGGCAAGGCATAGTGAACATATCACCAGGCAGGAGTACAGCTCAGTGGTGCAGAGGCTGGGCTATAATAGACTGTCAGAGACACAGCCATCACCATGGACTCTGCTGTCTTGGTGAGCTCTGCATGATGGCTCCATGCCAGCATCTGTGCCCACAATCACCATACAGTGATGGCGAACCTTTTGAGCTCGGCATGTCAGCATTTTGAAAAACCCTAACTTAACTCTGGTGCCGTGTCACATATAGAAATTTTTTGATATTTTCAACCATAGTAAAACAAAGATTTATGTTTTTGATATTTATTTTATATATTTAAATGCCATTTAACAAAGAAAAATCAACCAAAAAAATGAGTTCACGTGTCACCTCTGACACGCGTGTCATAGTTTCGCCATCACTGCCATAGACCCTGCTGTCTCAGTGAGCTCTGCATGACTGCTACATGCCAGCATCTGTGCCCACCATCACCATGGACTCTGCTGTTTCAGTGAGCTCTGCATGAGCTCTGCATGGCTGCTACACACCAGCATCTGTGCTCACCATCACCATGGACCCTGCTGTCTCAGTGAGCTCTGCATGAGCTCTGCATGGCTGCTATATGCCAGCATCTGGGACTCTATAGCTGGGTCTTTTTCTGGAACTTGGGAAGCCAATGTGTTGTGTGTGAGACAGGTTGAAAGTGCTGGGAATTAGCACTCCCCCCACCCACTCCCAGGCAATGATTGATGAGAGTTGATGTATAAATATCAGAGCCTCCTAGCCTCTTGAGTGGGATAGTATTTTACATTATTTGTCAGAATTCCCTTATAGAGTTAAGCTCCAGTTGTCTACCAAAGCAGTGGGTTAGTGAGGTATCTGCATCAGCCAAGTTCAAATCAGAAAACAGAGCCACACAGTTATTTGAGCATGGAAAGTTTATTATAAACTAGAGGCCTGATGCACGGAAATTGTGCAAGAGTAGGTCTTCCTTCCCCTGGCTGCCGGCACTGGCTTCCCTCTGGCACCCGGGAACCAGGTTTCCCTCCAGCCACCAGCAGGCACCCGGGACCCTGGCTTCATCCAGATTGTCATCCAGAAGGACTTCTGGTCTAATTAGCATATTACGCTTTTATTATTATAGATAATTAGTAGCTATAAGAGAGGGATTGAAATAGCAAGGATTGAAGTATAAAATATAAAGTGATCTATAGAGAATATAGGAAAAGCAGATATAAGGAACACACTTACCCTTAGGGCTGAGGCAGAGCACCCAAAGAAGGAAAAACCTGGAATAACAACCCCTCACAGCACGTGTGGCTCACTGGATGGTGAAGTCTGTGAAGCCTAGGTCATGGAACTTTCTGAAAATTCTCCCCTGGGTTGTCAGGGGAAATAGTCCAAGAGAGGTTCCATCCTTCAGAACGCACCTAAAAATTTTCCTAGAGGTTGCCAGGGGACATAGCCACAGGGAGGTACTTAATGGGGACATTCCATTCCAAAGATGTTCTAGGGAGTTCCAGGGAAAGCTCTGGGCTCTGGGCACTGGGGAGGCTGTCTGTGCTGTGGGCGACTGTCTGAGTTCAGGGAGCTGGCTGAGCTGAAGGAGCCTGAAGAGCAGATAGCACCAGAACTTGGTAAGTGAAACTTCTTTTTGTTCCATTGTCCCTCCTGTGCTGTCTACTGTAAAAGTTTGACAGTGTGCCAGCTGGCATAGGAAAAATAGTTACAGGGCCCACCTACAATACTGCAAAGTAGGCAACGATGGATGAATATGGAACTAAAAGACATTATATTGATAAGATGAGACTCTGTGTATCTTCCCTTTGTCCTTTCCCTTTCTCATTCTCCAATCATCTGACTTCCCTAAATTCTAAATAAAATACCTGCACTTGAATGTTGACTCACAGTTCACTTTGAGGGAAACTGAAACTATGGTTTGGAAAAAAAAAAAAAAACAAGTGAAAAAAAAAAAGAAGAGGAATGCAAATTAAAAAACACACAAAGCTACTAGGATTTTCTGATGGATTGGATTTGGAATATGAGGAAAACAGAGGCCTTAAGAATAGCTCCCATATTTTTGGCCAAGACAAGTAAAGGTTCATTTTTGCAATATTAAGTTTTTCAATACAAGAATATGATGCATTCATCCATTTTCTTTACAGAGGTCTTTTGATCTTATATGGGGTTTATTCCTGGGCATATCATAGTTTTGATAATATTGTAAATAGTATAACTTTAAATGTTATTTTCAAATTGTTTGTTACTGGTATAAAATCTACAATTGACTTTTTATATCTGGCCATCTTGTTGACTTAATAATTTGTCCCCATATATTTTTTTTGGATTTTTCTAGTTGTACAATCATACCTCTGTGAAAAAATGAGATTTTCTTTTCCTTTATAATCTCTGTGTTTTATTTCTTTTCTTTGCCTTTTTTCAAAGTAACGAGATGTCCACTGACATGTATATAAGTAGTAATTGTGAGTATCCTTCCTGCTTTGTTCTCAACCTCACAGATAAGAGCTTTTATCATTTTGTTATTGAGTATAATTCTTACTGTATGTTTATTACACACACCCTTTATCTTATTAAAGATGCTCCTTTCTATTGCCAGTTTGCTAAAATGTCTTTTTAACCTCAAATAGATGATTAATGTTATCATATGCTTGCTCTGTCTTTTTTGAGATGATCACATGATTTTTCTTCTTTGTTAATTTTCTCTCCAGAGTCTTGCTAAATAAAAAACTTCCATATGTACCTTGAAATCTTCCTGGAATATATCCTAGAAAGTGATGAATCTTCTACTGGGATTTTCTCAAAATGATTTGGAGTTTCTATCATTTGCCTCACTTTTCTTTCTCTCTGTCTCCCTTTTCAAGGCCCTTTGAATTCCTTTTTCTTTGGAGAGAATTGGCTCTTACTAGTACATGATGAAGTATTGGTGATATGGGCTCTTCCTAATCTCAGTGATGATGTATTGGTGATGTACTCTTCCTGATCCTCACTATTACTACTTATATACAACACTGCAGTGTTAGCTTTATGCTCTCAGCCCTTTAGGCTCTGAGCCTTTGAGACTTAAAACTTTTTATTTTATTTTGATATTTCTTTTTTTTCTTAATTCTTTATTGTTGAAAGTATTATATATATCTCCTTCCCCCCTCTGTCCCCATTGACCTCTTCTAGCCCGCCCTGCTCAGCTGCCCCAGGCCCCTACCACCCTATTGTCTGTGTCCATGGGTTATTCATCATACATATACAAGTTCTTTGATTGATCTCTTCCAACCCCTGCCTTCCCTCTGAGATTCCACAGTCTGTTTCATGCTTCTATGTCTCTGGATCTATTTTTTTTTCATCAGTTTATTTTTTTCATTAGATTCCACATATGAGTGAGATCAACACTTTCTTAGCAGAAAAGCCTTTGCTTACAAACACAATTTTAATTTAAAAATTATGATACCATTTTATAATTTTATGAACCAATTCTAAAAGTAATTCAGAGTTTTATCCTCTGTTGGGCCATTAAGCCTCAGCCTCAATATGTAGTATTTCTAATGTAAGTGACAGAATGCAAAAATGAATCACTCAGGGCAAATATAGTCATTTTTTCAAAATATTGTACTATTTGTTCACTGACTTCACTGGGAATAAATATAGGGGGACTCCAGGCAGGAATCAGCTGTACTCCTTCAGGTGACAATGACGGCAGCTGGATCTAGAGAGAGACCAGTGAAGAGAAGAGCAATAAATGGTTGAAGGGATGTTTAGGAAATTGGATTATTAAAACGTAGAATTTGATTAGGTTATGCAGAGAATGAAAGATGAGGAAGGAGTCAGGAATAGTGCTTGAGATTTGGAATGGAAAGTGGTCTCAACGTTGGAAGAAGAATATCATGAGTTTAGTTTTGGACATATTGAAGTGAGGTGCCTAGAGAGACATCTACATGGAGATGTCTGGTAATCAGCCATCTGTAGAAGGCTGATTATCAGGGAAGAAGCCTGGCTGCAGGCAAAAACTGGCAATGAACATGGAGGTGCTCACTGAAGTAGATGGATGATCAAGAGGAAGAGCATAGAGCTGTGATGGCGAACCTATGACACGCGTGTCAGAGGTGACACGCGAACTCATTTTTTTCGTTGATTTTTCTTTGTTAAATGGCATTTAAATATATAAAATAATTATCAAAAATATAAGTCTTTGTTTTACTATGGTTGCAAATATCAAAAAATTTCTATATGTGACACGGCACCAGAGTTAAGTTAGGGTTTTTCAAAATGCTGACAATCCGAGCTCAAAAGGTTTGCCATCATTGGCATAGAGTGAAGCCAATAAAACACTTAGGGCTGAACCTGTGGAATTCCAACTTTTAAATTAAAAATACCTTTAAGTGGAAAAAAAAGATATATCAAACTGTACATAGCATGTTTATATATTATAGTAAAAAATTACATGTTTATACTCAGGATTAATTTTCAGTCAGTATGTACCAAATAGTGTTATAGTCAACAAACCTTACCTAGTGCCCATGCTGTAACATTATGTTGAATATCACTTGTTTATACATTATTTGTTTTTATTAAATTTTTCTTCTTTTTGTGTTTCTTATAAAGCAAATGATATGTTTGTAGACAGTACATGTATATTATATTATTTATGTTTTGCTCTGACAACTTTTATTGCTAAACTTAAAGTTAAATCTCTTCATAAACCCGTGAACT
Organism: Myotis lucifugus; assembly: GCF_000147115.1. Taxonomy (NCBI): domain Eukaryota; kingdom Metazoa; phylum Chordata; class Mammalia; order Chiroptera; family Vespertilionidae; genus Myotis; species Myotis lucifugus. The sequence continues at coordinate 834,926 of NW_005871247.1, forward strand.
TTCTTTTCTTTTCTTTTTTTTTTTGCAGTTTTCTTTTTTATTTCTATTCCCTCATCCTTTGATAACTATCAGCTTGTTCTCTATATCTATTGGTCTGTTTTGTTTATTCATTTGTTTTATTTCTTTAGATTCCACATATAAGTGAGATCATACAGTCTTTTTCTTTCTCTGTCTGACTTATTTCATTGAGCATAATACCCTCGCAGCAGTTCTCAACCTGTGGGTCGCGACCACTTTGGCGGTCGAGTGACCCTTTCACAGGGGTCGCCTAAGACCATCCTGCATATCAGATATTTACATTACGATTCATAACAGTAGAAACATTACAGTTATGAAGAAGCAACGAAAATAATTTTATGGTTGGGTCACAACATGAGGAACTGTATTTAAAGGGCCAGAAAGGTTGAGAACCACTGCTCTAGGGCCATGCATGTCATCACAAATGGCAAAATTTTACTCTTTTTATTGCTGAATAACATTCTACTTTGAATGTTTATTGCTGAATAACATATATTGAGGGGAGGCATGGGACAGGAGTTGACTGAAGGCACCTGCCCCTGCCTTGACTTTTCCAAACAAGTCTGAGACCCGGGAGTTCACTTCGACACGTCCTTGCTTAAAGGACACTGCAGACACGTGTCTTCTCAAGGATGCTTACCTTGCTGATAGTATCTAATAGTTAATTTTAGTTCGAGCTGTTGTTACAGTAAAAGCCTAAGGAGGCAGCCGAACAGGGCTGCTTAGTTCCTATAGTGAAGCAGTCCCTTAGCCTCTCTTTCACAGAAACATTTGTCAGAATAATCCATTCATCTATCGCTCAGGGTCTGCCTGTCAGCCCCAATAGATGTATGTATATATATCCATATTCGTCTATTGACATCTAGATCAGTTCCATATTTTGCCTATTACTAATAATGCTGTAATGAACAGAGGGATGCATATATCTTTTTAAATTAGTGTTTTTGTTTTCTTCAGATAAATACCCCAAAGTGGAATTGTGGAATCATATGGCAGTTCTATTTCTAATTTTTCCAGGAAACTCCATGCTGTTTTCTATAGCAGCTGCACAAATTTACAATCCCACTAAAAGTGTATGAGGGTTCCTTTTCTCCCCATCCTCACCAGCACTTGTGGTTTGTTGATTTGTTGATGATAGTCATTCTGACCAGAGAGGTGAGATCTCATTGTGATTTTAATTTGCATTTCACTAATGATTAGTGATGTTCAGCATTTTTTCATAAGTCTGTTGTCCATCTGTATGTCCTCTCTGGGGAAATGTCCTATTTTTTTAATTGAATTTTTCTTTCTGGTGTTAATTTATATGACTTTTAAAAAATATATTTTGGGTATTAATACCTTATTAAATGTATTATTTACAAATATCTTCTCCCATTCAGTAGGTTGTATTTTCATTTTGTCGATGGTTTCCTTTTTAGTTTGATATAATTTGTTTATTTTTCTTTTGTTTCCCTTGCTCAAGGAAATGTATCTAAAAATATATTGCTAAGAGCGATGTCAAAGAGTTTATTGCCTATGATTTTTTTCTAGGAAGTATCCAACAGTATAACAGTCAATGAACCTTGATTAGTGCTGGTACCATAATTGCATTTTGAATATCAGTTGTTTACACATTTTTTTAAGACTAGGACAAACAGTAGTTCTCTCTAGTCCGTAGGATTGAGGATAGCTTTTCTGTTTTCATTTTCTTTATAATTTCTAGAATTTCTGCCAAGATCATATTTTTAGTGCTTTGTTTCTAGGATTTTACTTTAGTACTAGGGCTGATATATGTTTTAAAAAATAAGAATTTGTGTTAGATCTATTATTTTAAAACCTAGCTGATAGTCAAAATCAGCTTAGGAACCTTTATTCAATGACGAGTCAGACTCTGGACAAATGTCCACAATCTGATATCTGGATGGGGGCCCAGTCATCAGTGTCCCCTCAAGTAACTTATGGTGAAATGGGGATATCTGTGGACTAAGTAGTTCCTAGTATCCACTCTATACATTTCATGAATGTTTGTACTATAATGAAATGTAAAAAACATTTTACAAAAGGTTTTTAACTTGTAAATATTAATTACTCTAAATGATAAAATTAGCTACATTCTTAAATATTGACTAAAAGTCAAATTAGGAGATGACTATCCTCATTGCAAAGAGATTGCGTGTGAGATTTTATTCAACAGTGATGCTCTCTGGTGTACTGGTGGGTTGTTCATATTTGGGAGGATACGTCTGAAACTTGAACCATTGAGCCAGACCCATTGGCTTCATGCAGCAGCTCCAGGTCAGCTGCCAGCAGTAACCATCCCGAACAAGGAGGAGAACTGTCACCTCGCATTTGGGATGATCAGAAATGAAGAGTTGGACCACACAAAGTATGTTTATTGCACTAAATTTTAAACATGATACAAAAAGTTAAATTTTGGCTGGAAAAAAGAGATAAACACTATTTCCTGTCAATTACAGTAAATTAAAATACTCTAATGAGATGGCTCAAGAAACAACAACAACAAAAATATCCAAAAAAGAAAACAGACATTATGGGGAATGATACAGAGCTTAAGAGTGAGACTCAACGGACTCTGGGTACACATTAGCATCACTTGGAACCTGTCCAGATCAATTACATCAGAACTTCGAACCTAAAAGCCTCAGCATTCAATTTTTTTTTTTAAGTTCCCAGGTTATATTAGCAAGCAGTCGGAATTTAGAATCTCTGAACCTAAATGTACTTTCAGTTGGATACTGTCCTGTAATTTGCTTCCTGATTCCATCCATTTTAGAGTTCCTCCTCTATCCCTTGGTAGCAGGGTAAGGCCTGGGTGGGGGCCGAGACAGTTCCTTGGTGTGTGACCAGTGCTGCTACACAGACCCTATGCTCAGAAGGGCCGTGCACTTGTCTTAATGTTCTGCTGCTCTCATCTTGAAATTCCTAATAATTTTATCTTTGAACTTCTATTTTGTGAAGTTCTATGGGACAGTGGAGCATGCATATGAGCAGAAGATGCTGCCCCATCTACATGGAGCATTCAGAATGTCCCATGAGCACAGACTTCTGGAAGACCCAGGGTGCATGGGATTCAGTGAGACTCAACTTGCGCACAAGTACAACTAACTAATCAGAGGCCATTTAAGCTGCAACTTGTTTCAACTGCAGGAAGCAGGCAATGGCATTGTGAGTGACATGGAGGACTAAGGAACACTCTTATATCCTTTCTTATTCATGTAACTCCCCTGTGGTAGCCACCTATGTACACTGAAAACCATGGCCTGGAAGGTAAGAGAAAGTTCCTTTCCTCTGTCCTTTCTCCCTCATCAGTTAGCCTAAGACAGAACTGGTACAATGTGCAGGTGTCAAGAAGTGAAATAAAAACAGTTTAGTTACTTTTGTGCCGTGTTTCCACTATTCTGGTAGGAATGAAATATAGAGGCATGTGTCAGCTATAAGATACACATGTACAACTAGTGAGACTGCATCCAAGTGAATGCATTATATTTGTATTTAAATCTGGCATTGAACAATGTAAAGATGAATGGCAAAATTTATGCTAGTTTATTTTTTTTGTTTTGTTTTTTTCCTTAGCACATTAAGTAGCAAACAGAATCTTGACAAATAGAGAGAGACTTCAGGAAAAAGGGAAAGGCACTTCTTTCCTGCTTTTTGAACAAAGGGCCCCAAATTTTCATTTCATACCAGGTTCTGAAAATTATGCAGCTGGCCCTGGCAGGGTTGCAGGAAGTGGGACGTACACAAAAGTGCCCCCCACCTACTGGCCCCGCACAAGCTCCGCGAGCCTGGCCGGACAGAGGACCTGCCCTGGGCCACGCACAGGCCCAGCAGCTGCGTTTGCGCCTGGCGGAGACTTGACCCAGCGAAGACGCCGGGACTTCGCTGCACCTCGGATCCCTGACTGCT
>NW_005871247.1:838949-887218 GCF_000147115.1 Myotis lucifugus
CCAAAAAATGTCCTCCAGACCAAGTAATTGGACTGGGCGTGTTTTGCCATAAACTCATCCCGACAGCCCTCGGGTGGAGAGGGGAGGGAGAAATGAGCAGGAAGAAGCCCATGAACTTTCCATCAGGAAAATAACTAGGTTCCTTCCTACTCCTTGCCCCAGAGATGAGCTACAAAGAGGGAACCTGCAGGGGAGACAGAGGGGCCAATGGGAGGAGCCCTGGGGGGACGCCAGCCCTGGGGATCCCGGCCCAGGTCCGCTAAGTCCAGCCCCAGTGACCCTGTGCAGTTCTATCAACCTGGCTGAGCTTCTGTTAGCATCCTGCTAAGATGTCTATAACCTTGAACTTATCCATATGCTTAGAAGAGAGTTATGGGAAGGGAGACCCAAGCATCAGCCACCACCTTCCTGTCTTACCTCGGGTTGGAGGGTGGCCAGGGTTACAGGCCTCCGTTTGGGCATAAATGGGCAAGTCAGACTGAGGAGCTGAGCTCTCTCTCCCCAGGCACGGACGCAGGGGGCCAGGTGTGCTGTGGGTCTCAGACTCCTGCTGTAATTCCGGAAAACCTGAGGCTCATTTCATCTTGAGCTCTAGCTGTCTGGACTAATCATCTTCCTTTAGACTCCCGCGGATTAGCCGGAGTAGTAAGACCTGCTGCTCAGGCATCAGTCAGTCACCAGGGAGCTGAAGCAGGTAGACTAATGCTGGCCATCACCCTTACTGACAGGTGGCATTCACGCCAGCTGTCACGGACTCCTCACTCCCCAGAGTATTGCTCACAGGGGAGTCCGTGCCTACGGTCTTTGCACAGGATTTGATTTACCGTGGAGCCCCGCGCATCACTTTAGCTTGTGTACTTGTGTTTTTCTGTAGCTAGTATTTTCTAAGTGGAGACTTGAATCTCATGCACAAGAATTTATCAGACAGTGTTAAATAAAAACCTGCTATGCACTAGGAAGTTTTTGGTCAAGAGTGTGGTCATTGAGACCTTTGAAATGATCTTTGTCATAAAGCAATGTTTCTCAATTTTTCCCCCATTATTGCTCCTTTAAAGAGAAACATTTAAGTTCTCCCTAACAAAATAAATTGAAATGATTTTGTCAGGTAGCGTTGAGGCTTGGAGGTCCACAAACCTTTGCACTAAGATTTCTCCACTTCCCACCAGCCGATTTCACCCTCTGGGGGGCCATTGGCATTGAGAAGTCCTGCCATAAATGAGTCGCTGGCAGCATCTCAGCGGGAGAGATATGTGAGGAGGCAGAACAGCATGAGTTTGAAATAACAAAGTTTGAAATCAGATTCCCTACACTTGACATAAGTGTTTCTAGTCCTCAATTTCCTCACTTATAAAATGGTCCGATAGTGGCTGCTTCCTCCGTTTTCTCTGGGGATTAAATTAGATAGTACTTATGTAGCTGTTAGTAAAATGCCTGGCATGAAGTAAGCACTAAATAAATGGTAGTCTGGAACCAAAGTCTATATTAGTTATCTACTGCAATATTCGAAATGGCCAAACTTTGCAGTTTAAAAACAGCAGATGCATGATCTCCAGCCATTTCTGAGGGTAAAGAATCCAGGGTCATCTGGGCCATGTGGTTCTGGCTTAGGGTGTCTCATGAGGTCACCATCAACTATAGCTGCCTCAGAGACATCCTTTTGGAATTGCTCTTCCATATTTTATGTGACATACGAAACAGCACATCAAAACTCAGCATAACTTTTATAAAGACACAATCGAGGCCTTATTTCTTATATTACATTATGTTCAATCCTGTTTTGGGAGGACTTGCTGGACAATTCCATATAAGAAATACCTGTGATTTCTGGAGTGATTGGTTTATTTGTCACTTAAGGATGATCTACAATATGGAATAATCAGATTTCATTTTTCACACTGGAATAAGTAAATGTAGGAAGATTGTATAATATGTATGTACATTAGATTCAGGTTTGGCTCTACCAGATGTTCTTGTCCTATTCCCTTTTCTATTCTCTCTTTCTTCTGTTTTTATTTTCTATGTTCTTATAGACTTCCTTAAAACCGTTTGTGAGCAAGACAATATATAAGTTAACAAAACAGTTAACAAGAACATATTTTATGTTGTTATACCTATATAAGAACATAAAATATAAATATAGATAACCTAAGAATATATTTTAAATATATCCTAGAAATACTTAGATTTAATAGAAATAAAAACAATGCCATTTACAATAGGATAGAAATGTGAAATGGGTAAATTTTATAAAATATGTGCAACACTTCTACATTAAAAATTCCAAAACACTACTGAGAGAAAATAAAGGAAACATGGATTAGAAGACTTGAGATTATTAAGATGGCAATGATCCCAAAGCTCATATAAAGGCTCCACATAATTCCAGTCAAAATTACATCAGGCATTTCTGGCAGAAATTGACATGCTGATTTTAATTTTACATTAAAATGTAGAGGACCTAGAATAGACAAAAGAATTGTGAAAAATAGTAAAGTTGGAGGACATACACTACTGGTTTCAATATCCTATATAATAAAAGCCTAATATGCAAATCAACCAAAAGGCAGAATGACTAGCAGAACAACTGGTCGCTATGATGTACACTGACCACCAGGGGGCAGACGCTCAATGCAGGAGTTGCCCCCTGGTGGTCAGTGTGCTACCACAGGGGGAGCACTGCTCAGCCAGAAGCTGGGCTCACTTTCTGATACTTCATTATTGGTATATAAGAATGCAACCAATTTCTGAATAATTAATTTGTATACTACTACTTTATTGCCTTCATTTACTAGTTCTGGTAGATCTTTGGCAGAATCTTTAAGGTTCTGTGTATAATATAGTACCATGCCATCTGCAAATAATGATAGTTCTACCTCTTTGCAACTTGGATACATTTTATTTCATCTTCTTGTCTGATTGCTGTGGCTAAGACTTCCAGTATTAGTGGAATAAGAGTGGTGAGAGTAGACATCCTGTCCTATTCCTGATTTTACAGGGGACACTTTTAGTTTTCCCCTGTTAAATATGATATTGGCCATCTTTTTGGCATATATGACTTTTATGATATTGAGATATTTTCTCTCTATTCTCACTTTACTGAGAGGTTTTATTATAAATGGATGCTGGATTTTGTCAAATGTTCTTCCTGAATCTATTGATATGATCATATGATTTTGATCCTTCATTTTTTAAAGCTTTCTGAATCTTAATTTATTTTTGTATTTTTCAAGTCAAGATTATATGAACTACCCATTATTTAGATACCAGAATAAAAAGAGCAAGCAAAGGATGTATAGATTATCTGATTTTTTAAAAATCTGAACAGAAATTTATTATACAAGTCTGTTAAATAGAATGGTAAAAACTGAATGTTTTGTATTATGGAGTCAGTACATCAAGTTTTACTTCAGAAGTCAATAACTCTTCTAACTAATTCTGCAATAAAACAAAACCAGTTATGCAGAAAAAAGAATGTCCCTTTCTGAACCTCAACCTCCATTTGATAAGACTGATTTCATATCTAGCTTATTTATAATATTCAGTTCAGTTCTCCCACTGCAAATAATACATTAATGGTGGTTGATGAGGTGAAATCAATTTCTCTTAGGATAGTTCAACATAACCCAAATATTAAAAAGCTATTAAAGATTCATGGATTCATGGAGACACCATAAACCACTACCTAAGGAACATATGTGCATAATAGTTTTATAACATATTTTTAAACATAAAATCTCAGTCAAAGACAATGATAATGTTGCATACTCAGTGTGTTTGTTCATGTAGTGCATTCCTATGACTCATTTGGAGTTTAACACCATATAAACACCACACTTCTAATAAATGGACTTTAACGTACACAAATCCATCCAATTCTTAAAAAAAAAAATCTAAACATCTTTTAAGACTTTGAACTTGAAATTTAAAGACTTTGTGTTTTAAAATCCCAAATACTGGGAAGATTAGGTGTGAAACATAGTAAACTTATCTTGTAAGCAGGATTGGACATACTTTTGTAGGAACCCTCAGAACAACTCAATATTACAAATTGAGAGTGACACATTTATTATTTGGCCAAACAAAATTCAAATGACTTTCCAGGATTCAAATTTATCCCAAGAGATATACAAGAAATGAGTATAACTGTGGCAGCTAAAGAAATCTGGCACTCTGCAATAAGTGCTATTATTCAGTGATGCTGTACATTTTGATAGTACACTATGATTTGTTTGCTTCCAACCATCATGGGGCACAAGAAAGTGAAACTCAAGGCTATCTTGCCAGAATAGGAGACATGTTGACCCCAGTTTTAAGTAGGATTCTTCATTGAAGGAAAAGACAGAGCCATACCAATCAAATTAGTTGACTTCCAATGGTTTACATCCCAGGGTGAATCAGGTGACACTAATTTAAGCCCAATTTAATTTAGGCAGTTTTTCAACTATAAGAATAAGGTCATTCTTAGGTCATATTAATAATTAAACCAACATATACACAATTAGCAATAGCCTATGTAATATGATAAGTTTTAACTATTTGTTCTCAATTATTTTATATTCAGTTAATTTGTTGCTTGGTTTTAAAAAAAGCTCAACTTTATTTTACAATGTACTTTGCATTTCCAAGTGTGTTCTGTAATTATTTCATCGAAGCAGGTACAGTTCTCTGGATTCTAAGAGCCAAACTCAACTGTATCTTCTGTAATCTGTTTAAATTCATAATTGCGTCTGCCATCCAGATGCAGGTAGTACTCATGGTGTTTCCAAAGACACTTTCTGTGTGACAGAGTGAAGAGGGTGATGCAGACCCCTGCATAATGATTGCCGATGTAGCCTTCCATGTCCACACTCACTGAGTGTGTGCACTCGTCCAAAATGGCAAACTGGGGTTTATGATGAAATAATCTTGCCATTGCCATTCTTTGCTTCTCTCCACCACGGAGTACATCCATCCAATCCTGAACATTGTCCCAGCCTCCTTCTCACTCAAGGATATGCTCCAGCTGGACATTATCTAGGTATTCCTTCTGTATTAGGGCAGATATCCCCTTCCTTTTCTGGTCTCACTTGGTCCCGAAGTGTTCCACGGGTCATATAAGGTCTCTGAGGAACATAAAATAACTTTGCTCTTTCAGGTTTAATTAGATGTCCTCCAAAAAGAGGCCATAATTCACCAAGAACACAGAAAAGTGAACTCTTCCCATAGCCATTTGGACCACAAATTAGAATGTTGGCACCAGATTGAACTTCAAAACTAAGGTCTTGGATCAATATATCTCCATTTTGCGTTGCTAAAGGGACATGATCAACATTTTATGTTATCAGCATTGATAATTTCTCCAGTTCCAGGTATCAAGGGAATGCTTTGTGCTCCTTCAATACCCCTTTCTTGTTGCGAGATCATTGTGCATTCATATTTTCCATTATTTAAATCCTTTAGCACTTGCATTAATTCTGAAATCCAAGCAGTAAAACCAACCAATCTAACATTTCACAGCCAGCCAAAACTACTTGACCCAGAGCTTGGGACATTCGCAAAAGCACCCTTCAACTTGGTAGTAGTCCTTCCGAAGTTCTGGAGGTGGCCAGGGTGAGACAAATCTAGGAAAGGGCAGCTGACAACAGGCAACCAACTACAGGGGCAGGAGATTTGTCAACTATGCTATCAATAAAGCCCATAGAAAACTGAAACAAAATGAAATTATGTAGGCATTCCGTCAGTTTTTGGAAGACAGTGTGGGTTTTCTGCTTTTCTCTTTTATTTCCGTCATAAAAGGCAATTTCTTCACTGTTTGCGATGAGCCAGGAATTAACATATCTATACTCTCCTTCATACTTTTGCTCAGTTACTGTCATCTTACTAAGGAGCCTTCTAGGTAGAGTTAGGAATAACCCAGAAACAAGCAAGTAGGCCATCCTGCGCACTGGGCCCCGAGCTCCTATTGCACTCATAACTTGAAGATATACAAAACTATCTCTAAAAATGGCTTACAAAGATTTGAATACAGATCAACTACACTGTCACAAAACTTTTCTACACCTTGTGCAATCATTTGGTCTGGATTAGCTATTCTGTTGTCCAGATTTCCCGTTTTATAATATGTGAACACTTGGAGATATTCTTCGCAGAGCCATTTAGTTAGTCTTACTTGGAAGCACAATGTGAGCTCATTTAACCCAAACTCCAAGAAGCTTTTAACCAGAGAGATGAGAGGCATGGCAGCCATGAAGTTGAATAAGTATCTCTTGAATTCCTTCCTGCTATGACCAATGATACCACTTTCAATGAGTGTCCCATTTTGAATCATTCAAACATCACAATATGTTTGAGACACCAGCATAACAGCAATAAGTACCAAGTAACCCATCTTTTTACAAAATGTTCTAGAGACCATGATTTTCAGAATCCTTGAGAACAACACCGCGTCCACCATAGCTGTTCTTTTTTCCCTTCTTTCTCATTTTTTTTATAATGGTGGCTTTCTACTTTTCTTACTGTACAGGCAGAGAGTGAGACGCAACTTGTGGAGCAGGCAGAGCAGCAGGAACGCAGCCCCACCAGGGAGAAGTTTCCCACCTTGCTGAAGGCCGCCATGGCACTCAGGAACAAGCCAGTGGGGCCTACCCTTCATTTTTTAATGCAGTGTAGAACATTAATTGGTGTTGAAAAATCCTTACATCTGAGGAATAAATCTCTGTAGAATATGGTGTATAATTTTTTAAATGTATTGCTGAATTTGGTTATATCTTTATTATTTTTTTAATCATCACAAGATGATGTTTTTAATTGATTAGAGAGAGAAGAGGGGAGAGGGCGGAAGAGAGAGGAACATCAATGTGAGAGAGAAACATCAATATGTTGCTTATCACACATGCTCCAACTGGGAATGAAACTGGCAACCTAGGTATGTGCCCTGACCTGGAATTGAACCCGTGACCCTTTGGTGCACAGGATGATGCTCCAACCAACTGAGCCACACTGGCCTGGACTGTTTTGCTAATATTTGTTGAAGATTTTTACATGTATGTTCATCAGAGATATTGGCCTATGATTTCTTTCTTTAAATGTTTATCTGGTTTTGGAATCATTATAATGCTGTTCTTGTAAAATGAATTTGGGAGTCTTCCCCTTCTTGAATAGTTTGAAAAAGATAGATGTTAGTTTTTCTTTAATTGTTAAAATTTACCTGTGAAGCCATCTGATCCACAACTTTTATGTTTGTTGAGAATTTTTTGATCACTGCTTTGATTTCTTTGGATATAATTTGTCGGTTCAGATTTTCTGATTCCTTCTGATTCAGTCTTGGGAGCTTGAATGTTTTTAGGAATTTTTCAGTTTCTTTCAGATTGTCCAATTTGTTGGCATAAATTGCTCATAGCATTTTCTTATAATTCTTTGTATTTCTGTGGTGTCAGTTATTACTTCTCCTTTGTTTCTGGCTTTATTTATTTGGGTCCTTTCTCCCTTTTTCTAGATGAGTCTGATTAAAGTTTAACATTTTTTTTAATCTTTTCAAAACACAGCTCTTGGTTTCATTAAAATTTTTTTAGATTTTATTCATTTATTTCTGCTCTGATCTGCCCCTCCCTTCTTCTACTCACTTTGGGCTTTGTATGTTGTTATTTTCTTTCTTTTAGGTGAAAGGTTAGATGTTAATTTAAGATTATTCTTGTTTCTTAAGATAGGCCTGTATTACTATGAACTTCCCTCTTAGAACTGCTTTCTCTGTGTCCCATAGATTTGGGGTTGTCATGTACTAATTTCCTACTTATTTATGCATTCATTGCTTGCTTCTTGTATGTGCCCTGACTGGGAATCAAACCTACAACCTTGGCACACTGGGACAATGGTCTAACCAACTGGGCTATTCTGCCAGGGCTCTCATGGACTCATTTTCTTTTGTCTCAAGGTATCTTTTGATTTCTTTCTTGATTTTATTGTTAATCCATTCATTGTTTAGTAACATGCTATTTAGCCTGCATGCGTTTGTGTATTTTCAGTTTTTTTTTCTTGTAATTGATTTCTAGATTTATACTATTGTGATCAGAGAAGATGCTTGAAATTATTTCAATCTTCTTAAATTTATTGAGGCCAATTTTAAGGCCTCAATATGTAAGCTATCCTGGAAAATGTTCCCTGTGCATTTGAAAAATATGTATATCCTGCAGTTTTAGGGTGTAATGTTTTGGAAATATCAATTAAATCCATCTGGTCTAATGTTTCATTTAAGGCCATTGTTTCCTTGTTGATTTTTTTTGTCTGGAAGATCTATCCTTTGATGTTGATTGGGTATTAAAGTTCCCTACTATGATTGCATTACTGTTGATATCTCCCTTTATGTCTATCAATTAAAAATATATATATTTAGGTGCTCCTAGGTTGGATGTACAAATCTTTCCAAGGTTTATTTCCTCTTGTTAGATTGATCTCTTTATCATTTTCTACTTGCATAAAATATATTTTTCCATTCCTTTATTTTTATCATCTATTCTGAGGTGGGTCTCTTGTAAACAGCATAAATGTGTGTCTTGTTTTCGTACCCATTCAGCTACCCTATGTCTTTCAATTGGAGCATTTAAACCATTTACATTTAAAGTTATTATTGATAGGTACATATTCATTGCCAGCTTATTCTTCATATTTGTGTTTCTCATTTTTAAAATTTTTCTTCTTATAGAAGTCCATTAACATTTCTTGTAATACTAGTTTGTTGGTGATGATCTCCTTTAGTTTTTTCTTGTCTGGAAAGCTATTTCTCCTTCAGTTGTAAATGATAGCCTTGATGGATAGAGTAGTATTAGTTGTAGGTCCTTATTGTTCATCACTTTGAATATTTCATGCCACTCCCTTCTGGCCTGAAATGTTTCTGTTGAGAAATCAGCTGACAGTCTTATGGGAGCTCCCTTGTAGGTAACTAACTGTCTTTCTCTTGCTGCTTTTAAGATTCTCTCTTTGTCTGTAATCTTTGCCATTATTAATTATGATGTGTCTTGGTGTGGGCCCCTTTGGGTTCATCTTTTTGAGATTCTCTACACTTCCTTGACTTATATGTCTTTTTCCTTCACCAGGTTAGGGGAGTTTTCAGTCATTATTTATTCAAATAGGTTCTCAATCCTGTGTTTCTCTTCTCTTTCTGATAGTCCTACAATGCCGATATTGTTACTCTTGATGTTGTCCCAGAGGTCCCTTAAACTTTCCTCATTTTTTCAAATTCCTTTTTGCTTGGGTGTTCTCTGCTATCTTGTTCCCCAAACTGTTGATTTGATCCCCCACATCATTTAATCTGTGTTGATGCCTCCTCGTGTATTTTTCATTTCTGAGTGTGTGTTTTTTTTATGATTTTTATGTACCTTTTTATGCTTACTACCTCTTCGTTTAAATTCTAATTGAATTCACCCATTCTTCCCCTAAATTCCTTGAGCATCCTTATAACCTTTGTTTTGAACTCTGCATCTGGTAGTTTGGTTTCCCCCATTTCATTTAGTTCTCTCCCTGGGGATTACTCTTATTCTTTCATTTGGGGGCTGGCCCCAGGAAATGGAACTGGCCCCAGTGGGGTCTGGTGATGCCAGGATCTTCCTTTTCATTGTGCTATGATGTGGTCTTAAGCCCATCACCCCATGTGTTGCTTTTGGGGCTTCTTGAGAAGGTCTCAGTGCAGGTCAATATCAGACACTACCTGTAACTGCCCTGGGCAACCTGTGTGGAGCTAACAAGTTATCCGAGTTTGTGGCTACCTCTGCTGGGCATGGGTGTGCATAGAGGGGCCATGCTGTGTATCAAGGCTGGCTTCCACCAGGTCCAGGCCTAGGGCAGGTCAGCAGAAGGCACAAGGCACTCTGAGATCCACCTCCACTTGCTGACCACTTTAAGGCTGTCACTGGAAGAACCTCTGGCAGTTTGCAAGTTCCATGAGATATGTTCCTAGTGTGTCACCAGGTAGAGGCAAGTTGTGCTCTCTAGACTGATACAGATTTAAACTCAGTGCCACTGCTGGCTCTGAGGCCACTCAGGAAAAGTCGCAGGATACCCCAAGGCCAGCTGCCACATGCCTGGATGCTCTGGCCTTTGTGGATGAGGTCTCGAGAGTCATCAGGATGAGGCGAGGAGAGTCCACCCAGCTAACACAGACCAATATTTGGCCACGTGGAAGGACAGTTCTGCAGAGGAGTGGAGGTGCCCCTCAAGCACATGAGAGAGAGTGGCCCTCCTTCCATCCCTGCCACTCAGTCTCTTGACCTATGATTCTGGCACTGGTTGAACTGCCTAAGCTTCTTTAATAAAGATTGCAAGGCAGGCCCAGGCTGGAGTCCACCAAAAACCTCTCCATTGGGGCCATTCCTACAGGGCGGGGCCTCCAGAAGTTGGCAGGGAGGGTGTGGGTTTCTTCCCAGGTTAATAACAAAGGAGGCAGAGGTTGGCCCAGTCCTGGAGAGGCAGCGCCACTCAGGTGTTCAGGACAAATGGCCGTCCCCTCCAGCCCCACAACGCAGTCTCCTCCTCTGTCGTTTGGCCACTGTTTGAACCTGCCAGAACCTCCTCAATGTTCTTTAATAGGGGCTGCGCCTTGGGCCTGGCTAGAGTTTGCCAAAGCCTCTCTAAAGGGGTCCAGTGGCTTTTCAAATGGGTATGTGGCTTTGGTCACACTGAAGACTGAGGTGCCAAGGTGCCATGTGGGGGCAGTAGTTTGCGGGCTTTGCTCTAGATGGACATCTTCCATTGTAACTAGGACTTTGGAACCCTCCCCTATTATCTCTGCACCTGTGACATGAGACGTGTTAAGGCTAAAACCGGGAAGGAAGTCTGCTCTACACTTCACTCTCTCCTGGAGAAAAATGGCCTCGTCTTTCACTGGGTATAATTATAGACAGGTATCCATTATGACACATTTTAAAACATTTATTGTTCAATTATGGTTGACATACAATATTATTAGTTTCAGGTGTACAACATAGTGATTAGACAGTTGTATACCTTTTGAAGTACTACCCTTATAAGTCTAGTACCCATCTGACAGCATACATAGTTAGCATGATATTATTGACTATATTTCCTATGCTCTATTTTACATTTATGTGGATATTTTTATTACTGGCAATTTGTACTTCTTAATCTCTTTCAGCTCTTTCACCTATCTCCCTACCCCCTTCCATCTAGTGAATCAATTATTTTCCTCTGTGGCTATAAGTTTGTTTCTGTTTTATTTATTCAGGTAAGTCTTTAAAATTTGTTGAGCATCTATGCGCCTGGCACTTTCCTAGGCACTGTGAGACCAAGAGATAAAAGAGGATATATGAGTCTGGTAGATGAGACAAATTAAGAAAATCACAATATGAAGCATGTGGGGAGGCATGGGGCACTGATCTAAGTATGAGGGAAGAACTGGGGAGGGTGCAGAGGGCTCTCAAGTGAAGCTTAAGCGGATTGTGAAGGGTGAATAGGAGCTGACCAGATAGAGCAGGCATCCTCAAACTATGGCCCGCGGGCCACATGCTGCCCGCCGAAAACATTTATCTGGCCCGCCGGGTGTTTTTGCCGCTGCTGCCTGTCCTGCTTAGCAGCCGACTTGTCCTGGGCCCGCAGTGTGCATGTTTGGAATGTCTGAGGGACAGTGAACTGGCCCCCTGTTTAAAAAGTTTGAGGACCTCTGAGATAGAGAAAGGGAAGTCAGGGCATCTCGGTGGAAGAAATAATGAGCACAAAGGCACAGGATGCCCAAGAGCAGGGCACACTCAGCCATGCACACTCTGCAGAATGGCGGCAGGTGCTATGATCAACAAATGGGAGGGGAGAATGGGGTAGAGCTGGGGCCCAGACATTGCCACCAGCCTTGGCTTCAGAGGTGACCCTGTGCAGATGGGTGACATATATAGTCACCAAGAGGCCAAGTGAAAACAGGAATTTCCCAATGAGCATGGAGGAGCCAAAAGCGCCATATCCTTGGAGTTGAAGAGGCCTGGAAATACACATTTCCTGCTGCCACCCTTTCTCTCAGTCCCACCAGCACATCAATCTCCAGCTGCTTCTAGCATAGCTACAGCGCTGTTTCCTTCCTGCAGAGAGAGAAACCCTCTCCATAGGACTTAAAAGATTTCCGAACAGTGACGGGGTCTGGCTGCCCTTTCCCTGGGCTGTTAAGCCACACACTTTGCTGCGCCTGGTGAGGACTGTAAAAGTGACTTGTGCGTTACTATCCATCTCCCCTTCCCTCCCGATGCCAATACTGTGCCAGATGGCCCCGATAAGATTTACGGGATCATAGGCAGTTTTACTTGCCAAGGTACTTAGACTCAGTATTTATGGTGTTAAGGAGATTAGCGCCTAAATGCTAATGGTAGGCAGACACCAGAGCTACCCAGTCTGATTCCTTGGCACGGGTGCAGCTTCTTGAAGGCACTCTGCTGGGCAGAGAGGCCCCGACCTGGCACTTTCTCCATATCAGATGTCCTCAGGCACTGCATTTGCACAGTGAGAGACGAGGGGCCAAACAGAAGCCAGAGCTCAGGCAGCTGCAAACTCCCTAATTGATCTGGATTTTGAAAAATTATAACGTAGTATCAGTGTTTGTTTGTTTGTTTGTTTTGGCAAGCTGAGGGAAAAGTGATGGTCAAGACACTGCATGCGAACAACTCATCTTCTCACTTCTCTGCTCAAAAAGATGGTTGCCACCCTGGCCGGGGTGGCTCAGTGGGTTGGGTGTCCCATGCACTGCAAGGTTGCTGGTTTGATTCCTGTCAGAGGACATCCCTGGTAGGAGGCATGCAAGAGGCAGCTGATCGATGTTACACTCTCACATCGATATTTCTCTCTTCTCTCTTCCTCTCTCAAAATCAATAAATGATTCTTTAAAATAAAAATAGTGAATGGCATTGAAATGATGCTTTCTTTTTCTCCTTCCTCTTCCCTTCCTTGCCTCCTCCCATGAGCCTCCTTATATTCAGGAATATAAATGTGAACAACTCTGGGTCCTGCCATCACAAAATGTGCAGTGTCTTCAGGGAGAAAGTGCACACAAAAGCACCAGGGTGGCCGACTGGCCTGTGGGGATGGGAGCATCGCTTGGATGCTGCTGGAAATGCAGAATCTCAGCCCCAGCTCCCCTCACCCCCTCAGTCAGAACCTGCACTTTAACCAGACCTCCAGGATGTTGAAGGTCTGGATGTTGAAGTTTGAGAAACGTTGTTTTGTGCTTTCAAAGCAGTAGGCGATGGTCCCCAAACGTGTGGGCTGGGAAGAGAAGGAAGAGTTCTGAAACAAGGGGACCCAAAGTAGGTTCTGTGGAAACAAGCAACCAGTTCTGACAAAAGCTCAATGTAAACCATGTAAGTAGGGAAGGGATTGGAGAACAAGACCGGACAGAGAGTAAGTGGGCCTATAAAATCACATGCACAAAAGTTGACAAGTTCAGCTTTTAACGCCAGCACTCATGCCTCCGACTTCCTAACCCTGTGACACTGGAGAAGAACCTCAGCTGAAACGAGTCAGTGAACGGGTGTCATTCTATCTGCCCCACGACCTCAGGTGCTTAGAAATATCAGCTATGCTAACATACATGAAGAACTTACAAGTGGCAAAGGACTTACAAGCTTAAGTTCGAGTTAAGAAATCAGAAAATGAAAAAAAATTGATGGCAATGCAACTTACAAAAGATGTGTTGAAACAGTTGAGCGAGTTGGCTATTGCCCATGCTCTAGTATGGCAGTTCTTAAATTATCTCCAGAGTTCCTGACTCATTATACCTGGGGAGAAGCCCAGGAATTTTCACATCTAGCAAGTCTCTCCTTGGTGTTGGTGCTGTGATCTGTGCACCACACTTTGAGAACCATTGCTCTAGAACTTACCGGGACTTGATGACTGTGGATGTTCTATTCTGTCTTGGAAAAGGTTTTTCTGGCAGTTCTTCACTAATACCAAGGCATGGAAGGTGACCGTGTCAGGCCTCTAAGGCAGGCATGCTTCGTAGCATGAGGAAGTTATATGTGGGAGGTGGGGAGAAGGAACACGACCCCTGAGTAACCAGGAGGTTAGGAGTACATGGTGACCTTTGTCTACATGAAGACTTCATCCCTGGAGGCCCAGTTAAATCTCACTTAGTCCATGGAATAAAACTCCAAAGAACTACAGAGTAAAATAAATACAGGGTTTGAAGTAAAATCTTCAACCCCCCGTAGGAAAAAACACCCAGAAAATAGACTTTCCTGATGGTCTTTTTTTGAAATGAGATCATATCAACCAGAGAAGTAGACCAATAGGTCAATTCCATTCTTTAAAACAAAAACAAAAATATTTATTGAGCCATATGCCACATATATGCCAGATATATTTTGAATGCTTCACCAGAATGTAATCTGGAAATAACTTCCTGACAGAGTAATTCCCTATCCCCATTCCTTCTCAATTCTTTTTACAAGTTCATCTTTGTCCACTTCCTATTTTCTTTTCCTTCCTTCCTTCCTTCCATCCTTCCTTCCTTCCTTCCTCCCTCCTTCCCTCCCTCCCTCCCTCCCTCTTCCCTTCCCTCCCCTCCCTTCCTTCCTCTCATTCTTCCTTCCTTTCAGCCCCTGCAGAATCTGTAGGCTTGTGCATGTGCACAGTTATTAAGATCCTGCCACTGTCTATGACAGCAGTTCTCAACCTGTGGGTCTCGACCCCTTTGGCGGTCGAACAACCCTTTCACAGGGGTCGCGTAAGATCATCCTGCATATCAGACATTTACATTATGATTCATAAAAGTAGCAACATTACAGTTATGAAGTAGCAATGAAAATAATTTTATAGTTGGGTCACAACATGAGGAACTGTATTTAAAGGACCAGAAGGTTGAGAACCACTGGTCTATGAGAAGCTCACAGAACAGCTGGGGAGAAGAGGCTGATGATCAATTATAATACCACCTGGGAAAGCAGTGGTTTAGGAGGGTTGCAGGTAAAATGCCAGGGAATCCTGAGGCAGAAGAGATGACTATCAGCTGTGGGTTTCATCAGCTCATGGAGAAGAATAGAGTTCTTGCTTCCCTCACTCCTCTGACTGTGAGCTGAATCAGCCTGTGATACTGAATTACATTTTCTAATCAAGGCCAATGAAGAAGCCATTGGTACTACAATAGGGGTTACTTTCATGATACACCAAAAGTCTGTCAAACCCCCTCTAGTGAAATGTAATGGGCTCTTTTCTGGATCTCTTGCAAAGAAATGAAGGCAATGTGCCTGCCTCCCTCATCTTGGACAGGAAGAGTATCTCTTTCGTGATGGACAGCACTGTGCTGAGGGCTCAGGGCCTCCTTCACACTGATCACCAGAGGTGTGACCACTACAATATAACAGGGAAAGGCTCTGGGCATCTGGTGAGGAGAAAACGTGGTCTCTGGCTTCCAGACCTCATTCCAATTTCTAGGTTCACTCTTTAAATTGTTCAGTAAACATTTGCTGAGTGTCTATGAGGCACTGTGCAGAGTGCTGGGAGCACAGTGAACCAGAAAATCAAGGTTTCAGTGTGTTCATTTTGTTTGTTTTATGAGCTTATATTTTATTGTGGGAAGGCAGAACATAAATAAGAAAACGAACAAATAAACACAAACGGTTACATAATGGTGACTGCTCTGAAGGCAGGGAGGAGGGTAATTGCACAGAGAACGGCCTGGGAGGTGGAGACAGGTACGCATTCCTTTGGGTGGTAGAGAAGGTCCTTCAAGGAAGGGGCGTTTCAGAACAGCCCTGAGTGATGACCACAGACGTTGGAAGGTCAGAAAGTCCTTGCTGAGCCAGAGAAATTTGGTTGCTTTGAGCCTCAGTCTTCTTATTCCTGAGGTGGAGACAATGATGCCGACCTCACAGGACTGTCGCAAAAATCAAAATGGACGGTGCCCGCAACCTGCATGACTTGTGTCCTCACTTGCCTTGCCCCTTAAATGGGACTTTGGCTCTTGGCAGTGACCTAATCCTATCTCGTCAGAGGTGACTTCAGTAGGTGCTTATACATAAGGCACATTCCCTTCCTGCCTTCAAGCTCCAGGTCTCGGTCTCCAGCCCTCCCTGGGGTTCAGACAGACCCCTCAGCCCCAGAGGTCAGGGATGTGGCTATTGTTTGGCACTTCAAGCAGGTATTGGAAAATACCCAGACATGTATGTGTACATCTCCACCCGCTGAAAAGACAGGATCCAGAATGTGCCAAGCTGACCCTCATCTCTTTTTGATGATAGGTGTGTTTGCCTGGTGATCCCTGGTGAAATCATTTGCACATTTGTATTTTTATTGAAAACAGCTTTTTTATTAATGGTTATAAAATACTAGAGGCCCAGTGCATGAAATTTGTGCAAGGGGCTCGGCCCTTGCAGCCCGGCTGCCTTGCGACCCCTCGGCTCTGCCCACTGGTCTTTCCAAAAGGTCTTTCTGTGGTCAAATCTAATTAGCATATTAGCTCTTTATTATATAGGATACTGTTTGTAGAAACAAACTCATAGATACAGAGAACAAACTCATGGCTGCCAAATGGGAGGGGCTTGGGGGCTGAGTGAAAAGGTGAAGATTGAGAAGTAGAAATTTTTTATTTTTTTTATTTTTATATTTTATTGATTTTTTACAGAGAGGAAGGGAGAGAGAGATAGAGAGTTAGAAACATAGATGAGAGAGAAACATCGACCAGCTGCCTCCTGCACATCTCCTACTGGGGACGTGCCCACAACCCAGGTACATGCCCTTGACCGGAATCGAACCTGGGACCTTTCAGTCCGCAAGCCGACGCTCTATCCACTGAGCCAAACCGGTTTCGGCGAGAAGTAGAAATTGATAGTTACAGAATAGTCACAGTGATGAGACCATAGCACAGGGGAGAGAGTCAATAATACTGTAATGCTTGTGGCTGGTGGACTTACTGGGGGGATCACTTTGTAAATTATATAAATGTCTAAAAAAATAAAATTAAAAAAAATAAGTAAAATATACTGCTTGTGAGATAAATGGCCTGGTTTTAACTGAACAGATTCTCCACAGAGAATCTCTCTTTCCAGGAGCCTTGGCTGTGTTCTGTGTGAGGGCAGGAAAGGCCAGCTGCTATGAACGGATGGGGCATTTTCCTAAGGTTGGTAAAATCTTGCCAAATAAAGGTGTCCCGCTGCCATTAGGGCCCTCAAACATGTTCTTCTCCCAACTCGGTATGAACACATAGGGTACCCTGGAGTGAGGTAGGGGTGAAGGTGCCGAGAGAGGGACCACCCAGGACCAGGGCATTTCTGACCTGGCAGGGCTGTGAGCACAGAAAAGGAGGAGGCCAGGCTGTGGGAACCCTTGTTATTAGGGAGGATTTCTGACCCTGAAGGATGGGAACAACAGGTTGAGCTGATCTTGACAGGTCTGAGCCAGGTAGGGAAGACAGGAGTGTAAGCTCTGCAACACGGAAGGGCAGACAGTAGTACCGTCTGCAGAGGCACCGTTGGACTATGTTTCTGCACTCCACACACCTCGCGCTTCCCTGGTTCCGCTGCCTCCTAACTGCCAGCCTTGCTTAGGCAGGCTACAGGGAACTGGGTACTCCACGCAGCACAGAAGGCTTGCCTGACCTCATGCTAAGAGGCTTCCTAAACCTCAGCCTGGCTTCTCCCTACCATCATCCGTGTCCCTAAAGGTGGACCCAGCCCCAGTGCTGAGTCTTTGCTCAAGAAAAAGCAATGCTGCCGAGCCATAGAGTGGACACTGTCCCAAACCACCTTGCCCAACTGTTTCTAGTAATTCTCCACTTCCCTCCTCCTCCACCTATCATTTCCCTACAGCCTTCTTGTTCCCCTTTTGTGTATCCTGATTGTCCTTTTTTGCTCCCCAGATGCTCTCCTTTTAAAAACCTCAGTCGCCTTTGTCTCCGTTGGAGTTGAGTTAAGTTTGCACTGGAGTCTCTCCCTGACTGCAGTAGTCTGAATAAGATCTGTCTTCCTTTAATAATTGTTCGGTGCTGTTTTTAATTTGAGGTTACTTAGCACTGCTGACTGGGTTTTCTCATGTGAAAACCGAAGATCACTATAGCATGAACATCATAATGAGAAATAAATTCTCATACATAACGGTATCTGGTCATGGTCTAATCACCACTCAATGCATATGAGCTGTAATTATTGTTGTAGTTGTCATTGCAGCCAGGACAGGCATCTTGATGTGGAGATGATGGCATTACGTACTGCAGTGTTGTTCGTCGCTTATTAAACCTGGCCCAGAAAAGCCCAGAGAACGCTGGCCTGTGGTTGGCAAGGTGCACTGAGGAGAGGCCTCTGTCCCCTGTGGTGTGCTCTATGCTGAACTGGTTGGCCTGCTCTGCTGTTCCTCAGGAAACAAGCTCTTCTACCCGCTCGCTGGGATGACACCGAGAAATGATAGCAGCTGGGGATGAAGTGATTACATCCTATATCCCTGCCCAGAGGTCAACCATTCTTACCACCCTTCCAAAGAAACTATAGTTCATTGACCCAACACTTAAATCATTTACAATTAAGGATGAAAGCATTTCCCCCTTAATTGCCCAATCCTGTGAAAACTTGGCTAGCTGAGGGAACAGTGACTTTTTCCCAATGACCCTGAAGCAACAGACTTGATGTCTTCAAACCCTGGGGACTGAGCTTTAGCAGAGGCAATAAGTGGGTCTTCACAGACCTCCCCAGGCTAGCAGAGTGATAAAGGGTGGGGATTCCTTTCATCATCCAAAGACCCATAGGAAACCCTGCTCCGTTCCTCCAGAAGGCAGGAGGGGGAATGAGAAACATGGCATTTGTGAAGGGACACGTGACTTCTGCTCAATAAACCAGAATCAGACAAGACTCAAAAAATGGGGTGACATTCCCATTATTACACAGTTAGTGATAGCTCTGCTCCTGCATCACACTCTAGTGCTTTGCATGGCATTTTTACACTCTATTCTTGAAAATTCACAGGACAGAAACAATGCAAGTTTTATCTTCTCTGATTTTCAGATGGGGAGCAGGAGGTGAGGGTGGAGGCTGGAGGCAGAGAAGGAGGGGGAGGAAAGGAAGAGAGAGAAAAGCAAGTTTTCTGGAGCATTCCCTGTCCTGTGCTTTACAGAGTCCTCCTGACTGAATCACAGCCAGATGCCACTATTGCTGTGGCTCCATTTATAGAGATGTGAGTTCAGGCTCCATGCACAGAGGTGAGAGTTCAGGCTCCATGCACAGAGGTCTGGGTTCAGGCTCCATGCACAGAGGTCTGGGTTCAGGCTCCATGCACAGAGATGTGAGTTCAGGCTCCATGCACAGAGGTCTGGGTTCAGGCTCCATGCACAGAGGTCTGGGTTCAGGCTCCATGCACAGAGATGTGAGTTCAGGATCCATGCACAGAGGTGTGAGTTCAGGATCCATGCACAGAGATGTGAGTTCAGGATCCATGCACAGAGGTCTGGGTTCAGGCTCCATGCACAGAAGTGTGAGTTCAGGCTCCATGCACAGAGGTCTGGGTTCAGGCTCCATGCACAGAGGTGTGAGTTCAGGATCCATGCACAGAGGTGTGAGTTCTGGCTATGGCTCCTTGCACAGAGGTGTGAGTTCAGGTTGGAAGAGTACCCTAACCATTCTGAGCTGATAGCCATGCCGTGACTCTCAGAGGCCCCTCACACAGGGTCACATTGACTATACAAATGTAGACTAACTTAAGTTTGCAAGGGCCACACCCAAACTTTTCTCTACCATATCTTTCAAGATCAAGTTCACACGTAAGCAGTTTTTGCCATATTCCAGCTACTTTACTCTCTCATTTTTATAATAGCAGATAAGTTCCTGCAGATGGGCTGTGTCCAGGTTTCTCTTTGTTTAAGGAAGAACCACACAATTCTCTATGAGGGCCATATTTTAAATGCTCACCCAGGAGACATGGCAACTTGGAAACACAGAAGCAGGTCTCGCAGGCACAGCTCACTGGTGATCAGTGCTTTTAAGGAGACCCAGGCTGGCGGGCAGCCGGGAGGAGCCTGCGCGCCTTCTGGCCCAGGCACAGGCTGGGACAAGCTAAGCTTGGGAAGAGGGCTGGAAATGTGACAGCCTGACACCAGGCAAAATCGGTCACACCCGCTCCCGAAGGTGTGCCCTATCCAGGTAACACTGTGGTTACGCTAAAAGGGAAGGAATGTCTTATAAAGTTGGCCATTGTTGGATGCATGCTTACTTCTTGGCTGGGCTGGAAGGTAAACTTTTGGCATGGTGTTCCTGGAGGCCCTTTGTCATCACTAAAGGCAAAGTGAAGACTGGAACTGGGTTGAAAGGTCAGAGCACCCTCCCCCCCCCGCCCCCCCTTAGAGGAAGGCCCAGGCACAGCTGGCACGGAGTCCCTGCCCTAGATCTGCTGTACCTGCCTCACCCCCACACCCTTTAAAGTCTGCAGCAGGCCCCCCAACCTCTCACGTGCACTAGAAACACTGTCTGTGGGGTGCAGTCTAGGAGAGCTCACCCCTTCCATAAGCCAGATTCAGTAAAAGGACAATGAGCTGCAATGCGGAGCAGAGTCCTCGGGAAACAGAGATGGGAGGAGAGACCCGTTACAGAGCCTTCCTGCAGATCAGATTGACAGACTTCACTATGGAGTTGCCCCCATCCACCACTCCTACTGTGTCTATGTGCACCAGGAGTCATTGGAACAGACACTGGCCAGGTCAGCACACCTGATTCAGGCCTCATGTTTACTGCTCCCACAGCTCCCTTCCATCTCTACTGGCCTATTTATTATGCTAAGTCACAGCCGTTTCTTTATGTACTTCCTCCGTCCCTCCACCTCCAGTGGGTGGGAATCAGTAACTGGGCTTTATTACAATGCAGAGCCCCTCAGTGCAGAACCCTGCTGATAGCACACAGCACACAGTGGGTGTTCAGAAATAAGGGCCCAAAGTATTGGTCAACTGACTCATTTTTCCCCCAATATATTTTTATTGATTCAGAGAGTAAGGGAAAAAGAGACAGTGATAGAAACGTCAATGATGCGAGAGATCATTGATTGGCTGCCTCCTGCCTCCTGCATGCCTCCCACCTGGGATTGAGCCCACAACTGGAAATTGAACTGTGACTTCCTGGTTCAACCACTGAGCAACACTGGCCAGGCTGACTGGCTCAATGTTGTATGCATAATTACATCTGTAATAATATCCCCACCACTAGCAGCTCCTGTCCATAAACTCAACATGCTGCAGTTTGATATTTGTACCTGTGAGAGCAAGTCATAGACTTTAACACTCTGGGTGGAAGATGGTATTTCTCACTCCCATGCAGCTCAGCAGGGGCCCAGATAAAGAGAGCTTCACCTTGAACTGGTATCCTACGTGTATAGGAGCATGCATTTACTAGTACTTCTCAGGGCCCTTGCTCTCTGAGTATACAAAATTCTTCTTGGGGTCACTTTTCCAATTTCCTTTCCAAGTTACTAGGAGCTGTTTGGGAAGCAAGGAGTGGGCAGGGAGGGCAGGGCAGGGCCTGGGGACAGCATTAGGCTGGCGTCAGTGGGCAAGGAGAGAAGCGCCCCTGCATCCCAAGGCGTATCTTCCTTCATAGTATCAGTACAACGGTCCGGGGTTTTTCTGCAGGAGGTGGGCGAGGGCGGGGCTTCCCAGACTCCACCCCAGGCCGGTCCCTTCTACACAGTGAGCCACAAACTGAGAAGCTGTAAACAACCCAGAAGCCAGAGCTCCCAAGTTCATGGCAAGAAGTGCATGGTGCTCTCCAGGTTTTGAGCTACCTGTGCCCTCTCCAGGGATTGTGACAGGAGCCAGAGACCGACATGCAGGGAGCACAGGAGCGCAGTCCAGGGGTGGCAGTGGTGGCAGTGGTGGCAGTGGCAGCCACTCTTTAGGTGTAGACACACTGTGTGGGGAAGCACATGAAGTGTCAGGGCCAGCTCACCTGCTCCCTCGAAGGTGTGCCCTGATTCAGTGACTGTAGTTCTGGCATATCCAGCCGCCAGCAGCACCCCCTGTTTTTCATAGTGTCTCACCTTCCCTTAGTTGTCTAGAGCTCCCTGAGGTGACCTGAGATGTTTAAATGGGGCTCTAGGGAAGCCTCAGGAAATAAACCAGAGATGGATGCCGCAAGGAGGGACCCGGCTCAGCAGACGTGAGGGGCTCTCAGGAGCTACAGTCCCTGCCTTTAAACTCCCACACCGCCCTCTTCCTAGCTCTGGACTGAGTACCATCCTCCATTTCAAAGGAGAAGCCCATGCATGAGGTAGCTTTTCCCATCTTTGGAGTTAAATCTTTGTGGCCACCTCGAAAGGCATCCTTTAGAAATAAAATCCTTGAGTCCGAAGCGATCTGCTTTTAGAAAGCCTTTGATGTCGCTGCCAAATTCCCCTCCAGAGGAGCAGGGGTGTCCCAGTTCACCAGTTTACGCTTCTCTGGGCACATATGAAAGGCCTGCTCTCAATCCTGGCTAAGTTAGGGATCAGCATTGTGTTAGTATTTGCCGGTTTTATGGCTTTAGCACAGTATGTCATTGCTGTTTTACTTTGCACTTTTTATCACTCATGAAGTTAACATTTTAAAAATGATAGCTGTCAATCGCCTGTTCAGAGCCTTGCTCCATTTTATTTTCATCTGTTTTTTAAATGCTCTTATTGATTTATAAAAAGATTTAACCAATCAACAATTTCTTTATTTCTGACATTTTTGTCAGAAAAAAAATCCAGTTTGTCATTTTCGTTTGTAAGTTTTAATTTCCTTTTTACTTGTTTGTAGTCTGATATTCCTGGGATTATCATATTCCTCTTTTTTGCATATTAGGATGAGGAACTGAACACTTTTATTACTCTCTTCATTGATTGATTGATTTGAGTAATATAATATGAGGATTTAGGTCCAGGTTGTCAATTATTGCATTATTATTTTTATACTGAACATCTTTTACTAATGAGTAATATTTTCACATCTACATTAAGTTGTATGAATAAACATTGAGATAAATAAAAGCTTAGAAAAATGTATGGCACATAGTAAGCACTAAATAAATTTTGGCTTTAACAAATACTTCGAATTAATTCCATGTTTAGCTACTTTAATGTTTACCACCAGTTCTTTTAAGGCCAGAATTTCCTGGTCTTGAGTCCTTAATTTTGTTCCATTTTTCTTTCTTTCTTTTTTTAAATATATTTTTATTGATTTCAGAGAAGAAGGAAGAGAGAGAGAGGGAGATAGAAACATCCACGATGAGAGAGAATCATGGATCGGCTGCCTCCTGCAAGTCCCCCACTAGGGATCAAGCCCACAACCCAGGCATGTGCCCTTGACTGGAATCGAACCGGGGACCTTTCAGTTCGCAGGCCGATGCTCTATCCACTGAGCCAAACTGGGTAGGGCCCATTTTTCACATGGAATAAATTTTCAAGAAATATTTTTTCAGAAAATATATGCTGAAAGTATATTTTTTAAGCCTTTGCCAATGTTTCTATTGCACTCATATACAAAATAAAAATGGCAGAACTTACTATTGCAAAAAATTACTTTTGCCTCAAACTAGTTTGTTTGTTTGTTTGGTTTTGATTCCTTTATTATGTTATTTCCTGTTGGCATGTCACAGAAGAAATCTAAAACCCATTAGACTTGTATTTTTGTGTTTGATTTGCCCAATAATTATTCATAGGATATTCATAGGATTTTTCTTTGTCTCATAAGGAAAAGTCTTGCTCCAGGGTTTCTAGGTGTTGGATTCCCTTTCATATTTTTCTCCAATATGATGTGGTAACATCTTTCAATCCATAGAGCTGTTGTAGAAACATAAAATAGAACATATTATGCATGTGCATATATTTATTCTACTAGTGGCCCAGTGCATGAAATTCATGCATGGAGGGGTGGGTTCCCTCAGCCTAGCCTGCACCCTCTCCAATTGGGGACCTCTTGGGGGATGTCTGACTAAACCGGCAGTTGGACATCCCTCTCGCAATCTGGGACCACTGGCTCCTAACCACTCACCTGCCTGCCTGCCTGATCTCCCCTAACTGCCTCTGCCTGACTGCCTGCCTGATCGCCCTTAACTGCCCTCCCCTGCTGGCCTGATCTCACCCCCAACTGACCACCCCTGCCAGCTTAATCTCACTCCCAACTGCCTCTGCCTGCCTGATCACCCCTAACTGCCCTCCCCTGCCAGCCTGATCTTGCCTCCAACTGCCCTCTCTGCCTCGGCCCCCACCACCATGGCTTTGTCTGGAAGGAAGTCGGACATCTGGAAGATGGGCGGTCCACCCGACCTAATTAGGATATTGCCCTTTGCCGACCATGGGTATAGATAGATTATATAGAATAGGATGGCTTAAATGGGGGGGAGGGGGAGCCTTTTTCAACAGGAGGAGATGCTCTTGGCAGACAAAAATACATAATCCCTACATCTGGACTGATAGCCAGCCATATGCACTATACTGCCAAACTGGTCATTAAAAAATTGAACTGTTTTCTTACACCTTACACCAAACAGCTATTTGACCTTAAAACCCCTCCTCAGCTCCCACCTTAGGTTCTGCCTTTGCATTTCACCCAGATTAGGTTCTGATTGGTCAGTTTCTATGCCAGTCAGTGTCAAAAGCTCCACCTCCTCAGCCCTCACCTTAGGTTCTGCCTTTGCAGTTCACCCAGATTAGGTTCTGATTGGTCAGTTTCTATGCCAGTCAGCGTCTCTGGGCCTATCTCCAGGCCTGATCAGAGAGGCGGGGCTGATCAGTATCCCCCTGGGAGGCTCAGAGAGAAACAGAGGCATGGCTGCTGGCAAAGCCTGGAGAGAAAGAGAGAGGCAACAGATGATCAACAGCTGCCACAGAGGCTGTGGATCAGACCCTGCCTCTCTCTCTTTGGGCCTCTCTTCAGACCTGAACTGCAGCCCCCTCGGCAGTCAGTGCTGGGTCGCTACGCCCACAGCAGCAGCAGTCAGTGCTGGGTCACCACTCAACCCAGCACTGACTGCAGGACTGACTTCTGGTGGGTCGAGCCTTTGGTCATTACGGACCCTGTGTTTTAATATATAAGAATTGTATTTGTTCAATTCTTTAGAAACATTTGATTCTTAAGTTCTCACCTCCGCTGTCTATCTTCAATGAATATTTTCCATTGTTTTCAGCATGTTCAGTGCATCATGATTTGCTCTACCTTAATGTCACTTAAGCTGTATGTCATCTCATGTGGATTTTAGTGCAGCAATTGAACTTTTTGTTTTCTTGCCATTTTTCCTTAATTTAGTCAACTACTTTTAAATTTCATCTTGGCTTTTCATCATAGACAATAGTCTCCTTAAGATTTCTCATTTCTGTTTGAGTCTACACAACGTTGAATTCTGTTAAGGATACCAAGTAGTTACCAGAAACTTTGTTTCTGGATGCTGGGAAAGATTGCCTTCAGAGATCTGCTCCTCTGAGATGAAGTAGGGTGAGATGTATCTAGACAAGGGGGTTGGCTGGGGTTTCATGTAGGTCCCAGAACATCTTAATAAGCATCTGCCAGCCCAATGCTCACCCCTAGAAGGTGTCCATATGGGGCCAGCTCTATGCACTGAGATGGACAGATCTCCTACCCCTTTTTTCATAATGTGTATTCTTATTATGAAGGATATCTGTTCACCTCAGTGCATGATGCATTGTGTGATACACTGAATACATAGAGTACATGAAAATTGTAGTTTCTAGCATCCATTATTAACAAGAACATTGCATTGCGCTCCTTTCTCCCATGCAGACAACCATACCTTGCTTAAAAGGATTATACCTCTGAAGGTGCAATTTGACTTCATCAACCAGAAACCTGTACCAATAGATTATTTGAATGAAATTGCCATGTATTTATGAATGACAAAACAGAATAAGAAGGAGAAGTAAGGTTGTGCCACCTCAGAAAGGAAGCATACATGGTAGGAAAATCTCTGGTGGGTTTCTTTCTCGATGTGGAAGCAGAATAGCATAGTGTAGAGGGCACAGGCTTTGAAGTCAAAGGCTCTGAGTTCAATCCCAAGACAGATAACTTGTCCAAAATCATCATCCAGGTCCTGAGTGACCTGGGAAATCCCCTCCCCATGACTTAGTGTTCTCATTGGCAAAATGGGAGGGAGAGGGTACCAAAAATAGAACCTCTTACTGGGCTGATACAAATATTCTAGAATTAGTTTATGAACATAGCTGCATGATTAATCATTGAATTGTACATTTGAAATAGGTGAATTTGACAATATGTATTATACAGGTCAATATAATTGTTTTTGAAATAAGTAAACATTCCTTATCATTAAATGCCAACACTGCCAATAGATTGATTTTATGTGTTAATTTTGTATGTTTTTAGTTTTTTTCCCCCCTGAGAGTTCTGAGCCTCTTGAATAACTATGTTCATTTTGAGAGCAAAAGGACTGAGGATCTGAATACAATGTTGTAGAATATTCTTTGTGCTCCTCAGTTCTGTTCCTCATTCTGTTGCCCAAGTTTATGGCCATTCAGTTTAAACTTCTCAGTGTTCAGAGGTCACATCCTGGTTCTGGCATTAATTAGCTGGGAAACAGGTATCTTTCCCTCCCTGGCCTCAGATTATTCCTCATCTGCCGAAAAGGGAATGAGCAAAATGATCTTTCCTTTTCCTCCCAGTCCATAGGACATGATGATCTTTTCTCAGCCTGTCCCAATCCTCAGATTAGTTAGAAGTTTAGTTCATGTTTTAGCCCCCATACAGCAGCCCAGGGCCTGGGCTGGGGCCCGTGGAATTCCCTTCATGACTAGGGTATGCAGGCCAAAGCAGCCACCACTCAAAATCCCTTCATCTCCTCACACTGGACACTGAGAATAGAAAACAACTGGGTATTAAAAGATTCAAAACTGGGCCTACCATTTCTCACTTGAGAAATCTTGGACAAGTTACTTTGCTTCTTTAGACTTCAATTTCCTACTCTTTAAATGAGCTTAATAACCCAAATCTTTCAGTGTTGCTATAAAAATTTTTAAACATATCAATAAGAGCATTTAGCACATCCTGAGAACTTAAGGAGTCCTGAGTAGATGAACCAATGAGGCTTTGACAAATCACATGGCTTTTCCTGGGTCAGCTGTGGCGAATTTCCCAGAGCTGGACAGAGTCCTGAAGCGGGAAGTTTAATTAGGCTAATTGAGCAGGACCCCTTTCTTCCTTGCCCCTCTGTTTTTCTGTTGGCTCTAATAGAGAGAGACGAGTTAATGAAAAACAAACATTTCCTGGTGAACTCTCCTCAAACAGCTGAGGGTTGTTGCAAGGTTGAAAAAGAAAACAACTTCAATGCAATAAAAGGTCAAGAATTAGGGTAGCAAAACAATCTCAGGACAAGAGTAGTCCTGGGAAGCCCTGAGTGACAGTAGCCTGAGGCTCTCTAACCAGTGTGGAAAACAGGAAGTTTCTGGGAGAAGGGAGACAAGGCCTCCTCGAAGCCGAAGCCGGGCTCCATTTCATCACGTCCTCCTCCTAAAGGTCAACAGATGACTTCAAAGTAATTCATGGGCACGAGTCCACTGAATTCAGTATTAGGTAATGTTCTTCCCTGGGACATAGTGAAAAAGTGGCTCACAGCCATATTCAAGTTCAAAAGGACTGAGGTTGGAATGGGAAGGTCAAGGTCCCAGCAACTCTGGTGTCTGGTAAGAGCACGCTTCCTGGTTGGTAGATGGCCGCCTTGCTGCTGTGTCCTCACCTGGAGGAGAGAAAGCTTTCTGGTCTCCTTTGATGAGGACAATAATCCCCTCATAAGAACCCACCTCATCTAAACCTAACCTCGTCACACCGAGGCACCGGGGTTTAGAATCTCAACACATGAATTTTAGGGGAACACAAACATTGAGTCCACAACAGAGCATGAAGAGACATATACCCCTCCTGATGCAAGGTGCAGAGAACAGCCAGGATCTTTCCTTTGTTATTTATGTTGAGAAGGCATGACCAGAGTATGATAATGCAGAAGTACTGAATGAACTCAGGCGAGGGTACTCCAAGAGAATGAAGAGCTTGCACTTTTAAAGTCAAAGTCGTGATTGACAGGGAAAGACCAAGACACTATTCCAGATTGAAAGAGATAATAAGACACAACAAATAAATGTAATGTGTGTTTCTAAATAGGATCAGAAAGTATAAAGAAACGTGGTTGGGACAGCTGTAAAATTTCTAGCAGAGTCTTTGAATCACCTAACACTATGATGGCTGCCAGGTGACTTTTTTATACCCATTATTGCTGTTACATGTATTAGTTGACATTCTATTGTAAAAAAGAGTCTTTCTTTCTTTCTTTCTTTCTTTCTTTCTTTCTTTCTTTCTTTCTTTCTTTCTTTCATCAGTATGTGGTTGGCAATCCATTTTTTCTAGTTTTATTGAGGTTCAATTGATCAATTGATTAAAAAAATACTTAAAGTGTACAACATGATGATTTGATATACATATATGTACATTATGAAAGAATTCTCCCCCATCAAGTTAGTTAACACATCTATAACCTCACATGCTTACACAGGTTTTAATTTAGGAGGATTGTTTTGTTTTATTTTGTTTTTGGTGAGAACATTTTTCTACTCTCTTAGCCAACTTCTACAATACAATACAGTGTTCTCAACTATAATATCCACGTCCGTGTCAGCACTTGTTGTTCCTTGTCGTGTTTATAATGGCCATTCAGACAACTGTAAGGTGATATCTCATTGTGATTTTGATTTTAATTTCCCTGATGTTTGTGATATTAAGCATTGTTTCCTGCATCTATTGGCCATGTCTATGTCTTCTTTGGAAAACATCTATCAGCTCCTCTGCCTACTTTTTAAAATATTAAAAATTTAAAAATTAAAATATACTTAAAGTATACAATGTGATTATTTTATATACATATATGTACATTATGAAAGAATTATCCCCCATCAGATTAATTAACACATCTATAACCTCACGTGCTTACCTCACATGCTGGGTTATTTGTTTTGTTTGTTTGTTTGTTTGTTTTTGCTATTGAGTTGCATGAGTTCCTTATATATTTTGGATATTAACCCCTTATTGGATAAGTGGCAGCAATCCAATATTTTCATGCTGAAGGGAACCAAAGTTTACCATCCTAAAGCTGCCTTTTTGGTTATTCTAAACTGTTAATTAAGAAACAAAAAGACTCAGAAAGAACCTTTGACCCTCTCCCCTTTCTTGCCCAAGAGGTTCAGACAGAGAAACCTGCTGCAGAGAGCAAATCTTAGGATGTCACCTTAGTCTATTAAGTGTGGTAAATAGAGGCCTTCAGGCAGGAGCCCCTCAGGGAGACACCCCTGTGCCCCACTGTTTCTGAGTCACCCAGGGAGGCTTTCCCTGCCATATGTGTTCTGCTCTTCCTCCACCACTTGTAAATCGCCCTCCTCACTTCTGAAACCTAACAACCCTTTCTCCTTTGTCCAAAAATGTCTCATATGCCCAATCATGCCTCACTATCTTTGGAATTACCATATCTATATGAATTCCCAGGTGCATATATTAAAATTTTGATTTTCTCCTGTTAATCTCTGTTAATTTAATGATTAGCCCAGCCAGAGAACTCAGAAATTTGGAGGAAAAGTACTAATATTGTTTAGCTCCCACAATGCCCAAATTGTCCCTGTGTTGGCCTGTTGTATCCTTGAGATTTCTATGCCCTTAGACATGTGCCCTTCATTGTCCACACTCTTCCTGACTTTCTGGCACAATGTTCCAGGATCATCTTTATTTTATGGTCCCGTCCCTGGAGCAGGTCATTCCTTCGAGGTGCCTAGGTTCGTTTTAGTGAAGTATTTAGAACCAGTCTAGACACTAGATGGATTTGTTGCTTTGGGGAGAGATGGTGGCTGTTTTGAAGCCCTCACAGTGGTCAGCAATAGGGAATATATGTGTGCATATACATATATGTACACTCATCTACACATAATCTATAACATTTTATAAAGAGCTATACCCCAAACATCTTTGTACATTATTAAGCTTTAATAACTTGAAGTGTACAAATATTACAAACTTATAAAAATAAAACTTGAGTTTTATTATTTACATTTATTTAGTTTTGTGAATTTAAGTAACACATTTTTCATATTAAATTTTTAAGGTTTTCATGTACTACATAACATCTTTCTTTTTTTAAATATATTTTTATTGATTTCAGAGAGGAAGGGAGAGGGAGAGAGAGAGATAGAAACATCAATGATGAGAGAGAATCATTGATTGGTTGTCTCCTGCACGCGCCCCACTGGGGATCAAGCCTGCAACCCCAGCATATGCCCTTGACCAGAACTGAGCCCAGGACTCTTCAGTCTGCAGGCCAATGCTCTATCCACTGAGTCAAATTGACTAGGGTTCATATTAATTTTAACATGGCAAACACTGACACCAAAAAAATTAAAATTAAAAATTAATGTTTCAAAATTTAAAAAAATATACGACATATAAATTTTCAAATGAAGTTTTGAAAGTAGGCAGCATTTACATTTCTGAACTTTTAAAGCATAAAACTGTACTAAAACTTTTAAGACATTCTGATATTTAAGAAGAATCACAAATTCATACTGATACTCCCAATTTTAATCCCACACACGAGGGACCTGGCTCAGCCAATAATCTACTTGTGCTGTGTAACTGGTATCTCAATCTCTCAAGCCACCTGGGAGAGGTCCCCTCAATACCCAGCTTCCCTGACACTGGGCCTATCACCACTGCCTCCACCCACAAACCACATGCCTTTGCAATCACAGTGCTGCCTTCACTCCTTGTCTATTCCACACCTGCCCCCTTCTCCTTACCTGTTTTTGACAATAATATTAATGGCTCAATATGTTGGTTAAGTTAGTGAATTCTTTTAAATGCTTTTAAATGCTTTAAGCACATGATCTTATTTAATTATCATATCACCCTAAAAGATAAATATGTTTATTCCCATTTGTGTGATGAAAAAAATTATTTACATTTATTATTAAAGTGGACAGTTTAAGTTAATTGTCCCAAGTTAATGGAAAACAAAGCTAACATTTTTGCCCAGAGTCAGGTTCTTAATGACTATACTATACTACTTTTGTGACTCTTGTCTCTCCCGCTAGATTTTAAATGCCTTCGTTACTAGAAACAATATTGTTTTGAATCCACTAAGTTTATAGAACAGTCAATATTTTAACTTAACCCATTTGAATAAAATGGGATATTCATGTATTTCCACATGACAGGAGGGCAGATTTGGACAGAGTTGGTCAGAAAGAAAAAAAAATGCTCAGCAGGCTCAGTGCTTCTAATGTTCAAGAACCTCCTGAACAGGAAGGAGCTCATCAGGTGGCTCCTACTGCTAATTAGAAGACTTGAGTGATTCAGTGAGAATTGTGCTTCTGATTAAATGGGGTAGAATCAAGATTGGCTGGAGGTCTTTCCGATCCAAGCACAGACTGGTGCACCTGTAGATATTTCTTTAGTATAGACTCAGAGAAGTGAAAAATGGTAGGTAAGACTAAATATTGAAACATATAAAAATGTTTTTGCTTTGCTTTATGCTATA
Organism: Myotis lucifugus; assembly: GCF_000147115.1. Taxonomy (NCBI): domain Eukaryota; kingdom Metazoa; phylum Chordata; class Mammalia; order Chiroptera; family Vespertilionidae; genus Myotis; species Myotis lucifugus. The sequence goes on from NW_005871247.1 coordinate 870,431, forward strand.
GCCAGGAATTGGTGTTCAACCACTGTGAATTCGTTACTAGTTGTTTCTATCCAGCATGTGATCAAGGCAACGAAAAAAAGAAATCAAGCATGTTTTGTAAGAGAAAACTATTGGTAATATTTACCTATTTCCATGGGCTATTTGAACAGCAGGAGGACATACTTCTGTACACACAAGCACAAAGGATCTGAGGAAGGAGTTACATTCTCACTAAGCTCAAATTTGAACCTGTTCCATTTTGAAGTTTGTTCAAAATTAGGTGGACAAATGTTTCATGTTTATAGGTTAGTTTTTTCAGCAACCAGATTTGGCTAATGAGACAAACCTGGGACACATCATGTCTAATTTACCCCATTCCAAGGTTCTTCTTTCTTCTCCTCCTCATCTGAGTGTCTGGTAGGAAATTTAGCTGACTTCCTCAGCACAGTATTGTTTAGGTTGAGAAGGCTACTGTGACTCACCCAGCTTCAGACTAACCCAGTGACTAGTCCACTAACCAGCTGCAGACATTCCAGGGCCACATTGCCCAGGTGTTTCTCACTGGACTCCCAGCTCCTTAAGGACAGAGACTAGGTTCTATTTATTTTAGAAGTGGACCTAAGAGTAGTAACAGCTGCTGTTTGCTGAGCCACCACAGAGAGCTAAGTATTTTGCTTCTGCTCATTCTAATTCTCACTCCAATCCTTCGGACAGTATGATGACATCCCCATAGTCCAGACGAGGAACTGAGGCTTCTAAGCTTATATCGTGGCCAAGATCCAATTCTTAGCTGTGGGCCTGGTGTGTAAATGTTCAAACCTGGTTGGTCTGAAGCCTGGGTTCTTTCCTCTAGGCTGTGCCCCCACCCCCAGACCTCACCCCCACCCACAACCAAGCACCCGTAAGAATGTCTGCATGGACAAGACGCCGTTTGTGATTGTTGAATGGAATTGAACTAGGCTGGGTCATGAGCAGCAGCAATACCTAGCAGCTCCTGGGACCCGTGTACATTCTAGCCAAACTGGGGGGCATGGAGGTGGGGAGGCAGGTTTGAAATGGGGGGAACACTCCATACTGGATTATCATCTGTCACTGAAGACAAACAGTAAGTGGCCAGCTTTGCTCCTTACTTGTCAAAATGCTAAAATGAGGTCCTTATGCTTGACCACCAGCATTCCTTCTAGCTTTATTATTCTTTACTTGTCACAGTTCTTCCTCCTGCATTCCGAGGGGAAATCTCTGAAACCCCAACCCCACTAAACTCCTCTCACCCAGCTGTTAGCACACACCCTCCCCTTATTTTAGAAGTAGCACTATAAAAATAACTCAGCTACTTTTGGAAAAGTAGATGCTTAGCAAATGGAGGTATGACATCATGAGCAATTCCCCTGGGAGAGTGCAGCTCAGAGCACCCCCAGTGAGCCCAGGGGTTAAAGAACAAAAGTCCCTATTTACATATCTTCTTTCTTTTTCTCTTCTGCATTAAAACAAATGAAGAATGAAAACAATTTAATGGGGAAGCATTAGCAATGAAGACCAGTCCCCACTGTAAATAAAAGCCCAGTTCTCCCTAAAGCAGCGGTTCTCAACCTGTGGGTCGTGACCCCTTGGGGGTCGAACGACCCTTTCATAGGGGTTGCCTAAGACCATCAGAAAACACATATATAATTACATTTTGTGATTAATCACTATGCTTTAATTATTTTCAAGTTGTAACAATGAAATTGGGGGTCACCACAACATAAGGAACTGTATTAAAGGGCTGGGGCATTAGGAAGGTTGAGAACCACTGCAAAGTAAAAAGGCCTTCACCTGTGATAAGAGCTGTCATCCCATTGCCATCCTCAGATGAAAGAGGGGGCGCTGTTTTTAAGATCAAACATCCTATTTGTGGCAAATGTGTTTGGTAATAAAGTATTTTTGGCGGAGAGGGTATTTATTTTTAAATGTATCTCTTTCTAATTTATTTATTTAGGCCAAAATCCAAATGTGAACTAATATTCAGATTAGGTAAAGAAAAAAGAAATAAAAGGCTAATGCCGAGTCTCTGGGGGAATGAACACATTTTCCACACTGCAGTTTGAAAATGAACAACTCTGAGAGCCAGCAATCATTAGCATGTCAAGAATTAGGGTGATACCTCTTCCAGTGCAGTTAATGGAATCATTCATTTTAGTTGTTTTTTGCAGAATGCTGCGTTAGCCCGGCTTATAGAGGCAGCATTCGATGCAGGTCAATGGGAGTTCACCTGTCAAAAATGGAAGTACTGACCTATAAAGAATGTCTCAGTGTAATCTTTCCAGGGGCTGGGAGAATTCAGGAGAAATACACGCGGGCAGGGCAGTCACTGATGGCTGGGGAGTGGAGTGCTGTCAAATCAAATGCTCATTCTCCTCGGAGCCCATTGGGGTTTCCACTCCCAGGGGGCTGCACCCCTCAGCACAGAGCCCAGAAAGCTGCCCCCTGGGCGCCCTCCAACAGAAGCTCAAACTCCTGCTCAAAATAGAAAACCCCAAACCATGTCCCCAATAACTGAATTGGTGGATGGAGGCCTTATGTGTGATTTTGGGGAGATTTTCCACTTCAGAAATACAAAATCCACTTTGACAAAATTTAACTCTCCTTAAGTGACAGACTATGGTGAAAACGTGGATGGGAAAGGGTAGAAACAGTAATTCTCCATCTGTAAGGGAAGGGCACACCATAGGAAACAAATGTACCCCATATTAAGAAATAGAAGATATGATTTGCATTAGAAAAGGAGTCTTCCACTTATCAGAAGGTTCAGTAAATTTCTTTTTATTAAACCTGTTCATTATGGAAAAAGTAGAAAACAATTTTTAGTTAGAAACAATTCTCTGTAATCTATCACTCAGAGATAAGCCCTGTAAACAATACCTCCTCTCAGAAGTAGTTTTTCTCTGCATATATAATTACACAAGAATGGAATCACATTAAATATATTATTTTGTAACTTATTTTTTACTTAAAATACATTATGAGTATCTGTTCAAGCAAAGGAAAAAATTCTCCAACATGATTTTTAATGGTTGTATGGAGTTTCACTAAATGGGTATATTGAATACTCTCTGTTGAGGTTCATTTAGCTTTCAATTTTTTACTCTTATAAGGAATGCTGTGGTGTAAATTCTTTCAGCTAAATGTGTACTCATTTATCTATTTGTTTTTTTAGAATCAATTTCCAAATCTGAAATTCTGTTGAAGAGTGTGCAATGTAAAGTGTTTGTTGTTTATTGCAAAACTACCCATCCAGAAATTTGTCATTGAAATGTGCAGTCGTTAATTACTGCTTAGATGAACACAGTTCTGTAAGCTTGTTGGTTACCCTTACTTATCTTTTGCCTTTTTCCCACCTGCCCTTGCCTATTTTCAGGCAGCCTGCCAGGTGGCCCCAGAATACATGTAGTAGTGATGAAATTATAATGTTGCTATATATAATTGGAAAAGCTTTTAGGAACAGGTTCCTATTGTTTCAGAAGATCTTCTTGACCTCATGCCCTCCTGTCATTTTTTTTTTAATTTGGTAATTCCTCAAATATGTGTTTATTTTGAGTTGGGCCAGATAGCAACCCAGCTCCTCTGACCCCTGTGGCAATCTGGTTGAGGTAGTTGCTATTTTCACATTCATGAAATTCAATGAAATCATGCTTTTGAACTACCTTTAAGTAACTACTTTTGAGGTCTTAAGGAGACTGTAGTGACATAGAGTCCAGGCTTTGTGGTGGGGGCCAGAGGCGGGTTGGGGTGGGCATCATTCTAGTTTGATCTCAGGCCCTTTTTCTAGGCAGTGAGTTTGGGCCAGCATTTTCCACACTTGGGAGGGATAAAATCCCCCACTTCCTTATAACAGATCCCTTTTTTAAAAGATGGAATATATTTCTACTAGAGGCCCGGGGCATGAAAACTCGTGCACTGGAGGGGGGTCCCTCAGCCTGGCCTGCCCCCTCTCATAGTCCGGGAGCCCTCAGGGGCAGGAGGCGACCCGGCGATCAGGGGAAGGCGATGCCCCCATCACACCTCTGCTGCTGCCACTGCCAGTAGCACAAGCCTTGGCCGGCACTGGTTACCTGAGCCTCAGGCAGCCCTGGGTGGCTAGGCAGGTGCCATCTGAGGCTTGCCTGTGCCTCAGGCCAGCCCTGGGTGGCTGGGGGGCTGAGAGGACTAGGAGACTCCGGAGGCAGGCAGGCCCAGCCTTGCCGCATGCCTGCCACTCCAGTGGGGCTGAGGGGACTGGGTGCCGCCACCTTGTGGCTCTGGGTGCTGCCATCTTTGAGGGCGGAGCAATCAATTAGCATATTCTCTCCTTATTGGCTGTGGGTGCTGCCATCGTTGTAATGGTGTGAGAGTCAATTAGCATATTTCCTCTTTATTATATAGGATTGCTTGAAAACAAAGACCCCCAAGATGGATTTAGCTCCTGGAAAAAATTGTCTGAGATAAGAAGTGACTATTCAGGAGAGAAGGAGAAAGCAGAAGACTGACCTATTGAAAAACTGAAATGCAGACAAGACCCTAAAAAGCCTGTGTTGTGGAATGTCAGGTAAGAATTCAAATAAATGTCAGATAATAATTAGATGAAATCCATTCCATTGGTGTTTCACAGTGTTTTGAATCCAAAAGACTGAATCATTTAAAAAATATTTGTTCTTTCCAACAGTCAAAAGTTTGAGGAACCAATATCAACAAAAGACAGCAAAAAAATGTAGTCCTTTGCAAAGTCTGAAAAGATGTCAGCTTGTGCTCTGATTTTGATTTTAAGGCATCACGGCAACATTTTGATGGTGTTTTCTGGGCATTTCTAGATCAACTTGGCATTGTGGTCCAGGGTAGGGGGCAGAATTATTTTCTTGCATTTCCCCAATCTGGTTTTATGCATTCTTTCTAAAGGAAAAAAATAGTGTTTGTTGTTACCTTGATGCTAATTTAAGTAAGGTGCAAATTCCAGGCTCATAATTATGCATTGCTCTTGTCCACATTCCACAATGTCCGCAGAAAGGTAGCTCACAGAATGCCTCTGCTCTGACTGATGCTGCCTGACAATACAACAGAGGGGGCAGTTTGGATGTGGGGAGACAATTCCTGGGCGATAACTCAAGTTAAGTGTTTGCTCTTCATCCAAGTTCTCATGACAGCATGATGTGGCTTTCATACACTCATGTCTATGCTTTCAGAAACAATATAAGTCAAAAGGATGATAGCATTTTTGGAAAACTTTATTATTTTTATGTTAGAAATTTGCTTCCAGTGGGTGAAACACATGAAACAAAATGTACTCAGCTTATTTGAACTAAATATCTTGACACCTCTAAGTGCATAAGACCTCTCTTCCATGTCAGGTAGCATATTACCTAAAGGAAATGTGCTGCAGTCCTTGTCTGTGAGCCAGAGGTTGAAAGGTTAGTGGACTGTCCAACCTGCCAATGTCAGTGCAGCCAAAGGTTACGGTCTTTGTCTCTGTGTGGGCTACAGACTTCCTGCAGAGTCCTCATCTACACCCAGGAGTTCAGCTACCCCCCAGATCAGTGATGAGTAACACAGGATGCATCTGAAGCAGAGGTAGGATTGTTGTTAGGGGCTGTAGGGCAGACCACCTGAGATGGGAGGTGGGCTGAATCCAGCAGGGAGAGAAGAGACGATAATCTCATCAGCTGCAGACATCAAAGCCACAGGCAGACAAGGACCACGTTGCTGCAGTGGCCACATGGACCAGTCAGAACCCAACTGAGAAAATGGACCTGAAATCCATCTCCTACCAGCCAAAGCCAACATCCTCTGCCTCCAACAAGTGCCATGAGGGCACAGTGATTTTCCTCCCACCCTCAGAGCAGCTACTCCCATCACTGACATCCCTTCTGCTATTCTCCTTCTGCAGATGGGGCCCACTGCTCACTCTGCTGAGGGCCACCCACCACAGCAGCCTGGACCCATGTCTACAAAACCTCCCAGCCTCCCTGGACCCATGTCTACAAAACCTCCCAGGCTCTCCTTCAGGTGGGGATCCTGGCTGGGGTGCCTGGCCAGCCTGGGTGAGGGGCTGAGGGCCATTTTCAGGCTGGCTAAAGCCCCCCAGCGGGGACCTTCACCCCATGAGAGTGTGGCCATCCTTAGTGAGGGGCTGATGGCTATTTGCAGGCTGGCCACAACCCCCTAGCCACCCAAGCTCCCAGTGGAGGCTGGCTGGAAGCAGGTATCAGGGATTTATTTGCCTTCTATAATTGAAACTTTGTTGCCATGAGCAGAGGCCACAACTGGCTCAGAGCAGGGGGAAAGCTTGGCTTTCTCCATCACCTGGGAAACCAAGCCTCCTGCTTGCTCCAGCTCCATGGCTGCTGGCTGCCATCTTGGCTGGGTTAATTTGCATATAGTCACTCTGATTGGTTGGTGGGCGTGGCTTAGGGCATAGCGAAGGTACAGTCAATTAGCAACTTTGCCTTTTATTAGTGTAGATAAGTATCTATGATCTCTGGTCTGGGGGTAAAATTTTTTAGCTGGTGTAATTAATGTTGAACTCATGTTAGCTTATTCTTCCACCTTGATTAAAAGCCTATGTAAGGTGTTAAAAAAAAAAAAGAGCCCTGGCTGGTTTGGCTCAGTGGATAGAGAGTCGGCCTGTGGACTGAGGTTTGATTCTGGTCAGGGGCACATGCCTGGGTCAAAGGCTCGATCCCCACTAGGGGCATGAAGGAGACAGGTGATCCATGATTCTCTCTCATCGATGATGTTTCTGTCTCTCTCCCTCTCCCTTCCTCTCTGATATTAATGAAATCAATAAAAATATATTTTTTTAAAAAAAGAAAAGTCATTTTTAAAAAAGCTGTATGATTTTGTTAATTTTGGGGGGTTTTTGGTGGCAGAGTCTTAATTTGGTTGAAATACAGGCTTTTTCATCTTTCTTTATACTGCTGTCTTATTGGAAGTGGTAGAATCTTGAAACAGAATACTATATAGAAACAGAAAAACACACAGCACTAAATTTTTGTATTGTTACACTCTTCCCTGCAATTAAAAATTCCATTACCTCAAAAGAAACCCCATACTCATTAGGAGCGAGGGTTCCTGGACTGCAAGGGGGATGTCTGACTGCATTCTTAGGCTCACTTTGTAAGCCAGCAGTTGGACTTCCCCCGAGGAGTCCCAGACTATGAGAGGGCGCAGGCCGGGCTGAGGAACCGCTCCCACCCCCAGTACACAATTTTGTGCACCAGGCCTCTAGTTTTATATGACTTGAGCATCCACACATCTTGGTTTCTGCCAAGGATTCTGGAACCAATTTCCCATGGACACCAAGGGACAACTGTATTCCTGTGTACCCTGGTATGTATTTATTGTAGCATTTTTGCTATTTCTTGCTCTTACTTACTGACCAGTGTTGTTCAGTAGGGGTGGTACTATCTTCAGGGGAACATTTTGGGAATGTATTGGTGGGGAGGAGGTATTTTTTGGTTGTGATTTAGAGAGTACTGTTGGCATTTAACCAGAGAGATTGGACATTCCTGCAATGGAAGGGACAGACCCACACAAAAATTGTCCCTTATCTCTCTTGATTTTTTACTGTTCAGCTGGACTGGACAGCTATTCATGTAGCTGAAAATCCAGTTTATACTCCTCTGAACCTAGAATCTAATACTACATTACATTCAAAGTAACTCCCCACATTTTCATATACCCTGAATTGTCTAGGAACGCAGCTACTAGGTTAATCAAGGGAAGACTGCCCTTTGTTTTGCTTAAAACCTAGTTAATTGTTCAGTCTTTCAGCAGCAATTCTTCTTGTGGTAATTGAGCCAACAAAAAATAACTGAATAGTATGAGCTTACAACTACTGTGTCATGTTCAAGGTGAGTGTACATATAGAGTAGGAATTTGATGACTTTATGATAGTGAATTTTGCCTGAGCATTTGCATGTTGAAATACCTATTTTTTTCTTATACAGAACTTTTATTTTTAATTTATAATACAGAAAGGTGTTTTATTAATTTTTTGATATATGAGCAGATTGGTTATATTATCTGCATAAATAAAATAAGATGCAGGGTAGTAATATAACAAAATGTTATAAAAAAGGCAGTGCTTGGGCTGATATGGTTGAGAACTATTGTATCAGACCATAAGTTCCTTGACGATCTTTCTTATTGTCCAGGATAACGATATTTATATCTTCATTACCGCTTCATATTAAATCACTCCTGCATAGAAGACACCGGTGTATTTTAATGTTAACTAATGCGTGTAGCCTGCATTTCCTGTTTCTTGCTCATTGAAACCCTTCATATACCCATGCAAGGCTACAATCCTCCATAAAACCATTTCTGCTAGACTATTTTTAGGTTATCAGGGAGTTTCTAACAGCAAACAATGTTAGCTTTGAAAGGCATCAGTCATATTTATAACAAAATTGGAGCTACCTGTATCTGAGAGTGTGATGTGTGAGAAAGGTCACTTCACAGTTGAGTAAAGAATGAATTACTAAATATATGGTGTTGAAGCCACTGGCTCTCCATACTGAAAAAAGTAGATCCCTACCTCACACAATGCACAAAAACCCTCCACATAGAATAAAGGCACAAGATAAATAGGAGAAAGATAAATGTCACATGATCTCACTCATTTGTGGAATATAATAAACAACATTAACTGATGAGCAAAAATAGATCCAGAGACATAGAAGCATCAAACAAACCGTCATACCTCAGAGGGAAGGCGGGGCTGGGGGGTGGGTAAGAGATCAACCAAAGGACTTGTATGCATGCATATAAGCAAAACCAATAGACATAGACCATTGGGGAGCTGAGGGCATGTGTTGGGGGGTGGGAGTGGCCGGGGAGAGGTGAATGGGGGAAAAGGAGACATATGAAGACTTTAAACAATAAAGAATTTAAATTTTTTAAAAAGAATAAAGACATAAATATGCAAAGCAAAACTTTCAAACTTTTAGAAGAATATATAGAAGTATGTTTTTATGAACTTGGAATAGGGAAGCATATCTTAAACTAGACCCAAAAAGCACAAATCACAAAGAAAAAAATGATGAATTTTACTATGTTAAATTTTAGGATATTCAAAATGCAAGACACCATAAGTTTGCATTTCTTAATGAAAAAAATATTAGCAGTGGATATCTCATAAGATATTCAGAATATATATATATATATATATATATATATATATATTCCTACCCATCAATAAGAAAAGAACAAAATGTGCAAAAATAAACAAAGGGAAAGAACAAATAAATCAGGGAATAGGGAACCCAAATGACCAATAATAGATCTATGAAAAGTTGTTCAACCTTACCAGCAGTCAGGAAAATTAAACTGGAAATGGGAAATAGCAGTTTTGCAACTTTTAGCTTAAAATAATTAGCATGTGTGAAAAGATGTGTTAGTAAATACTCAGACTTTCAAATGTAGCTGATGTAAGTGTAATCTGATAGCACAACTGTGGAGAAAAACTTGTCATACTTAATAAAGTTAAATTGGAATAGAGCATATGACTCATCAAATCCATCTCTAGATTATTATTGTTGGTGGAGTATATTTAAAACTGTTTTTAAACAAACCACAATAAAAAGTATATTTTATGGAGCAATTCAGTATATAATATATAAACATTTATAAGTAAAATAAAGTGTAATTTCATAAAAATTAACTCTCCTTAACTATGTGATGCATTCTCATATATTTTATACTATTCTATCATTGTCCTTAAAAATTCTTTGATAGTGACTTACTAAAGTTAATACTTAATCCTCTAATGGGTTGCAACCAATACTACCCATGAGAAATACTCAAAAACACACATGGAGATATATAAGAGGGTGTTCACTATGTCATGGTTTGTTACAGCAATACCCCCAAACTCATTCGTGGATTTGCAGATTCTCTGGGAGCATAACATAATGATGTAAAAATCATCTACTTTTCTGTTTTCTTTTTCAGCTGCTGTAACTGATGATGAAAGAAATGACTTAGTCAAGGACACATTGAATGGGTGCTGAGTACTCATTAGAACCCTGTTCTTACTTCTCAACTATTTTTTTTTTCAAAGATTAGACTACCTGTTTTCCTTCCTTGAAAACTAGTAAACCATCAAACCATTGATGGTTGTTTCAAAGCCAGATATGCTATTTTGGGGCTTTAATAAAACACTTCTGTCATGGAGCCTTTGCAGTTCTTTGAACTCTTTGGCATAAAAGTGCCAGCTTATCATGCTGGCGTTGCTCCTTTTACAGCCAATCTCCGTGTCTTAGGTGGTAATCTCCTGTCCATCTCTACTCAGGCTTCAGATCTTCTGTTTCTCTCTTACCACCCATTAGACATTCCTTTCTTACCAATAGTAATTTGAACATCTACCTGGGGCCAAACTATAGTTGTCACTATAAATTTCTCTTCTAATAGTTCAATGTAATCATTTGCTAATAAAATGTCTCAGATGGCAGACTCCAATGGCAATAGAATTACACCATGATACCAGGTTTTAAGCAGCAGTAAATACAAGGAATTAGTTGAAGAGACACACAAAACAGTAGATAAGCTCAAAAATAGGGTTGGAAAATGGGTTCAATATGTGCAGTTAGAACATTCAAAGATGAACAATGTTGTAACAAAGTAGGATAGATGAGTTCCAGATCACTACGGGTGCATTTCCCAACAGGACACCCTACAGATTGCAATCCAGAGGATGTCAATGCATTATGAAAATATGTTCTGAGTTCAAATAAGATTGTGATCTTTGATTAAACATAATTAAACAGGTGGCTTAATTTCTGAGACTCTTAGGAATTCTACTATTGTTATATTTATTGTAGCCCACCCCCAAAAAAGTCCCCAAATATCTCTATCTTGTTTAATCTTGAATGTGTTATGCATTTTTCCAGAGTATCTATTAGCATCTCCTCAAACTATTAATTTGCCTAGTTAAGAAATAAAATGAGCAATATAGCAAAAGGAAACAAAAAAACTGAAAGCATAAAATAAAATAATAGAATAAAATTATGTTATTTATAACACTAAATATAAATGTATAAATATCCATATAAAATCAAATATCTCATATAGTGGAAAAATCAAACAATTCAAAAGGCATGAGGGAAAAATAGAAATTTAAAAGAACATAAAATGAGGATTATATTTATATTTTAAAGTATAAACTTTATATTTATATATAAACTTTATATTATAAATTTTAAAAGAGAGAGCGGGAAAAAAGAAGGAAAGAAAGGAGGAAGAAAGTATGGAAGAAAGGAGGAAATAAAAAGAGAAGAGAAAACTAGGTTGACAAAACTGATGTCAGGAATAAGAGGATTTATGACAAAATTAAATTTTAAAATAAGGAAGCAAAAATAATTCATAATAAATTGTTGTAGTTATTAGTCTATATAGTACACATGGCCTAGAATTGAAATATATAAATACAAATTATTACATATACAAAGGTACATTAGAAAAAGTTATGATCATTAGACTAAATCATTAGACTAGACCAGTGGTCAGCAAACTCATTAGCCAACAGAGCCAAATATCTACAGTACAATGATTGAAATTTCTTTTGAGAGCCAAATTTTTTAAACTTAAACTATATAGGTAGATACATTGTAATTTACTTAATTAGGGTACTCCTAAGGTGGCCTTTGCTAAAAATGTCCTCAATCTGAGGGGTCGACCTCAGCAAACATACCCCCACTTCTTCTAACGCCACTTCTTTCGGCCTAGACTCACCCAGCCCGAGAAAAGACTTCTGCACATGGGCCACGAAGTTTCAATTGCACTGTACGTGCGCACCCGCACATGGTATTTTGTGGAAGAGCCACACTCAAGGGGCCAAAGAGCCGCATGTGGCTTGCGAGCCATGGCTTGCCAACCACTGGATTAGACCATTAGACTAATGATACATAATGGCAGGTTATTTGAGTGGTATAATTAATAAGGTTATTTTGCACAACATGTTTATATATCAAAATTTTCACCCAAGACGATAGAATTATTGCAAAAAATCCATTAAATGTTTATACAAATAATTAATATACTAAGCAACAAAGAAAACCTCAAAAATTTAAAATATAGAAATTACAAAGATCTATGAGTATAGTGTCAAGCAGTAGAAGGAACTAATCTGAAATATATGAATGACAGAAATAAATTTAAAGAGATGTTGAAAACTGACCTGATCACTAACAGTGAAAGAACTTAGAAAGGCTTCCAGATAATCCACAACTAAAAAGGTGTTGGGCCCAGATGGTTTGGGGTAAGTTTTTAAGCATTCAAGAGAAAGAATTTCCATACTATTTAAACCGTCCTAGCTCATAGGAAAATAAAGCTTGCCAATTCAGTTCATAAGGATAGCTTCATCTCAGTGCATAGCCTGACAGAGAATATAAAAAGGAATAGAGCCTTTATAAATATTCATATTGTTACAAAATCCTAAATAAAATATAAGAAATAAATATAAGTACTCTGTTACAAATATAATGCATCATGCCAAGTAAAATCACCACAAGAGTGAGATGCTTCAATATAATGTAAGTCATGAAACCATAAAAATCTTTGGAGAAAACATAGGCAGCAAAATATCAGAATCTCATGTAGTAAAATTTTCACTGATGCAATGCCTAAGGCAAAAAACAAAGGAAAAAAAATAAACAAATGGGACACATCAAAATGACAAGCTTCTGCATAGTAAAAGAAACCAGCATCTAAATGAAAAGGGAACCCACTGTATGGGAGATCATATTTGCCAATGATACATCTGATAAAGGGTTAATATCCAAAATATATAAAGTACTCATACAACTGAACAAAAGGAAGACAAACAATCCAATTAAAAATGAGCAGAAGGTCTAAATAGCCACTTCTCCAAAATGGATATACAAATGGCCAAGAGACATATGAAAAAATGCTCAACGTCACTAATAATCAGAGAGATGCAAATTGAAATGGCAATGAAATATCACCTTACACCTGCCAGAATGGCTACAATAAAAAAATCAACAAACAAGTGCTGCCAAGGATGTGAAGAAAAGGGAGCCCTGGTACACTGCTGGTGGGAATGCAGACTGGTACAGCCACTATGGAAAACAGTGTGGAGTTTCCTCAAAAAAATAAAAAATAGAACTGCCATTTGACCCAGTGATCCCACTTCTAGGAATATATCCTAAGAAGCCTGATACACCAATCAGAAAGAATATATGCAACCCTGTGTTCATAGGAGTGTTATTTATAATAGCTAAGGTCTGGAAATGGCCCAAGTGCCTATCAAGAAATGAATGCATAAAAAACAACAACTGTGGTACATTTCCACCATAGAATATTATGCAGCTGTAAAAGAAAAAAAAAAACAGAATTTCTTACCCTTTGAGACAGCATGCCTCCATCTGGAGAATATCATCCTAAGTGATATAAGTCAATCAGAGAAAGACAAGTATCACTGGATCTCATTTATATATAGAATCTAATGAACAAAATAAACTAACAAAATAGATCCAGTGACATGGAATAATTCAACAGACTGTGGAATCTCAGAGGGAATGGGGTGAGGGAAGAGATCAACTAAAGAACATATGTGCATATATGAATAACCCATGGACACAGACAATAATGAAGTAAAGGCCTGGGGAGGGGATGGGAGTGGGGAGGAAGGGGTCAATGGGGGGGAAAAAGGAGGGCATCTGTAAAACTTTCAACAATAAAGATAAATTTAAAAATATATATTATAAAATATATTTACTTTGCTCATTATATCATTAGGTCAAAAGGGAAACACTCAAAATCTTGTGAAGTGTTGAAAATGGATTTGTTATACCCAAACTTTGTTATTATTATATTTTTATGTCTTGGTGGCAGCCAGCCAAGCGTGTTGAAGTCTCTTCCCCAGGGCCTGGCAGGGCTGACCCTGAGACCTGAGTCCTGGCAGCGATGGGAGGGGCTTAGCGTTGGGTGTGGTTATGTAAGTGTTGCTTCCTGAGGCGGCAGCCAATGGAAAGTCCGGGAGGTTCGTGCTGGCACACGTGGTGGGGAAGGGGCTCAGGAGGAGCAGGTGCCCCCTCCCTCCTCCACCGCCTCCTTCTCTTGCTTGTGTGCTCCTTTGGTGTGAACCTGGCACATCTGTGAAGCGGCAGCTGAGAAGACCAGAGTTAGCCATGGCCAACGAAAAGCCCAAGGAAGGAGTCAAGACAGATCAACGATCATACTAATTTGAAGGTGAGGCAGGATGGTTCTGGGATGCCGTTTAAGATAAAGGGGCATGCACCACTTAGTAAACGAATGAAAGGACAGGGTTTGTCAATGAGGCAGATCAGATTCTGATTTGACAGACAAACCTGCGCACTTGGACATGGACCATGAAGATACAATTTGTGTGTTCCAGCATAGGGAAGGTGCCTGCTACTTTCCTTCTCCATCAAGAAGACATTCTCAGTTAGAAGACTGCGGTTTGGATCCACTACAACCTGACTACTATGGCATAGTTCTCTCTGTTCTCTCATTTTCCCCTTCCCCATTCCTTCATTGTACATCAAGGAACTGATGTATGTACACAACCATTTGCATTTTTTAAACAAAATGGCCAATGATTTGGGGTTTTTTAAAATTATTTATTTACTGACTTTTTAGATAGAGAGAGAAAAGAGATAAATTTGTTATTCCACCTACTTATGCATTCACTGGTTGCTTCTTGTATGTTCCCTGACTAGGGATCAAACCCACAACCTTGGCATAGTAGAAGGATTTTTTAACCAACTCAACCACCTGGCCAGGGAGGACAATGGTATGTTTTGATGGATGTCAAATAGAGATGGAATGGGGAAAATGCTGATGCTGTGCCAATACCCTCTTTCTCCGTTAGTGGAAGCTCATTCAGCTCCTTCCTTTAATTCCAGTAAATTATTTTGCTCTCAGTGTTTAACAACAAAAAAGAACAACATAAAAACCATTGCATACCTTGTTTGATTAGAGAATTTTATTTATTTTTGATTTATTTATTTTGTTAATCCTCACCTGAGGATATATTCATTGATTTTAGATATAGGAAGGAAGAGAGAAAGGAAGAAAGAGAGAGGGAAACATCGATCAGTTGCCTCCTGTATGTACTCCAACCAGGGATTAAATCTGCAACTGAGGTATGTGCCCTGAGCAGAAATCTAACCTGCAACCTTTTGGTGTATGGGATGACATATTAGTTATATTTCCACTAATATCTACATGTATAAAAGCCTAAGCGACCATTATGACCTAACAACCAGAACAACCGGAACAACTGGTCGAACAGTCGCTATGATGCACACTGACCACCAGGGGGCAGGCGCTCAACACAGGAGCTGCCCCCTGGTGGTCGGTCAGTGCGCTCCCACAGCCAACCTCCCACAGTCCCTCCCCCTGGCCAGCTGGCCCCCTGATATGCCTCGATTGCCAGCCAGGCAGAGAGGGACCCCACCCATCCACGAATTTGTGCACCAGGTCTCTAGTTAGAAATAAGAATTGAGTAAAAATATTATCACTGCTATTTATCATCTTATTATTGTTTTTAGAATTCATTTCAATACACTGACATGAAATTTTTAAAAGGGGAACAAATATTTTAAAGGAGAAATCAAAATTAACTATTATGTGTAGATTATGTCATCTACCTGGACATTCCAAGAGAATCCAATGAAAGTTTGTGGCTGCTTTCAAAGTAAATGTACGTCAGTGTTTCTATCCAAACCAGCAAATCCAATTAAAACCACGATGGCCCATCAGCCCCTGAAGCCCACAGTGGTTTCTGAATAACATCCCACTAGAAGGAACAAAGCTTCCTGGAAAGTGGCTGATTCCTGGTCTGAAGGCAATGCACATGATGGGACATCCGTGGTGCCAGAAAGTGGGGAAGATAACAAAATTACTGGGGTCATTTTGGAAGGCAGCTATGCTCACAACTATACCACCAACACCTTACTGGGGTCATTTTGAAAGTATCCAAGAACCAACTTGAAGAGGCTTCCACTGGCCAAAACTTGGAAAATTAGAGCATAAAAAATTATAATGGATTGAAGTATATCAAATATATTTAAGCTTATGAGCTCATAATAATATTAAAGAAATTTATCACATTTGAAATATTCTATGCGTACTCCCCATTATTTAAAAGATGTGTAATGATCAAGCATTTACCTTGCCTTTTCTATATGATTTGTAGCACTGAGTAACTAAGTAATGGAGAAGCAGTGATCTTTTAAGAAATATTCCAGCTAATGAATAAAGAAAAAAATGATACAATTCAAGAATCACATTTTGCAGGCATTAATAAATTAATTTAAATTCAGGTTAAATTCACCTCTCTCAATCTAACTGTTCATTTATACAAAATTCAAGGCTCGAGAGAATCGAAGATGGCGGCATAGGTAAACACCGGAGACTGCTGCCACAAACAACCACTTCAAAAATACAACTAAAAGACGGAACGGACATCAACCAGAACCACAGGAAGGCTGGCTGAGGAGAGACTCTTCAACTAAAAAGAAAAACAACAGCATTCCGAGGCTCAGAGGAGGCGCAGTGTGGAAAATTTAAAGGTACCGAGGTGCGCACGCAAAGCGGCCTGGCGGCTGAGGGCGTGGTTGTCGTTTTCAATCAGGAGGGAGTCTCAGACTCTGGGCTACAGATCTGGGCGAGTCTCTAGGGACCCAGACTCAAACGGGAGAAGCGGGACTGTCTGGCTATGGTCCCTCCGAGTTTGCAGCGATGCTGGGACAGAGAGCAGAGCTCTGGGATGACTGAGAGCAGCCATACTGCTCCCTCCGCCGCCTGTGATCCCTG
>NW_005871247.1:888253-914360 GCF_000147115.1 Myotis lucifugus
TAAGGAAAAGCTAAAGGAGTTCCATCACCACTAAACCCAGTATATACGAAATACTGAAAGGTATCCTTTAAGAAGAGAAGAAGAAAAAGGTAAAGATACAAATTGTGAACAACAAACATGCATCTATCAACAAGTGAATGTAAGAATCAAGTGAATAAATAATCTGATGTACAGAATGAACTGGTGATTATAATGAATCAGGGACATAGAAAGGGAATGGACTGACTATTCTTTGGGGGGAAAGGGGAATGGGAGATGCGGGAAGAGACTGGACAAAAATCGTGCACCTATGGATGAGGACAGTGGGTGGGGAGTGAGGGCGGAGGGTGGGGCGGGAACTGGAAGGAGGGGAGTTATGGGAGGGGGAAAAAAGAGGAACAAATGTAATCTGAACAATAAAGATTTAATTAAAAATAAACAAAAAAAATTCAAGGCTCATGTTAAATGACTCTGTGGGAAATTCTACAGGACAAATAACTTGGCCCCTTCAATACAAATTTGCAAGAAGAAAGATATCACAAAAGAATCTTTGATTCTGAGGTAACAAATCAACCAAATGGGATGTTACTTTATTTCAACCAAGACTCGAACAAATTTACCTTAACTACTAGTATATACCCAGGTCCATTGTTAGTCTAAAACAATTGGAAAAATCTGAACACTATAAGATACTTAAGATTATAATGATATATTGCTCATTTTCTAGGGTGATAGTGGTATTTTAATTATGCTTTTAAAGGCCCTTTTATTTAGAGCTAGGTATTGAAATATTTATGAATGATGTTTAGTTATTTGCTTCAAATATCACAGGGTGAGGGAGAAGAGAATAGGGTGTAGATGAAACAAGATTGGCACGTGCTGAATAGTTTCGATGCCAGGTGATAGCTGCATGCAATTCACAGTAGTGCTCTGTTTACTTTTCTATATTTTTGAAATTTTCCATAATAAAAAGTTTTAAAAGTTTAGAATGATCTTCATTCTTCAGACCTTCTTTTCTGGAATGGTAATGTAACATAATTGTATTTACTCTCTTCTTGCCCATGAACAGTAATTTTATTAAAGCATGCTTTATTTATTTTTGTAGCCAAGCATCTTTTTTAAGAATTTTGAACATAAAAGCTTTTATAGCACAAGGACTAACAAATAATTTTATCAACTCTGCCTAATACTAATTGTTAATAATAGTGTTTATATTTATAATTACACTCTGAACTTCCAAGTAAATGAACTTAGGAATGACTTTTTTGGGGGAGTGGGAGACGGTCTTGATCATAAATAGAGAATCCTCTGTGTTTGCAACATCTATTACTTTGTCTATGTATATTGAAATAAATAGATGAATAAATAATAAGTCCAATAGTAAATAAATAACTTAAATAAAAGTTTATTTACACAATTTAAATAAAAGTCTTTTATTTAAAAGCAGGCCCAAGAATTTAACAGACACCACACCAAAAAAGATACATAGATGGCAAATAGGCATATAAAAAATTGCTTCACATTAGTTGTCAATAGAGAAATGCAAATTGAAACAATAATGAAATATTACTACACACCTACTAGAATGGCCAAACTCCAGAAAATAACAGCAAATACTGAGAAGGATGTGGAACAGTAGAAACTTTTATTAGTTTCTGGTGAGAATTCAAAATGGATATAGCCACTTTGGAAGACAGTTTGGAGGTTTTGTTTTTGGTTTTTTTTTTTACAAAACTAAACATACTCATCATATGATTCAGCAATCATACTCTTTGGTATTTACCAAAGAGTTGCAAACTTATGTCCACACAAAAACCTGCACATGAATATTTATAGCAGTTTTATTCATAATTGCTAAAATTTTGGAGTAACTAAGATTTCCTTCAGTAAGTGAGTGGATAAGTAAACTATGCTACATTCAGACAATAGAACATTATTCAGTGGTAGAAAGAAATGAGCTATCAAACCATGAAAAGACATGGCATAAACCTGAATGCATATTACCAAGTAAAAGAAGTTGCTTTTAAAAGGCTATATACTGTATGATTCTAACTATATTACATTATAGAAAAGGCAAACTATGGAGACAATAAAAAGACCACCAGATGGAGGAGGAGGAGGGAGGAGAGGGAGAGGATAAATAAGCAGAGCACAGAGGATTTTTAGGGCAGTGAAAATACTCTGTGGGATGTTATATTGACGGGTATATGTCATTGTACATTTGTCCACGCTTATATAATACACAACACCAAGAGTGAACCCCAAAGTAAACTATGGACTCTGGGTGATGATGGTGTGGCAATGGAGGTCCATCCTTGGTTAAAAATATACCATTCTGGTGAATAATGTTGATAATGGGGTAGACTGCATGTTGGAGGGATAGGAATTATCTGAGGAATCTGTATCTTCCTATGCATTTTTTTGTAGACCATAAAACTTCCCTGAAAAAAAGTCTTAAAAATAATAGGTAAAAGTGATATTGTAGTGAATTCAAATGTTACAAATTCAAGTAAAAATTCATGAATCATAGGAATACTTAAAAAATAGAAAGATAAAAAAAGTAATTGCTAACTGCATGAAACAGCAATAATAGCAACTCCTGTCTTTGATGACTGTTTCCTAGTGAGAAGGAAGAAAGCATGTATCCTATCTTGACAATAGAAATACATTCCAGGAGAAGCAAATAACCCTGCTGATGAGTAATACGGAAGGCCTGCTAACAAAGAAGGAGGACCGACAGCATTAAAACAAATAATTTTGTAAACATTAATGAAATTATTGATTCAGAAAATGATTATGAATCACTGTTAAGACAATTGTGTGAGTTGGATTTTTGGATAGTGTGCAACCCAACAAGAGTTATGAGGGGAAAATGTAATTATTCAATAAGTGGATCTGATGTCTGTCACTCAGCCTATTAGTTGATCCAGCATCTTGTCCCATCTTAGTATCATAAAATGTGGGACAGTCAGATAATGTATCTTCTGATAGGATTCAGCATGAAGTCCACATCGCTTACATGAATTATCATATTAGATGTCAACATATTTGACTTGAATGTATCAAACTTTCCATTTAGCTCCAGGTTAGTAGATATGCAGTTGTTTCTCAGTCCCTGTGGGGATTACTTTCAGGACCACCTGTGAATACCAACATCTGTAGATGGTCAAGGCCCTTATATAAAATGGATCATTTGCATATAATCTACTCACACCTCGAATATACTTTAAATCATCTCTGGATTATGTATAATACCTAAGACAATACAAATGCTATTTAAGTCACCATTGCAGGGAAGCATGACCAGAAAAAAAGTCAGTAAAGATGCAACCAGCAACTGTCATAGGCCTAACTTCATAGTACATGTCAGCAATGAGATGAAATTTTAAAATATGTGTATTTTCAATCCGTGGTTGGTTGATTCCAGGATGCAGAACCCACGTTAAGGGCTGACTGTACATGGGATGGAACAAGCCAAACTATACAATGAGTAAGCAACCAACTACAGAGGAGACATTCTGGAGAATGATTGGCTTGATCTCTTAAACAAAACCTGTGCTTTTTGTTTGTTTTTATCCTCACACAAGGACATGTTCATTGATTTTGAGAGAGAGGGAAAGAGGGAGAGAGAAACGGAGAGAGAGAGAAACATCAATGTGAGAGAAATATTGGTTGGTTTCCTCCCACACTATCCCTGACTGGAATCGAACCCATAATCTAGGTATGTGCCCTGACCAGAAATTGAACCTGTGACCTTTTGGTGAATAGAATGATCCTTCAGCATCACACAGGCCAGGGCAGCCAGCGCTGCTTGAAAGAGACTTAAGGAACATAACAAGCAAATGCTACAAATTCAAGTAGAATCTGGATTGAATACAACTTTTTTTTCTTTTTTTATTGATTAAGGTATTACATATGTGTCCTTATCCCCCCCTTTGCTCCCCTCCCACCCCCGCTCATGCCCTCACCCACCCTGGTGTTGGTAAACATCTAAAAATTTTTTTGAGAACCAGTAGGGGAATTTGTTTTTGTTTTTTTTGTTTTTTGTTTGTTTTGTGTTTTTTTCCCCCCTCTTTATTCTCAAACTGATTGCTAATGAGAAAACACACGGAGATTAGTAATGTAACTCAAATCTTTAGTCTTCTCTTTCCAACTCAAGTACCAGAATACGACATTCCTTTCGATGTATTCTGGCCATCAGAGTCTTTTCTTTTTTGCCTTTAGAGTCCTTTCCCAAAGGAAACACACTGCCTGGCATTCTATGTTAATCCTAATTCCCAGGAAGAAAACGAGACCGATAAAGTGACATCTAAAAATACTGGGGATTATATTTTTAAAAACAAGACAATAGTTCAGATTTTCTCCCTTTCATTCTTCTCTATATTACCACAATAAAATATTTATCAAAGTTAAAGAGATTACTGATACACAATAATGACCAATGACTTTACATTAATGGAGTTATCAATAACACATTAGTGAAGTAACTGGAAAAGAGTTCAAATGTAAAGGGTGATTCACTATTCTGTTTATACAGTATTGAAAAAACATAACATTTAAACACTAAAAAATTTCTAAGCAATATTAAATAATAATTGATAACTCTGAAATACTGCAACACCTTGAAGTACCTTCTGAATGACCAAAGACAGGTAATAGTTTGGTATAACTCCAAGTTTTTACACAGAACTATATATTTTTTAAACTGGTAATCCACATAAGAGATACACAAAACCATTAACTGACTATACTATTCAATAAATAGAGCTTCACGCTGCTTTGTTGTTATGAACTAATGAGCTTATAATTCAATAAAATCCCTTTAAGAAGTTCTAGTCTACAGAATGATATATTTAAATTGTTTGGTCCTGTTATTAACAAAAGACTTTGTTTTCATTCCTCTAAATATCATCTTTAAAGGGCCTGATTTGATTTCTGTCAAAATATAACACAAGTAAAGTGTAAGCCTATAGTCTCTAGTCTATGGGTGCATCATGAATTTCAGTTCAGTGCAAGCCAACACAGTGACCTTCTCATGAGTGTTCCATTACAGTGCCAACTTTGACGCGTCCCACAAAGTGTCCTGTCCTTCTCTAAGTTTTGAGTAGAACATGAATTTAATAATGGCATGTGGTGTTCCTCAGCATAACCTGCCAAAATGTGATAATTTCCTTGGAAGAAAAGCCATGGGCTGCAATCACACGTCTGAGTTGACAGACATCCAAATGAACCCTATACAAAAAGAAAAGGTTTGTGTCTTCTGGAATATGAATGTCCACTTTCAATAAATTCAAACAGATCCCAACATAAACATCTTCAAACTTAATGGGTTTGACATGACTCATCATCTCACAGATTTTTGGCACCAAGTCTCTGGACATCACATAACCAAACCCACTGCAGTAGGGAGGGAACACCTTGAAGGGATACTCCTGATAGGAAATATGGGCTTTTTGGTAAAATCCTCTATAGGAATAATTATCAATTAGAGGATAACCGGTGAAAAACTTCTCTGACTGGTTTAAATTTAGAAGATACTTTACTAAATTGCCAGTATTGATAAAGACATCGGTGTCTGTTTTCATGACATACTTGGCATTGGGGCAAAAGTCAGTGACCCACCTAAAGGCCATAATGGTTTTCAAGGTCAGGTTATTGTATGTGTCTAAAAAATCTTGTATTATGTCACCGTAGAGAAGGTGCTCATCCTCTGGGGACAATGATAACACTTTGTCTTCCTTTTCGGCCTGCTGGCCTAATAAGAAAAATGTAAGAACCTCATATCCCCACCAAGACTTTTTTTCACCCCAAGTAACTCTAACGGCCTGTCTGGCTTTCACATCGGAGGGGTGTGAGGTCACCAGGATGACAAGAAATGGGTTTTGATGAGAGCAGTTGGAATGCTCTTGAAGCGTGAAGTGAAAGTCTTGCCTGTAAATGGGCTCATACTCATAGAAGTACATCCAGTTGATGTGCTCTATCACACTGTACTGAGGCAGGCTGAGGTACCACATCACGAGGAAGCTCAGGAGTGACAGCAGCAGGAGGCTCCAATTGAGGGATCTCAGTGACATCCTACTGGGGAGTGTGGTCAGGAGAGCCAGGGCCATCCACAGCAGCTCAGAAGCAAGTGGCTCAGCTTCTTCTTCTGGATTTCTTTCTTCTGAGTGAGTGGAAGACCTTCAGTTTCACCAACTGAACATTCAGTAGTAAGCAGTAGTCAGAATGCTTGAAATTTCTTTGCACTCAGGGGTGGGTGGTCTGAGAGAATGCCATGACAGAGCAGCCTGCGGGAAGAGGCACCAGGATGGCCGGATCTGGAGAAGCTAGGAAAACTGGAGCAGAGCAAAGATCACACCCATCAGGCAGAAGAGCAGAAGGCTGGACTTCTGTCTGTTGCATTACAGCTTTACCAATTGGAGGACATTTCATTCACTCATTCGGAACACTGAACAGGTGTCAGAGGCTGGGGCTGTAGAATTTCAGATGAGACCAGAGCACTAGCTGAACTTCTTTGTTGTTTTCTGTATTCCATGCTTTAATGAAAACAGATTTGCTGGGGACAATCACGTAACCACTCGGGGTTCCTCCGCTCTCTGCCCAGTAGGGGAATTTGAATAAGGCCTAGCCATTAGGTAAGATAAAAGTTTTTGAAATGAAAGATGAACAATATTAGCAAGAAGGTTACAATGCACTATGAATAATATAAAGTCATTCTGGCATAAACGTTATAAAAGGATCTGAAAAGAAAGAAACCTACCGCAATGTTAAAACGCACATTCTGTGAGTAGTGGGATATAATGATTTCATATTCTTTTATTCTCTGCATTTTATAATTTTCCAAAATGTATGTATCTGCTTTTACAATAATAAAAGGTGATTTAAAAAATAAAATATATGTAAAGAATTCCACTTATAAGAATAGCAAAAGAAAATAGACTAATTTGAATATATTGTCTTATAATACTTAAAAAATTAATATGTAAATGCTATGATTTTTTTTTTTACTCCCAATTTTAGTTAGGTAATTTTTTAATTTACATTTTATTACCATGGTACTAAAAGCAACAGCCATAAAAGAAAATTGACAATTAAATGAAATTACATAACTTTTGCAGTTTAGAAATAATTGAATGGCAAATGTTGAACAAGGGCAAAATTTTACCACACAAATAACAACTTAATAGCCTTTATATATAAAATTAATTCTTATAAGTCAATGAGAGAAAATAAAGCTTCTGCCAGCAAAGCTGATGATCCTAGCAGACATGTCTAAGAATGGCAAACGAAGAGGCAGCACAGGGCTAAACTCCTGGTGCAAAACGAACAGCTCCCAGGCAAAGATGGGCATCATTCATGGCCCGAGTTCAAATGGAGCTCCAAGTTCAAATGTTCCAAAAGTGGGCATATACCTTGTGAATCAGGATACAGAATGTGGACAAAGCAGGGGCAAGTGGTGAGGGCTGGAGAAACTAGGTCACAAAGTCTTATCCAAGACTTATCAGCTGAATCATTGCTACATTTAAAGTGGTACTGCTCTAATTTGTCCCTTGGGATAGCTACTAGTTTGTGACTTATGTGTTGATACTGAAAAGTAAAATGATCCAAGAAGCTCTGTAAAATATACTTCAGGCAAAGAAGCACACATTCTATGGATGAGTAATCAAGGGGAAACTAAAGAAAACAAAGTGCACATTTTTTAAATGTGCAAATGATACAAAGCAAGTACACACATTACCCTCAAGATTTCAACTGAGTGAAGGAGGCTTTGGGTGGAGAGAGCTATCAGCTAGAAGGGAGTTAGGGGAGTATGACCGAGGAAAAGAGAAGTTGAAAGAGCACATCACTGGTTATAGAATTGACTGTGAAAGGAGCCACACAATGGAATGATGGCTCCAGGTAGGAGCAAAACTGGGGGAAAGACTTTTGCAAGATAACAGTTATTGTTTATGGGACCTGTTGGCCTGGCTCTAAGTAGGCCTCCTATGCACACCTTTTTATTTATAAAAACAGCCCTGTACTGGGTTGCAAAGTGTATTCCAAAAATGCATGTCCACCCAGAACCTCAGAATGTGACCTGATTTGGAGATATGGCCTTTGCAGATGTAATTAGTTCACTGGTTTCGGGTGGGCCTTCACCCAGTGACTGCTGTCTTGATAAGAAGGTCATGAAAGACACAGTCAGCCATGCTCACAGGGAGAGCACCAGGGAGGCAGAAACGGGAGTGATACAGCTCTAAGTAAGGAAGGCCAGGGATTGCCAGCAGCAGCCAGAATCTAAAAGGAATCAAGGAATGATTATTTTCTAGTGTCGTAAGAGGGAACCCTGCAGACACCTTGTTTGTAGACTTGTAACCTACCTGTGAGAGAATAAATTTCTGTTGTTTTAAGCTCAGAGTTTGTGATTATTTGTTATAGCAGCCCTAGGAAATTACGGCAAGCCTTGCACTTGATAGCACAGAGACTGAATCAGGCTGGAAATGAATAGTCAGATCCTTTCAGTGAGTTGGCAACAAGCTTTTCTATGGAGCTAGACAAGTAGATGCTAAGTTCCCTACACAAAGCAATCATGCAGCAATAGCTAGGGAAACAATGCATGAATAAGACAAAATGTGAGGGAGAATCAGCCCTACCAGACAATAAAAGATACTATAAATTCTTTCATTAAAACTGTTTGGCATTGGTACATGAATAGATAGACAAGGAGTGGACTATAGTAGAAAGTACAAAACTAGACTCACATTCATATGAAAATGTGTGGTTACCTTTTGTTCTACAAATGTACTCAGTTCAAATCATTTCTCCAATAAGACTCGGAGGTAAGGCTACAAGGAATATTGATTTTCAAATGAATTGGGAGAACACCTGGCATCTGTTAGTAGCTAATGTGATGTATAAAGCGTCCAGGAAAAGGTGGCATTCTTTTTGCCCAAGATCCCAGGGCCACTGGAGAGGGCCATTCACTGAGAACCGTAGATGCCCTGGTGGTGAAAATGCATGAGCATCCTGACACACCCAAAGTAAAGAGGGCCAGGTCTGAAACAGGAGGTGTCTGGAGCCCAGAGACCATCGGCCAAGGTGTAGAACAGTCTTGAAGCTCAGATGAAGACTCAGCTAAGGCAAGAAGCACATTTTCTTACATGGTCCCCCTAACATGAGGCATGATGAGCAAATGGAAAACGGACACTCAGTGAACTTTGCTCCTGGATTGTCCTGAGACTCCCTGGTGGAGCTGAGGGGCCATGTACACTGGATGCGCCCTGTTCCCAGGGAGGCCCAAGGCCTGAACACTGGGGAGAAGTCACCCGGTTTGTCATGGTTCAGAAGTGCTTCCCAGGACTGTCCGGTGAGTCCCCTCCCTCCTCCCCTGCCCAGCTTGTTTCTCCGCCATAAGCTGGGCCCACACAGTGCTGAGGGGAAAGACAGAGTTTAAACCAAACGGTGGCGAACTCTGTGCTTCTTTAAGGCCCAGATGCCACCTCAGCTGTGTGGCTCTGGGAAGTAAAGGAAGCATGTGTCTCCTTCTCAGTTTTTCTAAAAGAAAAACATTGCTTTCTGCAAGGCGAGAGTAGGCAGTGGCTGACATGGTCTTAACACTTAACAGAGCTATTCAGACGTGGGAAGTGACTGACACCTCCCTGGACCAGTTAGTGAGAACCAGTTAGGGAACCTGCCCATGACTCAGATACCGAGCCCTGTGCTGTGGGGCCAGAATGAGAACGTCCAGCTCATGCTGTGCTTTGTTTTCACGTTTTTCCATTTTGTCAATGTTCTCAAGTGGTGACTGGAGTTGCAGATGGTGATAAATAGCACAATTCAATGTATCCAAATCTCAAATGAGGCCAAATATAACAAATTTTTCCAATTGTTCAAGAATATATGCTTATAAATGATTTCATATATGTGGACTCAATTGACTTCTTAGTACGGTGAAATAAATGCTCTAATAAAAGTTTAAGTTATGTTCAGTCCTTGCCTAATTCATTAAATAGGTGTAACATTGGGTCTTTCATTCTCGAGTAATCCTAAGAGTGGCCACTTAAAGAGACACCTGAGCAGCGTAATGGGCCCTTTCAGGCTCCAGCGGAACATGTCCCATCTCCCACTTCCCCATTCTCTCCCTCTATTTACTGGATCAATAAAGCTTCCAGAGCTCTTCTCCTTGTTCAGACAAAAACAGCAAATTCTTCACTCTCACACCCTCACTTCACTTAGGAATTCACTTTAATCATAATTATATTAAAGCTCCTGGTTCTATTCAACAACTGATGTTAGAAGGATTCTCAGCAAATAGTTTCCCAAAGCCTGTAATTTGCGTAGTAATGCAATCAGCTCTTCGCTGGGATTTACAACAATGACTACTTTTTAGCCCAGCATCATGCCTAAAAAGCATTTTAATGGGCTCAAAATGACCATAAGTGCTAGTTGCAAATGCCTGAAAATTGTGGATAATGATATTCTGTGCAGGAAATCATTCTCTTAAACTAATCCCACACACTGTTCATCTGCCCAGGTTTTGCATGACTTTGCTCAGAACTGTATAATGTCTTTTTGGGTTATAAGCCAGTGACATTGGTGAAATTCTTCGGTCTTACAAGAAGACATTTGACACCATCTCCTCAGCTAAGGCCACCAGAGAGAGGAATTCATTTTCTGAATAATTTAGAGCAAAGGAGCCGTATCATCATCTTCACCTACTACTCAACTTTGGCTGGAAAGAGCAAAACCATGTCCATACCTACTACCAACTTGGAGTTTCCATTCAGATACGTCAGTTGACCAGTTTAACTTTGTCAAATTGCATGAATCAGTTATTCTCGGTCACTATGACTGAGTGCATAGGCCACGCAGGTGCTGTGAGATTTACATGAGGCCCCTGATCCAAACAAGACACTCATAGATGAAGCCAAACAGTTAGGTGATTCAGAAAATTCAGTAAAAAAAAATCACTTGGCATCTGTACTCCTGCCAATCACAAACAGCTAGTGTCTTGGCCCAGGTCAGTGCTGACCACTGTCACGCTCAGACCAGGAGTGAACTGTGAGGCAGGGTTGACCTCTACTGACTGACACAGCCAATTAATTCAAGCGAGGTTCATTTGTTGTCTACGTGAAAATACCTTTTCATTGAAAAAATTAAACAAGGGAAGTTCATGTGTTTGGTGAGGAGTGAGCAAGAATAGTAGAGTATTCAGCCAAAACTAGTTGGTTGAGAGTTGAACTAAATCCTAAATTCTCCTAAATGTATGAAGCAAATGCATAGTCCTCATTCATGTACACGTACTCATGACTTAATTCCACAATTATTTAGAGCCTCTTTAAGACAGAGATTAAAGTCTACACCTATCTGTAGCCACAAGAAGCAACTAGTTAATTAACTGATTAGGTGCATGCGGTTTTCTAATTTTTAGTAATTGTAGAGGATAAAGGAATCCCTTTGTAAGCTCTGTGGCTTGTAACTTAAGGTAACCCTTTGGCTCCTTTCACTTTATTTTCAGATTTTGGCTCAATGCTCTGCCCAGAGTGGATTGTTGGGCAAGTCTATGGGTGCTGCCATGGTGGTGAGTGGCAAATCTGCCTCCAGGAATTCAGCCAAGTACCCATTCTGAAGGGCAGGATAATCATGGCAGCCACTCTCCCGCGTTGGTAGGCTAAGTTAACCTAGGCCCGTGGTCGGCAAACCGCGGCTCTCGAGCCACATGCGGCTCTTTGGCCCCTTGAGTGTGGCCACGAAGTTTCAATCGCACTGTACGTGCACGCCCGCACGTGGTATTTTGTGGAAGAGCCACACTCAAGGGGCCACAGTTTGCCGACCACTGACCTAGGCAGTCAGTTGTATCACCCTCCCTTTTTTCTAGGCTATAGAATCCACTTTCTTTATGAGTGGGCGCCACACCAGCCACTTCGCTGCTGAAACATGAGGAGCCAGTGGGCACTTAATGACAACACCCTTTCTCTGCCACTGTGGCCACTGCCACTGTCCCCTGGTGGTTGCCCCATCAACCTGGGCCCAGTGTGTACAATGACACGGAGCAGAGTCCCTGATCAACTTGCAATGGACATGACGCCTGAAAGAGAATAACCTTTTTTGTGGGGAGGATAAGTCTGAGATTAGAGGTTATTTGTTTATTTCTATGGCATGCTATCTATCCTGGCTGAGACAGTCACGGATTCAGCCCCGTCAGGAAGATCAGTTGGAACAGGTGTGGTGCACTGCAAGGTGTCATTCAGACCTGGCTCTGTTTCTTCTGCATTCTACACACCTGCTCTCTCTGTGAATTGTCATATCCAGGGCCCATAGGAGCAGGACCCACACACGGGTTCCACTGGCACCTCAGGTGAGAAGTGAAGAGAGAATCCTTCTATTGTCCAAGCAGCAAGGTCAACATATTGACTCCTGAGGAGTTGGAAAGGATATTTCTAGAATACAATGTTTTAGATCAAGCAAACCATTAGAAAGCCGCTGATTACACTTTGGAGTGAGTGCTCTCTATGCCAAGCTGGCTCCTGCCCCAGGAAACTCAGGGCTGCCTCTCCTCTGAGCATTCACAATTATAGCTTCAAATAGGAGCCCGAAAGATTTTAGGCTGTTGTACATGTATGGACAACAAAATGTAACTTGTGACATAATTATAATGATGTGAAATTATTTCCATAAATCAACTCAAACTGGGAAGAGAAAAATAAATATTAGATTGTGAATGGCCCATTTCTTAATTTTAAAATCCTCTTCTTATTGCTGAAATTTTAAACCATAGAAATAGGAAATCTATAAAACATGGAAACAACACAGGGTTCGGTGAATTGGCCAGTGTTCTTTGGTAAAATGACTCAAGTGTCTTGACCTGAGTTGTCCAGTCTGTCTCTGTCACTTCAGATCTCCCTGCTTCCAAGCCCCCATGGGATGCTGGTACTGTGGGAGGTCGCTTCCCTGAAACTCATTCACTAAAGATCTGAGGATGGGGGCGGATCTGCTAATCTCTCCCAGCCTGGAGTTAGTTGGAAACAGCCGGTGTTCGCCACACCAGACTCTGGTCCACACACATCTCTTCCAACAGCTCTGCCATGTGTCTGTCAGAATGTGCATTTAGAGTAATGAATTGGTACCATTAATATGTTGGTCATGTTTCATGGTTGTAAAGCATCCTACAAGGGGAAAGTCGTTGCTGAAGACAGACATGTTTTATAGCTTCTGCTGATTTATAGGCGGGAAAGCCAGTCTTCAGTTGCCCTTGAGGATAGCAAAGAGCAAGAGAGCCAGAAGTGAAATCACCCAGATCTTTCTTGAACTACACTGATGTGGGGAATGAAAATGCAAAGACAGCGGGCACCTCTTCCCTTCTCAGGAGTCTTCAGTTCATCAACTAGCTTCTAAGATCTCAGTTCCTTTGGTATTTGCCAAGTGTGGAGTTCTCAGTTGGACACAGAGCAAAACAAACAAGCAATAAGGACCAACATAGGAGATTGAGGAGGAAACTGCAACAAAAATATCCCATTGGTAAACAATGATGAAATAAATGATCAAAAAGAATATTCCCTTAGATTGAAGTTTTATTGAGTCTTGTAGTAAAAATTGGATTATTTCCACCTAGAGCTGAATGGATATTGATACTTGTCAAGATAGCCAAGGAAATTAACATCAAAGTGTACAAGACTTAAAATAAATCAATATTTTGAAGTTATATGGACCTTAGAGAATACTTTGACTGTGACTAAGCCCTAGTTTCACTTAGGTTCTATTTTCATGAAATGCTTGTGTCTGGGCACTGGGACTAATACACATCTACTGAGATGCATCAGGAAGCACAATGGACCGCCTTTCTCAGGATTCCGATAAACTGGATTCTGACTCTGATGGTATTTTCAAACTTCTTGCATAGGCCACCTCCTTCCAAACAAAATAAATGGTTTCTTAAAGGTAGAGTATTTGAAACAGAATTGGGAAGATGATAAAGTTGTTTATAAACATTTAGACTGTGAAAATTTTTATTATTGAAGGTTTTATTTTCCTAAAAGTTTTACATAAGCAGTTTAGAAAAATTTGGTCTAGGAAAAAATGTTCTAAATCATTATTTCTTACTATTTGGGGCATAGTTTCAAATATTCTTTGTCAGCATGCCTCAGTGGTCTGCAGTTGAGGAATCCCTAAGTGAAATACTATTAAAAGGATATTTTCTAAAATATTAAAAACAATATATACAGAGAAATAGTAATATGAGCATATCCTATATAATAAAAGGCTAATATGCAAATCGAGCGAACGGCGGAATGACCAGTCGCTATGATGCACACTGACCACCAGGTGGCAGATACTCAATGCAAGATCTGACCCCTGGTGGTCAGTGTACTCCCACTGGGGGAGCACTGTTCAGCCAGAAGCCCTGAGCTGGGCTCATGGCTTGCGAGTGCAGCGGAGGTGGCAGGAGCCTCTCCCACCTCCACAGCAGCTCTAAGGATGTCTGATTGATGGCTTAGGTCCGAGGGCTCCTGGACTGCGAGAGGGCACAAGCCAGGCTGAAGGACCCTCCCCCCCAAGTGCACAAACTTTGTGCACAGGGCCTTAGTGCGTATAATAACAAAATGGATACATGTTAATATGCTATCACAAATAAATGCAGAAGGGATGATAGAATTAGAAAAAGCCATTATGCAGCACCTAATAAAAAATGGACCTAAGATAGCAGTCCCAATAATTGCTACAACTATTAAGTGAAAAGTTATGAAAACTTAATGGATAGATCAGACTGGCAATCAATTTTAACATCACAAACAAAAACAAGACAACCAGGCCTAACATGCATCAGCTGAGAGGCACGGGGATACTCTGAAAGGCACGGGGATGCTCTGAGAGGCACGGGGATGCTCTGAGGGGCACGAGGATGCTCTAATAAAAATTCTAGCTCAAACCACCCATTTACAAGAGATAAGGAAATATAGGAGGACATCAGCCAAATGTAGAACATGCATAATTTTACTATACAAGTGACCTAGTTTTTGTCATCAAAACAAAAGGGATAAGGAAAGAAAGATGGGGGGGAGCATGAGAGGGAATGTGAAGAGGAGACTGTTGTCAAGTAAAAGGGGCTTCAGAAACACAGCAGACAATTATTTAGAGCTTTTTTGTATTCTGATCTGAACAAACTATAAAAAGACATGTTTGCGGCAATTTGGGAAAAAAGTAAACATGTACAGAGCATTAAATGGTATTAAGGAATTATTATTAATTTTGTTCAGTGTGGTAATTGCTACTGTAGATAATTTTTAAACTCCTTATCTCTTAGAAACACATTATAAGAAAAATAATGTAGTGATAAGAATTAGTTTTAAATTCTCCAGCAAAAAAGTAAAAAAAAAATGGGAAAAGAGGAATAAATGAGACAAAAATAGAGCAAAGTTTTTAAAAGATTAAAATTGGGTGATGAGTAAGTGGAGTTCATTATACAATTTCTCTAATTTTGTATATGCTTGGAAATGGCTATAATTAGTATTTGTTATAAATATTTAAATTTGTAATAAACTAAATTGTCACTATAATTGAAGTATAAATTTTAATAATAAAAACAAAGCCTTTCTTACCCTAATGTCATAAAGGTATTCTTGTATATTGTTGTCATATTGATTTACATTTTCACATTTAGAGTTTTGTTATAACTTGAGTAAATGTTTGTGCATATTGTGAGGCAGAAATATTTGCCTACAAAACATTTATTAAAAACTTAATTTTTCTATTTAATTTTAACATCTCCTTGATCATATCACAAAGTCTCATGAAGGTTTAGGTCTATTACATGCTCTCATTGGCTCCATTGATCTGTTTGCTCTTCTTGCACTGGTGAAATAGTAAGTCTCAATATTTGGTAAGTCAGGTTCCCCATGTCTTTTCTTTTCCTGCAACTGTATCATCTCTTCTTGGTCCATTACACCAAACATGTCAACCTTAAAGGCTAACATGGGTTAAATAAACAAGGTAAAGCAAAATAAACCTATTTTTTCTTGTTCTCCAAAAGCAAAATATTTCCAATTGTGCACACCAAACAAGTCAGTCCAAGACTAATGATGTGGCAGTCAGCTGCTAAAATATTCACTGCTAGTATAAGTGGAGAGAAATGGTGCACCTGCACATAAGGTGCGTAGGGAAATTGAATGCAACATGATTATAGTAATCAGTAATTAGCAAACGTTGTAGTTCTTTATTAATAACTAGAGGCCTAATTAGCAAACGTTGTAGTTCTTTATTAATAACTAGAGGCCTAGTGCATGAAATTTGTGCATTCGGGGTTCCCTCAGCCCAGCCTGCACCCTCTCACAATCCAGGGCCCTTCGGGGGATGTCTGACTGCTGGTTTAGGCCCGATCCCATCTCACAATCTGTGACTGCTGGCTTCTAACCGCTGGCCTGCCTGCCTGCCTGCCTGATTGCTCCTAAACACTCTCCTGCCTGCCTCATTGCTCCTAATCCCTCTGCCTGCCTGCCAGATAGCCCCTAACTACCTCTGCCTGCCTGCCTGATCACCCCTAACCACTTACCTGCCTTCCTGATCGCCCTTAACCCTTCTGTCTGCCTGCCTGTTTACCCCTAACTGCTGGAATGTCTGCCTGATCTCCCCTAACCACCTCTGCCTGCCTGCCTGATCATCCCTAACCACTCACCTGCCTGCCTGATTGCCCCTAACTGCCTCTGCCTCGGCCCCCACTGCTACGGCTTCATCCAGAGGGACGTCCGGAATGATGTCTAGAAGGTCGTTCAGCTGTCTGGTCTAATTAGCATATTACACTTTTATTAGTATAGATTATGTATAACAGAATATTGTAAAAATGAAGTTATGAAATTTTTATTAAAATGTTTCTTACATTCTGTTATATTGGCTGGGCCACAAAAATATTCGTTGTAGTCTGCATGCAGCCCGTGGGCCATGAGTTTGACATGCTTGCATTACACTTCCACAATATTCATTATATAAACTGGCATAGTGCAATGCATACAACCGCCCTCTGCATCACAGATCCAGACTGCAGACTGCCATAATTGCCCCTGAATCTGAGCATGCAGAACCCAAGGAAATGGAGGGCAGACTATATTTAGCTCTTCTTTTCTTTGTATAAGTATTTCTGTAGGATAAATTTCTGAGAGTGAAATTGCTTGATTAAAGAATTTAACCACTTCAAATTTAAATAAATATTGCTAAATTGTCTTTCTCAGATATTGTACCAGTTTATATTCTTACCATTTCTGTATGAAATTGCCCTAAATAGTTCATTCTAAATGCAAGTTACTACTATGGCAAATGCTGCAAGTGGCAACATTCATTAGCTCCTTTTACCTAAGTAACATTAACTTTGTAATAGAAATTTTTATTCTATTAGGGTCTTCAGTCAGTTAGAAGAAAGACAAATTCCTGGTGTCCTGGTGCAGATTACTCCCATGTGACAAAGTTCTGCCAGTCAGATGTAAGTTGGAGTTTGTATGGCCGCATCCAGGAAGTCCCCTTCATGAAGAGCCAGCTTGTGCTGTTGGCTTTCTTTTCTTCTCCCTTCCTCTACCTCTTTACCTGAAACTGAGAAACAATGGCTGGAGTTCTCCACCCAATCTTAAACTTCGAGTATGAAGGATGGTGATCCCTAAGCTGGAAAGAGACAAGTTCCCTAATAATTTTATTGAGCCTTGTAAATAACATGCCTTCAATTGTCTGGCTTCATGACTTTGCTTACCTGAGATATAAATGTCCACCTTGCTAAAGCCAAGCCTAAGGTAATCTTTACTGATGCAGAACTTAGCATCTGAAAGTGTTAAATTGTAAGAGCAATACCTAAAATAAGGCATTAGCTTAGTAGAGGAAGTGATGGAACAGACAGGGACTCAGTTACAGGAGCTGGAAAATGTGTAACCTGTGTAAAGTAGTAGTGGTGTATTTTGTCAAACAGTTGCATGTTCAAGGTTGGAAGGCAGACCACAAGCTGACTGAAGTATATTGTTAGGGCCAAGTGTCTGAAAATTTTAGAATAGGGGTTTTGTTGGCTGTTCTTAGCACTTTCAGTTAAGTTTTACAGAAGAGAGAGGAACTAGGGTGGACCTACCCTGCCTGTCAACACAGAGGAAAGGGAATACAGCTCTGTACGTGTGGAGCCCTTGTCCTGTCTCCTACTGTGTTCTATAACTTGGAGCCTTGTAAGAGAGAAAGCCTACTGCTTCTGAAGCCCAAACAGAAACAATGACACAGGATGGCAGTGAAACTACAGTTTTAGCAGAACGCAAGACTGCTGCTCTGCCATTCGAGGACTGTGAGCCTGATGGCAAAGAGGGAAGTAAGCTAGCTCTTCTCTCATAAGCCCATTTCAGATGCTTCAAAGCAGCATCTCATAGCTGCATCCTGATGGGCAGAACACATAGGCCAGATGAAAGCATCAGGCTCAAACACTCGGCTATGATTACTTACATCTAAAATGGACAAAAAGCAAATATTCCAAAATCCTACTGCATTGTTAAGATTCTGGTATTGTTAAAAAATCCTGAATCAGGCCTGCAAAAGCCCAAGACTGTTAATACCCTAACAATCTCTGGGCCCCTGAACTTGCATTAGCAAAAAGCAGTCTGGAGAGCTAGACAGCACTTAAGGGGATCATGTTCTCCGATACATTGGTGCTCACCAGATGAACCCTCTGATGACCAAGTACAGGAACCATCCAGGGGACAGGGAGTGGATGACACCAGACAAGGACCCTCCTCCCAGAGCCCAGTACCAGGAGAGTTCTTTAACTAAGGAATGCTCCCCACTTCTGGATCGGGGAAGCACATAGTTTATGCCCAGCAGGGTTGAGCTTTCTATGAACCAGGAATGGCTGTCTTCACCATTCTCCCAGTTACAGAGTGGACCATTTTATTGCCATTACCCTGTTCCTTCTCTATAATGGTGTGTTGAGAGCTAACTTATATTTAAATATACAAGTTGCCAGACTACATGAAGCAGCCCCAGAAATGGACATAGAGGACCATGGATTCTGGACTGGGAACTAGGAGGTAGCAAAGAGTTGAAACTTTGCATTTACTTCCTTGGAAAGGAGTGTGAATGTGTTGTGTACTTCCTTGGAAAGGAGTGTGAATGTGTTGTGTGTATAATGTATGTTCCCATTATTATTTCAGTAGCCAAAATTTCATATATATATATATTAGACAGTTGAAAAAATAATTTATTGAACTTTGAAAATAGATCAGAAAAATTACCATTCTAATCAATGCAAAAATCAAAACCAGAAAATAATATAAAGTAAAAATCATAATCTGGTTACCAAGTGGTAACCTTTTTTTTTTTTTACTTTTTTTGTTGTTGACATTATTATAGACCAAGTGGTAACCTTTTTTTTAATAAATATATATTTTTTAATTTTGTTTTATTGCTTAAGGTATTTCGACCATAGCAGAAAACTCAGTTTTTATTCTCCCTTTCTTCCTTAGTAAGAATATTTCACATTTTTGGCTGAGCCTTCAGTTCCCAGTTTTTCTTGCATTTAAATGAGAAAATATGTTTAAATTCTGGTCAATGATATGTGAGTGAGGCTACTTCTAAGAAATGTCTTTAAGAGATTACTGATGTGTGATATTTGCTCCTTTTCTTTTTTATCTCTTCTTCCATCTTGATACCTAGAACTTAGATATGGCGGTTGGAGTTCAGGCCTTTATTTTTTATCATGAAAACAACTTTTCATCACAGGAATTATGAACTGATGAGTTGAAAAGAACATGGGTTAACTCTTGACTCTGTGGAGCTCCCTCAGTACCGCAGGGCTGCCTAACCATTTACGTAAGAGATAAAGAGATTTCTGATTTGTTCAGTCATCTTTGTCACTTAACTGCCAACCTAATCTTAGTTTACACCCTCCCCAAGTAATCCTACATAATGCAGGAGGTGAGTGGTGAGGAAAAGGAAAGAGTAGAGAGCGGGGATAGGGAAGCTGGAGTTGTGCTAAGGAGTAATTTAATTTGTACCTGACTCCCCATATTTCCTTAATTAAATCCAGAAACCCCAAAGCAAAAACATACAAACCACATTCTCCTCGATGCAGCAAAGTCTGCTGAACTACACTCAGGGAGTGCTCTGGGGCATCTGAGGCCAACTACTTCATGGCTGCTCTCCCTGGAGAAGCGAGTAACGCAGTGACATGGCGAGTTAGGACATCTGACTCCAGATCCACGTCCCTTCAGCCCATGGGGCCTTTGAGCTGGCTGGAAGTCATTCTCTCCAGATGGCGCCTCTTGTTTCAAAGGCACATTTTGAAGCCTCAGCAACTGATCAAAAAGACGATTGAATATTGTTCTCTGTGTGGACAACTGCAGTGGATATAAAGCTGCAGGAAGTGGCTCTGTTGACTTCTGAAGCTGGGCTTATAATTTTTTTTCTGGGGTTGTTTCTCTCTTTTCTTTAATTGTTACCTCCTTCCTTTCTTTCTTCTTCCTTACCCCCATTCATTTGCTCCCCAAAGCACACCCAAATAGTTCTTTCCCAAACTTGAAGCTCTGGCTTTGGTTTGTCAATTGTGCACTGACATTCTCTTGGGAGTAAACGATTCAGAACTCACTGACCACTGCTTGGGCCAGTGTGGCTCCCCTGACCACTGGCCAGAGAAAAGTATTAAAAATGAATGCTTTTTTGTTAAATATTTAAGGAGAAGGAAAACAAAAGCATGGAAACAGCTAGCATGTGGTTGCCTAGGACTGGTCTCTAAATTACCTAGATTGTTATCTAGTTTAACATGAAACTACACCCCAGCTGTCTTGATGAGCTCAACCAGAGAAGAGGGTTAGGTAGGTTTTTGTACAACTAATTCAGTATTATTGAACCGTTGCAACAATGATTCTGAATCTAGAGTGTCATTCCCACCCTCATTCTCCAACTTCATTATTTTCTGACTTTGATAGAAAAGGTAGTGAGGATGGAATTCATTTGAAACTTACAGATTTTCCCATCATCCTCACTTCCAATGGCTGAATTATTATGACAACTTGCCAGCTACAGCATATGCTAGCATCACCTCTCTTGTCAATTCTCCTCAGTTCTGCTGAAGTGACCTGCATAAATGTGTTCTTTATAAAATTTTATGTATGTATACATACATTTTTTCAGGTAATTCTCGTACTTAGAATCCATCTACTGCTTCCTGTCATCTACAAGCACCATTTAAGGCCTATACCACACCTGTTTTCTCAGACACAACTCCACCCACATGCCTACCAAGGAAGTCTACAATGTACTAGTACTCACATTGAATTTCTTGTCTCTCCTAAAATATACCACACAATTTCATGGCCCCTTTCTGTAAAAACACTGAGAAAGATGAACTGATATGCCTAAAGTCATACAGCCTGGAAGATATACGGTTGGGATTAAAATACAGGCAATGGCAACAGAACACATGCATTTTTCCATTGGGCTACCCACTGGATTAACCAATTAAATATGGATGTGTAGATTGTTTCTAATTTTTTGATGTTATGAACATTGGTGGTTACTCAATCATTTAATGCCGCCACGATTGTTGCCTTACAATCGATGTCTATGCATGGGATTACCAAATCTAAAAGTGCTATACATATTGCTACAATCTTTGTTGTGGACAATTTTGTAATACACATATTTTAATCTTTTAATCTCACTATAGAAAACAGAATATCATAATTTAGATTTGTAATTCTTTAGATACTAAATCAATTAAATTTTTATCCCTATGTGATATTTTGTTCATTTTGTTTTCGAGTATTAGTGTTGTCTTTGACTCATAGACTAGAAAACTCTTTATATATTAAGAATATATATCCTTTGTCTGTAGTAAATGTAACAAGTATATTTGTGACAGCAATATGATTTGCCTTTTAATATTGTTAAGGTTGTTGTTTTTTAATCTCACCCTTTCTGAAAATAAGAACTGTCCAGATTGAGTGACAATCAATAGACTGGCTGTTTCTACTGATTTGATATATTTCACGGTTCTGCTGTGGAAGACAGGTTGACAAATGTAGCTCCACATTCAATTTCCTGGACTTAGCGGACTCTACTGGAGCAGTTCCTCTTTACCAAGGAAATACCATTTACCACATTGCCTGGTTCTCTAATATCAAGGCTATCTCTTAAGTAAATTACATTACCCAGCATGCCCTTCTGTGAGGTTCTTTTTATCTCTGGCCCTACTATACTCTTCTTCAGTGAATTATTATCTCTTTATATTCAAAGATATTTGAGTACTTACTATGTGTTCCACATTGGTCAATAAGCAAAACAGACAATTTTCTTCTCTCATAGAATTATTTCTGATGGGTCTTATTATTATTTTATAATAAATAATAAACATAATAAATAAATACTTGTTATAAAATATTAGAAAGTGGGAAGTAGCTTTAAATGAAAAAAGTAGAGTAAGGGGCTAGGGAATAAGTTATGTAGGTATGAGTTGAAATATTAATAGGGTTGAATATTTAAATAGCAAAAACTTTGAAGGAGAAGAGTTAGTTACATAAATATCTAAGGGAAAGATGTTCCAGGCAGGAGGAAAAGCCAGTGCCATCTCCCCAAGGTGGGAATATACCTGGTATGTTCAAGAAATAGCAAGGAGATTGGTGTGCTAGATACTGAACAAGAAGGAGAGTCGTATGGGCTGAAATCAGAAAAAGTAGCAGGTGGTTTTCTGACATTTAGGGCCTTGTGTGTCATGGTAATGGGTGTGCTTAGTGCCTGAGTAAATGGGGAGCCACTGCGGGCTTTAAAGCAGAGAGGGATACCATCTGGCTAAGCGTTTAACAGAACCACTTCAGTGTCTGAGGTTGAAAATAGATGACAGGGGATATGAGGGTAAAAGCAGAGGGAGTATTTAGAAGGTTCACGTAGTTCTCATCAAAGGATGAGGTTGGCGGGGTCCACAGTGCTGTTGGTGGAAAGTGGCCCAGCTGGGGATGTGCACTGAGAGCAGAGCCCACGGTACCTCCTGATCCATTGGATGCAGGTGTGAGAGAAAGGAAAACACTCTAGATTGTAGTCCTCCATGCTCACTTCCTGCACCTACCCTCCATCTCTCTTATTTTCTGGAAACTGCTGTCTGAATAAGAGCAGAGGTGGGGGATGGTCTCAGGAACCAGCATTCATGGGATAAAAGAAAGCTTCTCATTTCCAGATGATGTATCTCCTGGATCTCTGAGTGCAGAAACGGGGGTAAGAGAGGGAGGCAGGTATTCTCGCTTTTGCCTGGGGCTGTTGTGCCAATTAGAAAGCATGAGCACACCTGTGCGAACCCTGCCTGGTGCTTCAGGTCAACTCCACCGGCCTCAGAGCCCACGATGGGACATAGCCCTTCAGTGCCAATTTCTCACGGGAGTCTTCATCTCTGTGTGCTGTGTTGTCTTCATAGGCATGGCAGTGGGAAGCAGGAAAGGGATGAACAGGGGCCGTTACAGTGAAACCTCCGTATAATGGACTAATTTGGGCAGGGGCTACCCATTAAAGCCAACAGTCCCTTATATAATAAAGTAGGTCTTCCGAATGTGTATGTCAAAAAATTGACAAATTAGTTTGCTTACCTGCATTTATTTATGTAGCATTTTAAAATTAACAAGGTATTAATCTTCACATATGACATACAGACCAGAAATTTTATCTGTTAAATTCAAAGTCCATGAAGGCCAAGTCCTCAAAAATCAAGGGTTTACTATACAGATTACTCCTTTCCCCTAAAGATTCATATTTTATTACTTTTTCTTGTGAAGTAGAGCATTTAAATTGGATCTTCCTGTGTTAAGTCATTCAGATGCAGCTAACATTCAAAAGCACACCAACAGACACTGAAAATCCTTGTCCTCGCCTGCATGTGCTGCACACAGGGCTGATGCTCACATTTTTAAGTGAATACAGATGCTCATGTATCATAGCAATGCCTCTATGGAGACGTTTTGGACAACAAACCTATTTTTATACCTTACTAAGTGGTTCTACTGCTTTACTCTGTTTCTTTGGGAATTACTTTATACTCACAGAGAAGTATGAAGAGTTCCCATACACCCCTCATCCAGTCTCCCCCACTGTGGACACCTTACTTCACCACGCTGTACCTGACAAAACTAAACGTCATTACATTACTTTGGTACATTAACATTTTTACATTCCCTTTAACTGCAGACTTTGTTCGGATTTCACTAATTTTTCCACTTATATTCTTTTCTGTCCCACAACCCAATCCAAGTTCCTGATTGCATTTAATGGTCCTGTCTCCTTGGTCCCCTCTGGTTCCCCTTTGTTTTCCATGACCGTGACAATTTTGAGGAGTTCTGGTCAGGCATTTTGTAGCATGTGCGTGATTCCGGTTTGTCTGAGGTTTTTCTTGTGATTAGATGGGGATTGAGGAGTTGGAGAAAGAATACCACAGAGGTGAGGTGCCTTTCTCATCACATCATCTAAGGGAGTAACTGAAATCCATGTGTGTCTTATTGCTGGTGAGGTTAACTCGGGTTATTTGGTGCCAACAGTATTTGCCAGGTCTCTCTCTACTGTTACTCTTTGGACCTGAGTCCAGTCAAGGTCCAGCCCACATTCAAAAGCAGGGGGAGGAGGAGATACTTTTTTTTTTTTTAAGCTGGGGATTTACATTTTTTTCTTAAAAAAAATGGGAGAATTCAGAGAAGGAAATAAATATAAGTATTCTGACTGTTGGTTTTGATATCCTCAGCATAGAGGAGACTCCTCAACTACTATCTTCCTTCCTTCTTTCCTTCCTTCCTTCCTTCCTTCCTTCCTTCCTTCCTTCCTTCCTTCCTTCCTTCCTTCCTTCCTTCCTTCATGATCTAGCAGTTTAATCCCTCAGGAAGAATGTCTGGTTATCTCAGATCCCCTGAGAAACTTGGCTTAATAATTCTGTATTGCAGCACTTTGTACCTCTCTCCCCTTGGCTGTGTAAAATGTAAGTGAAGACTGAATCTTGGTTAAGTGAATAAAAAGACGAATGTCTTTCATGAATTTCTCCTTTTCCTCCCCTCCTGGAGGGAAGACATCAGATTAAACTTTTCTCCTCCCTCCTCTCAGTCACTGAGATTGTAACTAATACTCAATAATGCTCTTTATCAAACTGGATCCAATCAGTGATGGAAGTGCTTCTAAATAATCCACAATTCTCTCATCAAATTGGCAGGCCCTGTACGTGCCAATAGAATTGGAGAGAAGAATTCAATTCCATGGCTGAGTCCCAATGACATTTTCTCACAAAGATTCATAGTCATCATCATCACTGGAAGCCTTGGCTATTCGCTTCCTATTGTTCTTTGTGGACAGTCTGTTAGCTTTGGATTTTGCTTTGTTTTGTTTTGTTTTTTCAAAAACAAAGAATAATACACGGCCTTTTGAGAAAAGCACAAAGTTAATGAAATGTTACCAAAAGGGATAGAAAAGAGGAACTACAAAGGACAAATTAAATTCTGTCCTATTTTAGCTCTGAGGGTGCCAAGTTCTATATCTTAATAAGCATAAACCATTCTTTGTCATGTACAGAGGGAGAGAAGCTGGGGGAAGGAAGGATAATGAATTCTGTGGCAGCACTGACTCCTTTTCTCTCGAAGATGAAATCCATATCCTGGTGGAAATATTAGAAAATATACATATATATACATATGAAAAAAGGTAAATTTTTTCATAATCTTGGGCAAATGAGAAAGAGGAAAACTGTATATTGTTTTAGAAATGGGTGGTCTCTTTTGTATTTGTCTAGAATGAGGGGAAAAATGTTCTTAACAAGGAAGAGGAACTTATCCAAGGGGCGAGAAAGTGGGGAGGAGGGGGAGGGAGATCCAGGAATTTATTCTCAAAGGGAGTGGGATTAACTGAAGTGATACTCCTTCTTTACCCAGCATGACTCCCCAAATCAGCAGACCACTGGAGCCAGACCCTGTGAGGCAATTTTGGAGAAAGCAGAAATAAAGGTATGGGCTCAGATGGTCATTTTGAAAAGAAGTCAGCAACCTTTTCTGTTTTCTTCCGGTTTCTTTCTTCAGCTGGTGGGATGGAGTGGAGTGATGTGGGGTGGGATGGGGGGGTCAGGGGGTGGGAGGAGGTAGGGTGGAGTGGGGTGAGGTGGGTGGAGTGGGGTGAGGTAGAGTGGTGTGGGGTG
>NW_005871247.1:914563-956103 GCF_000147115.1 Myotis lucifugus
AGGGTGGGGGGAGGGGAGGTGGGTGTGGAGAGATGGGCTGGAGTGAGGGGAGTTGGGGTATGGGGAGGTAGAGTGGGGTGGGGTGGGGATTACTGCCTCTCACTTGCTGTGAGGAAACCTGAGCATCCCTGAAGCCGTGAGGGTTTCTCTCTCAGGCGGGACATGGGTGATGATGTTGCTTGACATACTTTGGGATGGCTGTTTAACATAATCACGGTGGGTGCAATGCTCAGCAAACTACGGCCCCTGGGCCCATTCTGGTTGTTTTATGAACAACACTGGATTGGAACCCAGCGATGGCCATTCGTCTGCAAGTTGTCTGTGGCTCCATGTTGTCACAATGGCAGGGTCTGAGTGGTTACAACAGAAACTTACTGGCCTGCAAAGACTGAAGTATCCGATCTTTTCCATAAAAATGTTTGCCAACCCCCTTGGTATAGAGGAAGAGAAAATGAACTTGGGGTTACTATATCCAGCTGCTGGTCCCAGATATATCTCTCTGGACTTGTGTCTGTGAACAGGTCCCGTTTTCCCTATATCTCGATTTCTCCCTTTGTAAAGATTTGTAATTTCTTCCAGAACTTTCATGCTGAAGCCCAGTGAAAAAGGTGGCTGAGGGTCTGCAAAGGGAAGAAGCAACCCACCCACGAGATGAAAGTACATAACCAATGACAGGGAGAGGGAGATGTTTTTCCGTCCTTTGCCACCACTTTATGTTCCCAAGTCTGTCACATAAACACCATCATAGAACTAATATTAAAATCTAAACTGACGAGCTCTACCTTTTAACTAAAGAGCTGAGCCTATTTCCATTAGTTGTGGCTTTTGATAAATGTGTGCGCATTTCTATCGTCTTATCTTTGCTTCCTATCTGTGCTTCGATCAGATATCTCCTGTGCCCAGTCTTACTTCAGATTAATCCATCATTTCTCTACAGTTATTGTTGTGGCAACTGCCTCCGTATGGATGTAACCTAACAGCAGTTCATCTCAGCTGTCTGTTGTGTCTTTCATCTCTTCCCCTAGGGGCAGCTCTGTTGCCACCCAGTGGGATAGCTCCAAGAACATATACACTATTCCAACGCATGCACAAACCTGGAATCTTGAAGCAGCTAACACCCTCTGGCCAATAGGTGATGGACAGAAACTAGCAGGTAAGCACTCCCCTCTCCGGTCCCTCGGGTACACCATTGTGGGGTATCTGCCTCATGGCTTCTCACAGGGTGCCTGGTGAGGTTTCAATGGTGATTATCTAAATGATGCATCCTTGGACTGGCTGTCCATCCTTCCCTGTTTCACTTTTCCAAGCTCCACTGCTGCTCTCCAGGTCAGTTCCCAAAATAGACGACCTGTACACAAGCTTTAATTTCAGTCTTGGCTTTTGGGGGCAACCCACAAAAGGATATCTTTTTTCCTTATTTCCTTTTTCTTTCTTTCTCTTATTCTTTTGGAAATATTGAGGTATTTCCTCCTTAATGGTTTGAAACTTATATACCACATTTATGTTTATTAGTAATTATTTTAAAAACATTAACATGCATCATTAGCATACTTTTAAGTTAATACTTTACCTTCTTTCTGAAGAATACAAGGAACGTTGACTATTTTAATTCTAAATGACAAGTCTGGCTTGTGTGATATTATTGTCCAGTATTTAAGCTCTGTACTTCTTTAAATCAATAAATTATATATTATTGCTGTTATTGCTTATGCCATCAATAGCTGTTTACATTTTTTCCTGAGTACCATTTCCTTTACTTGGTTTTAATTATATCTCAACCTTCCTTCTTTCTGAACTATAAACATCAGAAGTGCCACAAGTCTGTGCCATCAACTCTCTCAGACTTTGCG
Organism: Myotis lucifugus; assembly: GCF_000147115.1. Lineage (NCBI taxonomy): Eukaryota > Metazoa > Chordata > Mammalia > Chiroptera > Vespertilionidae > Myotis > Myotis lucifugus. The sequence continues at coordinate 916,414 of NW_005871247.1, forward strand.
TACTATAAATATATTTCTTTAATCCTTGTTTTTGAAAGGTAACTCAGCTGGAAATGCAATTCTAGGTTGACAATTACTTTCTTTCATCACTTAAAGATATTATATTACTGTCTTCTGGATGCCTGTTGCTTTGAGAAGTCAGATGTCAGTCCCCTTTTTTTTCTGTGTAAATAACCTTTTTGCTTTTCTCTATCTTAAAGTCATTTTCTTACACTTAGCATTTTACTATTTCACCATAACATGTCTAAATTAAGGATTTTTTTTAAAATTTTTTCTGCATAAAATTATTGTGCTTTTTAAATCTAAAGAGTCTTACCTTTTATCAATTTTGTAAAATTCTCAACTATCAAATATCAAATATTCTATTTCACTTTTTTATTAAACTTTTGGAACTTTAATTAAATGTACATTTTATCATTCTTGCTCTTTCTTCAATATTTCTCAAAATCTCTTTCATTCTTTTTCTGATTTTCTTTCCTCTTTAGGAAGCAGTCTGTTTAACACCTTTAAGTCTTCCTTCCATTTCATAAACTCTTTCTACAACTCAATTCAATCTTCTGTTTTCTCCTTTTATAGAGTCTTAATTTAAATATTTATCTGTGTCATTTTATGTATTTTCTAATAAAGGTGGTTCAGTGTATTTATTTATAATAAATCAGCCTTATTATTTTTCATAATCTCTTGCTTCTTCCTATATTTCTTTAAGCATATTAAACATAGATATGTTATACTCTGTATCATATATCTTCAACCTGAACATTTTTAAGGTATGACTCTGAGGTTGGTTCTACTTACTCTCAATCATGATGCTTAGTGGCTTTATGTGTTTTATTATTTTTTATTGTGAGCACATGTTTGCTCAAACTCTATTACGGAAATTCTTTAAGGCCTGAATTATGATTATTTGTCATGAAGACACAGCCTTTGCCAGGTTCCTTGGGCTACTACCAAATCTAGTTCACTTGTAAGTGGATTTTAGGTAAAATTCTCAAATTATAGGTTATGGAGCCATGTAAATATTGTAAGTTCAGTGTACAAAACCATACGAGGCCAGTCATAATCATGAATTCTTAGAGGAGAACTGGCCCTACTTACCCGCCCATTGAGAGCCAACCCCAAGACATTTCTGGAGTTGTCCTAGTTCACTTTTTCTGGGAGAGACACCATTATGCGCCCCTGATAGATGTTGGATTCTCTGACATATGCTGGATATGCCACCTCATCCTGCGAATGCCAAAGGCTTTGTCTCCTCCCTGATTTGCAGGCAGCTATTAATGCCAATGCTCTGGGCTTCTCAGACCAGCAGTTGCCCAGGGACAGTGGTGATTCCTGGGCTCTCATAACATCCTGAATTCATGTGCCCACATTTTTCCTGCCTTCAGAGGAATATCCCTGCTTTATACAATTTCATCTGTGACTTTAAAAGGTTTATAATACATATTTTTTCTAGAATTAGTGTTTGGTAATGAGAGTTTCAGGATTGCTAGTCAGTCCACATATCTCAAAAAATGAAAGAGTTTCCTGAAATTAGATATCACAGATTTGACAGTTCAATATTTGTCATGTTCCCCAATATGTTCTTGTCCAAGCAAAGAAGAAAGGCCCCTTTGAAGATAAAAAAATTTCACATTACCATGTAATTATTTTTCTTTTTTATAGAAAACAAATAGAGTGATATAAATGTCATATTATTATTAAGCAAGATAAGCAAACTATAAGTTCATTTACAAAGAGTTTCATATATATAACAAGAAGGAAATATGTTGTATCTATAATTTCCATGTTTAAAGCTTTCTTTGTTTAGAAATTATGCTTGATATCATTATCAAGCATAATTATATATATATCTATACACTATATATCTATACACTATATATCTATATATATATATCTATACACTATATATAGTGTATATCTATATAGTGTATAGATATACACTATACATATATAGAGAGATATATACTTTATATATAGATTATATAGACATATACTATATAATTATATATAGATATAGATATACTAGAGGCCTGGTGCACAAAAATTTCTGCACTCGAGGGGGAGTCCCTCAGCCCGGCCTATGCTTCTTGCAGTCTGGGACCCCTCGGAGGATGTCCACCTGCTGGCTTAGGCCTGCTCCCCGGGGGATTGGGCCTAAGCTGGCAGTCAGACATCCCTCTGGCAGCCCGGGAGCACTCGGGGCATGTCCACTTGCCAGCGGGGAGCAGGCCTAAGCTGCAGTCGGACATCCTTAGCACTGCTAAGGAGGCAGGAGAAGCTCCCACCACCACCGCTGTACTGGCAGCTGTCAGCCTGGCTTGTGGCTGAGCAGAGCTCCCCTGTGGGAGTGCACTGACCACCAGGGGCAAGCTCCTGCATTGAGCATCTGCCCCCTGGTGGTCAGTGTGTGTCATAGTGACCAGTCATTCCTAGTCGTTCTGCTGTTAGGGTCAGTTTGCATATTACCCTTTTATTATATAGGATAGAGGCCTGGTGCATGGGTGGGGGCCAGCTGGTTTGCCCTGAAGGGTGTCCTGGATCAGGGTGGGGGTCTCGCTGGGGTGCCTGGCCAGCCTGGGTGAGGGGCTGATGGGTGTTTGCAGGCTGGCCACACCCCCTTCAGGGTGGGGGTCCCCACTGGGGTGCCTGGACAGCCTGGTTGAGGGGCTGATGGCTGTTTGCAGGCTGGTCAAGCCCCCCCCCCCAGTGGGGACCCTCACCCCATGGAGGTTTGGCCAGCCTGGGTGAGAGGCTGAGGGGCGTTCTCAGGCTGGCCAAGCCCTCGGGTGATGGAAGCTCCCAGCCTCTCCTTTGTTCTTTTTATTTTTATTTTGGGATTTATTGACCTTCTATAATTGAAACTTTGTAGCCTTGAGAGGAGCTCAGAGCCGGCCAGGGCGGGTGGGAGGGAAGCCTCCTACTCGCTCCAGCTCCGTGGCCACTGCTGGCTGAAAGCAGGTATCTGGGGCTTATTTACCTTCTATAATTGAAACTTTGTTGCTTTGAGTGGAGCGCAGAGCCGTTGCCGCAAGCGGTAAGCTTGGCTTCCTCCATCATTGGGGCAACCAAGCCTCCTGCTTGCTCCAGCTCCGTGGCTGCTGGCCGCCATCTTGGTTGGGTTAATTTGCATATAGTTGCTCTGATTGGCTGACGGGAGTGGCTTAAGGTGTAGCGAAGGTATGGTCAATTTGCATGTTTGTCTTTTATTAGTGTAGATGTACTATCTTTTTATATATCTAAACTAATAAAAGAGAAACATGCAAATTGCTGTCACTCCACTATGCCCACTAGCCAATCAGAGCAACTATGCAAATTAACCCAACAAAGATGGCGGTTAATTTGCATACGCAAGCATGGAATGAAGACTGAAGGCTCCAGCCGGAGTGAAGTCTGAAGACTGAAGAGGCTTTGCTTCTCCTTGCTGCGGCTGGAGGGGAGAAGCCAAGCCTCGCTGCAGTGAAGGGGAAAAGCCTAGCCTCAAGGCTTGGCTTCTCCGCTGCAGCTGGACCAAAGGCCTGGGTCCCAGGTGCCAGAGGAAAACCAGTGCCGACAGCCAGGGGAAGGAAGGCCTATTGCGCAAATCTTCATGCAACGGGCTTCTAGTATATATATATATAGTATGAAACTATATACTATATATCTAATCTATATCTATATCTATATGTATATCACCACAATTTCTGTCCCAATGAAGAAATAAAATGGGTCAGAATATCTCTCAGCTGCTTGTACAATGGTCCAATTGCCTCCACAAAAGATCAGTTATGAGGTTGTAGAAGAAATCTAGTTGTGTCCCCAGTCCCATCATTGAAAAAGTCAAGTTATTGCCAAAGTCTAGTCTGTTTGCCAATTAAATGATCGTCTTTTGGTAGAACACTAAAAGGATACAGTTAATATCTGAATGGGGGGTAGTATTCCACTGGGAATAAAGTGGACCTTTAGAGCAGAGAGAGACTAAAGTTTTCTCTTAGAATTCTGAATTTCCCCATCTTGTTATAATGAAAGAATCAAAGAGACTATCCCAGAAAGGAGAAATATTCCTAATTTTCCAAACCCTACATTCATTCCTGCCCTACCACCAAAATACACACCCCAACACACAAAGCCATGATAGTGAGTTGCATTATCTTCAAGCCATGATCCATCATGTGAAGTAAAATTCCGTGTGAAAGCAGTTCATTGGATGGATCTATGACATACTAGTAACTTATAACATGTCCCATATGGTGCATATTTTCTCAGTGGAAGGTGAGGATCCTGCTATGATCATTTCCACTGATCATCACGTGTACTCTGGGTGTGCCAGGGCCCTTTATTTTCCGTGAACTTGGTGAGGAGGACAGAAGTGGTGCTCAAAATGCTCCATCTTGCTCTTCTTTTACCTGCAGTCTTCTCACCGAGCTCCTGGGTCTCTCTGCCACAGTCAATACCCAATGTCCAACTGGGCATATTTATGATGATACTAGTAAGTTTCCCCATCTGCATGGGGTGGTTATTACTTCCTTTGGCCACTCAGCATCCTGCATTTATATAGTTCTGCCCTATGTCAGTCTTGATTAGAGGCAGCTTGCAACTAGGATGTGGATCTATGACCTGGGTTCTGTGTTAAAGAAGTTTGAACTTCTCATAAAATAAAGGATGACCTATCTTTGCAGCCAGCCTGACAGGTGGTAGCAACCTTCATATTTTATTTAGTAAATGCATGAATAAGTGTTCAAATGAGATTTCCAGAGCTATAGGGTTTTTTTAATGTTTTTATTAATTTTTTTAAGAGAGAGAAACATCAATTGGTTGCCTCCCACATGCACCATGACTGGGGGACCTGGGTGTGCTGACTGGGAATAGAACCAGCCCCCTTTCAGTGACTGGATGACACTCAACCAACTGAGCCACACCAGCCAAGGCCAGAGTTGTTTTTCTTATGACCTTGAAAGGACAGACATTCCACAGTCTCCGTGATATCCATTCCGCTAAGTGGGCTGTGCTGCAACATGCAAACGTTCCCATAAACTTCTAACTATTCCAATTCTTCCAGTCTGTCAGTCCTCATCTTTCTTGTGATACTCATTTTGTCAAGCAATCTATGGAGATCTATGTTTAGGAGACATGGAGAAGGACCAAAACCCAAAGAAATATTTTATAAGTTTAGATGTCCAGAAGTAAAGCTAAAAGAAGGGAATATATGAATTAAAAACTGAGAAAAAAGAATTGTTGTTTCCCAGATTAACTGAACTTCAGAAGGTGAGAGAGAAGTGCTGAAAAATGGGAAGATGGCCAGGAAACCACTGCATGATTTTGCAGAGTCACCCTCCCTCATCTGGACTTCAGTATCCACACATGAATTATAATTGGACATTAAAATCTTTAAGATCCCTGTCCAGCTCTGACATTGTATTTTTTTAGAGAGAAAAAAGTCAATCTATGATTTTTCTTTCAACCAGTCAAAACCCCCTAACAAATTAAACAATGGGGCACAAGCTAGAGTCAGCCCTGCTATCATGGATAGGAAGCTGGGCCAAACTGGGCTAAGGACTCAGCTGCTGGGAGCCTAATAGCAGCAGCTCAGATTTCCTGGTTCCAATGGGTTGCGACGCACTCGGATTAGCTTTGCCTACAGCCTGTGGTTAATGACTGTTTGTATGGTAACAGTCTGCTGTTATGCCGACAAAATGCCTGTAAAGACTATGCTTGGATTTTTGGGAGCGGCCACATATCCCCCATGGATGGCAAAGTTGTTTAGAGAACAGAAAGACTCTGGATTGGGTGCTGCCTAACACCCAATCAAACACCAGGCTCTGAGCATCCATCGTTAAGATGCTTGAGGCATTTGGCGTCCTGCACCATGAAATGGAACATTAATATCCACCAAGGATTCCTGCACTCTCTCTCTCTCTCTCCTCCATCACTGTTCTAGAAACCTCCTTCCCATTCTTTCACTGTTGTTAAGCTTAAAAAGGACTCCTACACCCCCACGGGGAGGGATATATTCATATTCCGACAAGATTCTACACTAAAAGTGATTTTGAATTTTCTATTACAAAAGGAATTGATAACATATCACTCCTGAAATTTTCAGTGGCTTCTTATTGCTGAAGAATAAAGTTCAAACTCATTTATTACATTTAAGCCCACTTTATATGCCTTCAGCCTAGGTTCCAGGATAATTTTTCACTACTCAATTTCATTCTAATCTTGCTGTAGCCAAATATGATTTTTTAATTATTTTAGATCATGGCTGGGATTTTTCAGCTTTCATTGTTGCTCACTCTTTGCTGCAACCAGAATGTCCATCTATCATTTCCACTTGCTGACGTCATCTCTGTCTTTTAAAGTGCAGCCAATATGTTCTTTATGTATAAAGTTATCACTGAGTCCCTAGCTGTCTTCTCTATTATTTATTCCCTTGAAATCATGCTTTGTAGCTGAATGATTTGTATGTGTACTTTGCCATCTCCTAGTAGGCTCTTAGCTTATTGAAAATAAGAGCTGTATCTTATTCACACTTCTATTCCCCATGAGCCCCACCCAGGGCCTCCCAGAGTAGCTGCCCAATGATGGCTGAATCATCACTGTTTGCATTGTTTTGGATGCAAAACTTAATTTTGACCCAAGAAGCCAAAGGAATTTTAATGTGGACACCACACCTCTCTTGGTAGACTTGTGATTCAGGGATACTAAGAATATATGGAGTTCACTTTGATTCTTTTGACTGAGATAATGCAATAAAACTATGGGTAAATACTTCATATTCCTTTTTTAGCATTTGTATTTTCTGACTAAATCTGCTTTAAAAAGTAATTATGTTCTGGTAGGCTTGGAATTTAGTAAGTTAGTAACTTAAAGCAGGTTGAGTCAGAAGCAGTTGTAAATTTTAGAGGGGAGCTTCAGGGCTTAGGTGTAAAGAAAATTACTCCTTTCTGATTGAGAATATAATTACAAAGATTCACACACAGGTACAGAGAAAGACCATAATCTTCTGTCTTTGGGGCTCCTGCCAAGTTGCATGAAAGAGAACAGTTGAGTTCTAAAAAGCAGCAGGGGATAAAAGCTTCTGAGGAGGCAACAGGGAAAGAGAACTGGAAAGACAATAGGTGGTTCTCTTTGAAAGGAGCCAGAGGAACCCAGCGGCCACCAAAGGTGAGAGGCCTGAAAGAATGTCAACACCAGGGTAGGCAGGTGAAAAATCAATATGTACCTACATATTCTCATGTCTTTAGGAGTGGCCTAGAAATATGTCTTTTCAAGACAATGTAATCTTATGTTTATTACTAACCTTTCTAAGGATGTCCTTTTTTCTTACCTATTGTTAAAACCTCTCCTATAATTCTCCTCCCAAGTTTAAATGGATGGGCTATTTCCAGATTTGGATGAGTATAGGAATAAGGAAAGAAAAGGAAGAGTCATCTGTGGTAATGTTTTTAAGGTCTCACATTCACCTTTCTCCCATAATTACATTTCAGGTATGTGACGGAAGGTGAATCAGTGCTGCCTGTAATATACAAACACGTGTTGGATATTCCATTGTGAAAGCAAGACAATGCCCCTACTAGTAGGGTAGATGCACTGTGACCAAAAAAAAAAGACAAAAAAACTTGTGGTCAGAGCTATTTATCCTAGAGATAGAAATACTAAAATAGGCTAATAGTTCCATCCCAGAATGTCACAAAATGTGGTACACTATGGCCCAAAATCTCTGTGGTGGACCCGGCTGTAGGTAATATTAAATACTAATGTTTGCATGCATTCACAGAATGCCGCTTATATCAAAGTCACGGCCTTCCCCCGCTTATTATGTAAGCACAATAATTTTCTGATGAACAGTGATGCTCCTTTGGGCTACTATGAGCTCCTTACGCCTTTCCCCAGTGACCCAGGATAGAGAGAATTTACTGAGAACGTGCACTTACAATCAGGTACACCAACCCTTCTGCTTTCCTGTGGAACCTCTAGATATTAGTGACCCAGGGCCACAGACGCAGATTGTGTCAAGTCACTGAAGCTACAGTCTACTCCAAGGAGAAAAAGATTCTCACATAAATATTGATAGAGTGTAGCAAATGCTCATTTTAAAAGTGGAAGTAAGTGCTGGGCAGCAATGGTGCTATGAATGAAGTACATAGTAGAGTTTATTAACTAACCCTTGAAGCCTTTGGCTCTGTCAAACATGGGTGTTAACAGTAAGTAGGTGATAACTTACAAGGTAGGTAAAGCATACAGCAGGTGATCAATAAATAGTGGGTGTTACTGTAGGAGTTTAAATACAGTTGAGATGACTTGGAGAAGAAGGATGCGGCAGCTGAGCTAGGGCCAAGTCAAGTTAGAGATGTAAAGAGAGGCCATCCCAGAAGAATCCCTAGAAGAGGGTGAGGCCATAGCACTGGGGAGGGTAGGAATACAAGTCAATTGTCTGGGGCTATGAGTAGAGATTCTGGTTGGAATGAAAACTTTAAACAGAAAATAAGGGTTAGGTGTGAATGGAGCAGAATGGATGGAACAGTGCATGTAGGGGTTATGTCCAGGATGGTTTTGAATTTCATGTGAACAGTTTGTGCTCTCTGCTAGAGACAATGGACAACTACTAGATATTTTTCAGTCCAGAAAAAAAAAATAAAAGCTGCATTTTTGAAAAACTAATCTCACTGACATAGGAAGGTTGAATTGGGGTAGGGAGAGGTCAACACTGAGAGACACTGGTGATGGCTCATTGGTGACTCAGTTGGGGAAGAACCAGTGAAGGAAGACCAAACCACAGCTGGTCGCTGGTTGGATAAAGAAAAGGGTAGGATCAAGATTCCAAATCCAGGTGACTAGGGGAATGAATGATGTTGGTGCCATGGACAGAAGGGCAGAGGTCTAAGAAGGGCTTTGTTTGAATAGAGCAAGAAGGAGTGTGAACAAAAGTCTCCAAAAACATGTTTCAGTCTCTTTATTGGAGCTAATAACAGTATGTCATTTTTATGTTGGAGCTCTCTCTATGTCTCAGACCCCATGTTAAATTGTTGTCCAAATTATCTCTTTTCTACCTCACAAAACTATTAAATAAGAATCATTCTTATTATTTCCATTTTATAAATTAGAAAGTAAGACTAACAAGGATTAAATAATTTGCCCAACATTATAAGACCACTAAATAAATAAAAAAACAAAAGAGGATTTTAACACAGAACTCAGCTCTTCCTCATTCTTCTTCTTGTACCGCTGGATTTCAGTTAGAGATGTGGTGTCCACATTTGAAGTCCAGATTCATAAAATCCTGGAACACAGGACGGCTCACTCATTCATATTGAATGAATGAGCAAATGAAAACTACGGAAGCAATTGGATTTGTTGTAATGGGAAGTACAGAGGAAGGAAAGAGGGTTGAAAACTGGCTATTAGGATGTGTTCACATTTAGAGCATAGGCTTGGAGTCAGGAAGCCTGGATTAACTTTTCACTTGCACTGCTTATTAGCACTCTGGGCTTTAATTTTCTCATCCTTGATATGGTGATAATATATTTATCTCAAAAAGCTTTGAAAATCAGAGCTCATAGAAATGAATGTGTTTATTAACCTGTAAAGGAATTTACAAGTATTAGCTATTATGGAGAATCAGAAAGTTGGAAGTGGAACTGATGAAGGTTACATAGAAAAACCATGCCCTGGTCAGTGTGGCTCAATTGGTTGCATGTCATCCCATGCACTGAAAGGTTACTGGTTCGATTCCCACTCAGGGTAGGTAATTACCCAGGTTGCAGGTTCAGTCTCTAATCTGGGTGCATATGGGAAGCAACTGATCAATGTTTATCTCTCACATCGATGTTTCTCTCTCCCTCTAAAACAAATAAAAAATATATTTAAAAAAAAGAAAAACCTGCCGAAACCGGTTTGGCTCAGTGGATAGAGCGTCGGCCTGTAGACTGGAAGGTCCCAGGTTCGATTCCGGTCAAGGGCATGTACCTGGGTTGCAGGCACATCCCCAGTAGGAGATGTGCAGGAGGCGGCTGATCGATGTTTCTCTCTCATCGATGTTTCAAACTCTCTATCTCTCTCCCTTCCTCTCTGTAAAAAATCAATAAAATATATTTAAAAAAAAAAAAAAAGAAAAACCATTAGGTCCAGTAGGGGAGAATCATAGCACATTGTATTTTGGATGCTGAGAAAGGAGCGTTTCAAGGAAGAAGGCATAGTAAAGCGTTCAAAGTGGTGAGAAGAAGTTGATGAGTAGTAGATCTTTGGTGACCTTGGGGAGAATGGTTTCTGTTGAAAGGTGGGACAGAAGCTAGATTTTTCAAGATTAAGGAGAAAGTGGGTGGTAAGGAAATTGGGGGCTGTGTTTGTGTAGATCACTTAATTAAGAAGTTTATAGTAAAAGGAAGCATAAAAAAGTGGGACAGTAGCTTGAGGGGCAGCTTAAATTATTACCGCTTCCATGATATAGACATTTTAACAGGGATCAACACCTTCAACTAAAGAGATTAAGCGCTGTTGGTGGAATTTCAATCAGCCAGAAGGTGGGGGAGCATTTTCTTCTGTGACACTTTGGGGACTTTCCAAAATTCCTGATACCACTCCATGGCTGGGCATTGTGGTCTAGGTGCCTCCATTGGTAAGCTGACCCTGTACAACTACAGAATTTGAAGTTCTTCTATTCTGCATTCTAACTATTTTATATTTTCATAACATTTTAACAATACTGTCAATGATTCGCTGAGGATGAAGTAGACCTTGCAGGGATAGGAATAAAAGCCCAGTTATCTCAAAATTCTACTTCTCTTACCTTCAGAATTCCAAAACACCAAACTCTGTTAAGAAGTATAAGTTGGGGAATTTTGAGTCCTATGTAGCTATCACAATGTTCACAAAATTTAATTCATAGGAAAAGAGGTAGTGTTTCCTTTAGACGTTTTCAACTAAACATTTTACCAAAAATAAGGCAGTTGGCATTGTTTTCAAATTCCCCTATAAGCTTGGTTCGAGCCAACTGAGTGCCCTTGTCCCCAGCACACACCTTCTCCAAATCATCTCCAGCTGCCTCAGTGCCCCCTCACACTCACGCCAGCCCTTTCTCTTCTCTGCATCTGTGCTTTCCCTGCCCTCCTGTGATGGCCTCTTCATCCATCCCCACCTGCTCTAATTCCAATTTTATCTAAGAGTCTCTATGCAGTTCTTATTTACTTGCAAAGGTTGACCTGACAACTCTTTTCTTTAAAGGATTGTTCTTCTCCAAAGCCCGACAGATTGACAGCCCATTCCATATTAACTTGGACTTGCATAAAGTTTTATTTGATGTCTGAATTGTTCCGTGCCTGGTATTTCAAGTTCTTGTCTATAGGTACCATTTCTTATAATTCTACGTCTCTCAAATTCCTGTCTAACTCTTGTGCACTTAGCAAATGCATTTTTATGTATGTACTAGAGGCCCAGTGCACAAATTCGTGCACGAATTCATGCAATAGTGGTGTCCCTTGGGGTGGCCTGTGGAGATTAGGCCGAAACCCTCAGTCCAATGCCACATGTAGTTCCTACCTGCCACTCCTGCTCATCCCGGCCCCACTGCACCTGCCACGGGCTTGTGCCCAATCAGTCCCAATTGGGAAAGGCTCATGCCACAGCAGCACTCATCAGCCATGAGCCCTGCATCTGGTGCCCTCTCAAGGGGAGTGGCCTGCAGGATCAACTGAAACCAACTCTCTGACATCCCCCGAGGGGTCCTGGATTGTGAGAGGGGTCCTGGATTGTGAGAGGGCACAGGCCAGGCCGAGGGACCCCACCAGTGCACTATTGGGGCCAGGGAGGGACCAGGGGAGGGCTCCAGGGCATGTCCTACCCCATCTCACCCAGTCCCAATCAGCCAGACCCCAGCAGCAAGCTAACCTACCAGTCAGAGCATCTGCCCCCTGGTGGCCAGTGCACATCATAGTGAGCAGTTGAGCGGCCATAGCATATCATTAGCATATTACCCTTTGATTGGTTGAAGAGTCGACTGGTCACCGGACGACTGGACACTTAGCATATTAGACTTTTATTATATAGGATTGATTTGAAGATAGTTCAAGATACGGGTTTAAATGTAAACACCAGGGCCTTGAGAGAAGTTTGTCAGTTGCTGATTTGATAACAACGAACCCAGCATTTCTTAAAAATGCTCCCTTGGGTTAGAACTCCCCATCATGCAGAGTAAGGGGCAGCAGGAGAGCAGTGATGGTGGCCAGGAATGGGAAGGTGGACAAGTGAGGAGGAACAGTTGTCATCTTAGATCCTGAGATAACAGGAAACCCAGCTGGAATCAGAAGGCTGGATTTGTGGGATAGATGGATGGATTGATGGATTCATTCTCTTTAATGTCCATCGCTGTCTTTCATGCCAGAGATATCACATTGATTTCTGTGTGTGAAAACAGAACAGGACTAGGGTGTTCAGAGTGTAACACGGCAATGCTGCGTTCCTCCGCTGGGCTGACAGCCACGTGGCATCCTCTTCTCATGTTTTTCTCTCCTCCCCACGGTCCTGCAAGAAAACTCAAGTGAAGATCAAGGTTTTGTGTCATGCTTCATGGTTTCCCACGTGTTTTACAAGGTTCAGCATAGCCAGTCCTGAAGATGCTTCATTAGAAGGTGAAGTGATGTTATTGGACTCCTTCTACTTCACAGCCGTTGAGGCACAGACGCAGAGAGGGTAGGTGACTTGGCAGAGCGGCCTGGCAATCTGGTGGCAGAGCAACACTTCACTGCAAGGTTCTGGCTGCTGTTGGGACTGACTGACAGGACCCTACAGATAATGCTCAGACCAGGGAATGTCCAGGGCCATGGCTGGGCCTAGAATGAGGGAGGAAAGAGCCATGCATTAGCCTGCAGCTGGCAGAGAGCTATAAACCATCATGATCCTAAACAGGAGAAGTAGATGGAAAGGATGGATCTCCAGGAAAAGGGGGTTTTAATCTAAATTTGAAAGAGGGAACTGATGAGGCGCATGCAGTGGCTCTGAGCACAGGACACAGAGCTGCGGTGAGGGACTCCTGAGGGGCCTGGAGTCCCACTGCCCTACGTGGACTGAGGCCTGTGGAAAGGGCAGGATAACACACTGGCTTGAGACAAGTGAGTGTTCTCACTTCATCCCCCCTTTGCGGCTCCTGGCCATTCAAAGGCCGAATGATGGTGTTTTATCGTCGCAGGAGCTCGAGCAGACAGCGAAACCTGGGGAACTAGCCAAGCGCAGTCACGTCATGTCCAGAGGCTGAGATCCACAAAAATGTGAAATGTACCTTCCACTAACCTTTCACAGACACTTGGCCAAGGACGATGTATGGGAAGGCTGCCAGCTGGGATAGGAGCGCTCCCTGCCTGCCAGGTGCAGGAAGCCAGGACCCTGTCCCTCAGCGCCACACACCAGAGCCCTGTCTGCACCACGACCACCCCCCACCCCGTCCCCCATGAAGCAGGGCCCTCTGCCGTCCCTGTTCCTTGCATGCATAGGATTTGCTGGTTTTGCAGACCTGAACTCTGTACAAGTATCTACTTTAGAGCCAGGCGGCTGGTGGTGGGGATGGGCCTCCTTCCAACGAAGAAGGTTGTGCTACTTAAGAAAGATTTCTAACTATTGATCTCCTTGAGGGATTTTACAGAGAATATATGTTGCAGAATAGGATATTAACCATTGCAATAGTAAAAATATCACAGATTTCTGGTGGAGGTTACTTTATAATTAAAAATATATTTTCTACATGTTTGGTCTCCTAAACTCTTTCAACACCCACAACATAGAGCGGGTGTCATGGATATGACGCAGCGGGACACGTGGATGATTCAGGGTCCCCCAGATATGAAGGGCAGAGTTGGGACTTTGTATCACAAGGAATTTTTTAATGCAGTGTCCGTTCTGCATCACGGTGTCTGGCCAGGACCTAAAGGGGGGAGGATGAGCTCTGCAGAGAGCGGAGGGCCTCCCCTGCCCGAGAGGAAGCACCACGCACCTCTGTCCTGACCAGGAGGGCCAGGCTGCGCTTGCCTTTCCCTGTCATCTTGATTCTCTAGAAAAAGGGAGAAACTAGTTCATCAAGATGAAGTCCTTCTGGGAGGCTGGAGGGGGCCACAGCCAGTCAGCTCACTGCGGGGAGCGAGATGGGGGAGCGGTGGAGCTGCGCGCTGGCCCACCCGCGCATCCTCACCGCTTCCCCGTGGGTAGACACTATTTTCCCTAAAAGGAGGGCGAGGACTGTGAAACTTGAAGTGGTGAATGAACCCTCCTCAGGTTGGCTAATTCTCAGTCTCTGCTCTTCCCGGGCGCATCTTCCTGGCAGGCAGACCCGCTGGAGACACGGACCCAGCCCGTGGGACCCCGCAGCCTCCTGGCCCAGGCCACTCAGCTCAGCGACCCCCAATCCCCTGACTTGTTCTTTCTAGACCTGGGAGGCTCTTTAGAGTGGGATCTGGACCTATCAGGGAAGGTTAGGGAATTCGGGGTTTGGAAAATAATAGTAGACACGTGTACAGAGTTCAAGTCTGCAAAACCAGTAAAGTCTATGCCAAGAACAGAAGCCTCATCCCTTCACTTATAGCATGGAAGGAAGAGCGCCTGTCACTGCGCAGGCTGTTGTGAGGATTAAAAATTACTGGCCATGAAAGACCTTCGCAATGCTAGTGTGTTCATATTTTTATCATTAATAATCCACCAACTCTTCCCCCTCTTCTTTTCTTGCTCATTTTCAGTCAGTGTGAGGAGAGCAGGAGAGCTGGGAAGGGGTATCTGGAGCCAAGCAGAATGATTGGAAATGCTGGGCTCGGCTGTAAAGCCCTGGTGGAGACACAGCGAGAATTTCCTCTCGGCTGTGTTTCCTTTCGCTCCAAAGCCCTCCACATCTTAGAAAGCTTTGTTCAGGGCAAACCCGCAACACTGAAGTCATCAGGCCTGTAATTTACCCCCTACTAGAACACGAGAAAATGTAATCAAATAAATATTATTGTTTTTCCTTCCTTTCTTAGCAAATTACCACCTTCCGCTCCTCTCTTCCCCCGAGCTCTGCAGCCGGGCAAGTCTGGAACTGATCTCTCCGCAGAAAAACCTTTTTAATCAAAACGCTGCCATCTGTGAGAAGTTCCCATCCTTAAGCCCAGAAAACCCCTTCAGAAATCAGGAAATAGATGCCAATTTGGCTCCAACTGAAGGTACTCAATTGGGTTATTAAATTCCACATAGTAATTTACATGAGTGCCATAAAATAGAAATTGCCCAACAAAATGTTTTCTGATGCCACCAGGAGTTACTACTTTCTTCTCCCTCAGGGATCTGCAGGAGTGGGAGCAGTGTGTGGGGGCGTAGGAGAGAGAAAATGAGGAAAGGAAGGAAGAATACAAATGGGGGGGGTTGTCTTGTCTACATACCAGATAAATCTGTTCTAACGTGTGTGTTTCCTAAATATACACCAGCGACGTGCCACTGTGGATGGCAACTGTTCACATACACACATGTTCCCAGGTACATCCATGTTTTCTTCAACTTCCTAACGAGGGTGGATTTCACCGGAGCCCACAGTCAGAGAAACAAGTTAACACGTGATGTTCGGCGGAGAAGTTGAGGGTCTGCTTTGAGAATTTCATCTTGGTTAGAAGCCAAGACATAGAGCAGCAGTGAATGAGCTTGCTTCCTTGTTTTCTTCATTGCTCTCCTCTTCAACTTCCTCCTTCCTCCTTTATCTTCATCATGCCTTGCTTTCCCTTTTAAGTACATCTACTGTACCTGTATGTATTTCTAAGAATATTACGACCACATACTGTTTTTAGCTTTATAAAAAATGCAGAGCTTTTATGTAGTCTCCACACACTCTCTTTTCATTTAATGGTGTATCACTAAGATGTATCCAGATTGTGGCATGTCACCATACTTATTGATTTGGGTAGCACATAATATTCCATTGTGTCAGTATAGCAGTTCACTCAGCTACTCGCCTTAATGGAAATCTGAGTTGTTCCCTGGTTTTTCTACATAGTAAACAGCACTGCTAAGACCAGTTTTGTACCATATTTCTCCTATATGCTTATTTCTCTTACTATAGTAGTGGGATTGTTCAGTGATTGGGTATATGAATGTTCAATGCTGGGAACAAAAGTCTCAAAATTATTGCACCTCAGAGAACCTACAGATCTGTATCTTCTGCAGCACTAGAGATTGCCAGCCTTATAAATGTTGTCAAGCAGATGAGTATAAAATGATACCTTGTCATTATGCATTGCACTGCCATCATCACCAATGACTTCAAACCTCTCCAACATGTTTGTTGACTATGTGCGAACTGTTGTTTATGACTTATGCCCATTTATCTATTTGTTCTCTTATTATTTATTTACTAGAGGCCCGGTGCACAAAATTCATGCACTGGGGGGGAGGGGGGGGGAAGTCCCCTCAGCCCTGCTTGCACCCTCTCACAGTTCAGGAGCACCGTGATCAATTGCCCCACAGAGGGAGGCCCCACCCACCTGCCACAGCACTGCCAGTCCGGTAGCCTGGGCCTCCCTCTGTGGGGTGATTGATCACCCCAAAGAGGTAGGCTCTGCCCACCCAGCCAGGGCTCCAGGATGGATTTTCCCTGCAGAGGGAGGCTCCGCCCACCCCCCACAGCACCGTGGGTAGCCAGGGCCTCCCTCTTTGGGGTGATTGTGGAGCCCCCCACTTGATCGCCCTGCTGGCCAGTGGCCTGGGCTTCCCTCTGCGGAGTGATCATGGGGTGATGGCGGGACCCCTGACCAATCGCATCACACCCACGTTAGCTGGCCTGGCACCAGTGGGTGTCATAGCATGGACAGTCATTCTGCTGTTTGGTCGTTTGATCAAATTGCATATTATGCTTTTATTATTATAGACAGAAGTTATTTCTTCTTGATACAAATGCTTTATTCCTGTGCATTGCAAATATCTTCTCCTAGTTTGTAAATTATTTTCACTTTGAAAGATGTCTTTTAATTAATAATTTTTAAAAATATTTAAATTAGTCAAATTTGCCAGTTTTCTACGGTGCTTATTTTTGTGCCTTGCTTAAGAAAATCATTCTTACCCCCAGGTCTAAATGATATTTATAATTCTACTAAATATTTTAAAATTTTATTTTGACATTTGTATCTTTAATCCATTTCAGATTGACTTCTGTATATGGTGTGAGGTAGGGATATAATTTTTCTCTATGGATAACCAGATTTTCCTGCTCTATTCATTAACGTCTCTTCTTTCCCACTAATATGACATGTCACATCTCTTACTACCAAAACACTTTGTGGGCCTATTTCTATGTTTTCTTTTTATTCTATTGATCAATTTGTCTATCCCAGCACCAATACCAGACTGCCCACAAAGCTATAATATTATAAGAAGTCCTATTCTATAGGACAAGTCCCTCCTCACTGCTTATTGTTTTAAAAAAAATCTGATAATTCTTGGTCATTACCCTTGAATATAATTTTTCAAATTATTTTGCCAAGGTATTTCATCAATCTGAAAAATTCTGTTGGTATTCTGTCTGAAAATGCAATGAATCCATAGATTATTTGGAGAAATATTTGTACACTCATGATATTAAGTCTTATCAATAAGCATGGCTTATTTTTAATTTAGGAATTTTACTATCTCAACACATTTTTAGTATTTTTTTTCTGAAGACATCATATAAATGCATTGTTGGTTTCATTTCTATATGCTTCCTGACCTCTGATACTACTGTAAATTATGATCTCTTTTAATAAATTTTCCAATTATTTGTTAGTGATTATTTGAAATTCAATTGACTTTTGTATATACACCATACAGGAAACACGTATGTAGACAGGCGGGGGTTGCAGGGTACTGTTTTGTTTGGGGCTGAATCACTGCAATAGTTAACTAGCACACATCTCTTCTTCTCAGGCTGTCATAAGTACTGGACTTCAATGTTACTCTAATTTGAGTCCTGAACTCTTCTGGACTAGAGATCAAATACAGTAGGTGAGAGGAAGGTACATCTATGTTCCAAGGTAATGGCAATGAACAAGCAGGAGAACTCTAGTAATTATTTTCTGACCAACTTCCTACACACAACACACATACACACACACGCACACACACACGCACACACACACACACACACGCACACACGCACACCTCATCACCCAGAGTGTATTACAGCTTCCTGCTATTCCTTCAATTTTCCTTCTTTGGTCTCTACAAGATTACTCTTAGCACAGGAATCCTGCAGTTGTGTGAGTCCAACATCTTAGACTCAGAACTGACACCTCAAATGATTACCTACAACCCCTTCATTTCACAGAAGACACTAAAGCCAGAGAAAACATATGGCTGGCACACAGCCCATTATTGATGGTTGCCAGTACTACTTCTTGCCCCAATTGTCCACTGCAAACCAATGTCACCTTAGAATTATTTTAATGTTCAATTAATTATTATAATAAGTTCAATATTACAAAAATATTAATGTCTGACTATAATTCATAGTCCATTATAAAGGTGAATGTTTCTTTTTAAATATTTTACATCTTTCAAGAGTATTAACCATAGTCCAAGGAAAAATTACTGGGAAAACTGCATATACCACAGACACAGCTTTCTATGAAACTTCCTGAGTAGTAATAACAGACTGAAGAATCTCCCACAAACTGGGTGAAATTCCAGCAACCACAGTGAGTGCTTCTGACTCTCATAAGTAGCAAAGCCCCATGAAATACAGACTCTCTACTGTTCACAGGGATGCAACCAATGAGTCTGAAGATTCATTGAGAGCAAGTTACATTTTATCTGGAAAGGAAAGGAAGGTTGGAATGAGCTAAAGGCTAATTGAGATGGCAAGATTGACCTCTTATTACTAATATCCTTCCATAAGCCCTTATGTCTGAACCAGTTCCCCCTTATCCCAGAGAAAACAAGCTGCAGAGGAAAATGTGTCCCAGGAAGCGGGGGTTAAAGATGATTTCCACAACAAACACCCAAACTTCCCTGGATTTCATCAACATCCATCTCTAACAGTGAGAGCTCTATAAGATCCAGAAACCAGAGCTGGGGATCAGACACTGATGTTTGTTACAGAGAACACACATTTCATCAGATAGAACACAGCCCTGTAAGAACTAAAAAGGAACTGAGCTAGCCAGATACTCCCTCTCAAGCTTTAGTTCTTGTCTTGTACTCTCTGTGGAAACATCAATAAAAGACATGCTTTCCCTAGATCCAAGGCAGGAGACTGACTACCCAGTCCACCCTCCTGTGACCCAACCTGTGGACACCTTCAGTGACTCATCATTGCTCAGCATTAGCATCACCCCAGGCTGCTCAGCTGCCTGGCGAACAGTTCAGAATCAGAATCTCAGACAGAGAATCTAAGAAGAAAAGGCATCTCTGGGGACTTGCCTGGTAAAGCCAAACTCCTTCACAATAACAAGTCATCCTAGGCCTTGTAGGCAGGGCTTTGAGAGTGCATGGTCAGTTTCTTCCTCTTGTTTATCTATATAAAATAGGTTCTATAGTATCTTAGAGCTAGAAGGGCTCTTAGAGCCATTTTTCCCTTTTATGTATGAACTAGGGGCCCAGTGCACGAATTTGTGCACCTTAAAAGGAACTGTGGGCCACGAGGCTGCAGTGGGCACAGGGGCGGGTCTTGGCCCATCCTCCATGCCCCTGCAGGCCCATCCTGCTGTGACCCCCGACCCCCTCTCTGCCAGCAGCCCTGCTCCCACTGCAGCTTCTCCCACATGCTAACAGTGTTGGCCCCGCTTACACCTGCTGACGGCGCCGAGCAATTGGGGCCAGCACCAGTGCCTGCTGCAGGTGCAAGTGAGGCTGTCACTGGCAGCAGGTGCGAGAGGCAGCTGCCAACCCCGATCGCCCCTCAGGAGCAGGGGGAGGTGGAGAAGCCCTGAGGGGTGATCGGGGCCAGCAGCTGCCACTTGCACCCGCTGATGGTGCTGAGTGATCAGGGCTGGCACCGGGCACTGGCAGTGGGTACGAGCAAGGCTGGCTCTGGCAGCAGGCATGAGCACTGGATGGGACCGTGGCATGAGGAGCAAAGAATTTTCAGTAACCACCAGAAGCTTTTCCTGATGACAACGACTTGGTCTGCTCTGGCGTCTCCGCTCACCTGCTCCACCATCTGCCGCAGCCAACACCTGCCATGTTCCATGCATTCCCCTGGTGGTCAGCGCACGTCATAGCAACCGGTTGTTCGGTTGTTCTGCCATTTGGTCTATTTGCATTTTAGCCTTTTATTATATAGGATAAATCGAGCTCCATGGTGATGAAACCGTTCATCCAAGGTGACTTAAGTACTAAGAAACAGATCTAAGTCTAGAACGGTTTTCTTCATCAGATGCTGTCTCTGGTTTCTGTCTCATTCACAGACCTTCCATCTTCTTTCCCTTACTTTCACCAGTTCCTCTCATCTCTTTCCACGTTTCTTTCCTGGACCCCACACTCAAGCACATTGGCAGTCTGGATCCATGTGAGGACTCTACCCCAGCAGAGGAGAAATATCATCAACAATTACATGTATCAGGCATTATCTTCCTATACTGCCATTTTCTAGACCCAATTCCCATGCACATCTCCGTAGGTCTGACCAATGGAGACCTAGATGATTGTCCCCTAAATTGTGCTCATCCCATGTATTCATTTATTTAAGACACATTTACTGAACTACTTGGTGCCAATAACTATGTCAGAAGGATAGATCCAGAAAGTAAAATAATGATAATAATTTTAAACAAATGAGGTGGTATATTCATACAATACAATATTACTTAGCAAAAAATAAAAGGGGGGACAATAAATAAAACAGCATGAATGGTTATTAAAAACAACTCATACAGATCAGACACCCACATTTACTGAAGGAAAAACATACTTATGACTACATTGATATAAAGTTCTAGAAGAGTCAAAACTCAACTATAATGACAGAAAGCAGATCAGTGGGCTATCTGGGTGGGGGTGAAGAGAAGGGAGGATATTGACTTGGAATTGGCATGAAGGGAAATTTCTGGAATAAGGGGAATGATCCAAATCTTAATTGAGGTGGTGGTTATATAAGTATAAACACTTGTCAAAACTCAATGGAAACTTTTGATATTGGTCCCACCTCTCCAACTGATATAAAACTAAGACATCAAGAGGTAAAGGTACTTGCACAAAGTCATTAGCAATGACTTAGAGAATAAGCCAGAACATATTATGTGTCGCATTTAAATCAGCTTTCTTGTCACCTGTTGACTTCAGGTCTTCAAATGAGGAGCCCGAGCTCCCCTAATTTAATGTCACTCTCTTTCATTCAGGTGCCGTTGAAACCAGCAAACCCTTATTGCCCTAGCACACAATGTGCAACAGTGAAAGGAGACCTACATAAATGGTGTCTCAATGTTATTATCATTGTCACTGGTTTTTCAGCAAATACCATAAAAATTTAATCTAGTGTGACCTGGGATGTTCAACATATAGATAGAAATATTATATATGCTTAAGATATGTATGTGTATATACATATATGTTATAAAGCATCATATATATATATGTGTGTGTGTGTGTTATCCAGTTAATTTAAACTTTCTTCTAAAGTTATCAAAGAACTTCTAGAATGTCTTTTAAAAGAAGACAGCACAAAGAGACCCACCCTTTAGTAAAATTTCATCCTTCAAAATGAAAGAATAATGTCTTCAGAACCTAGGGAGGGAGGAAAAACTATTGTCATCAAACTTCTCTCCCAGTATACTAAGTTGCAGGAAGTAATAAGAACAAGGGGTGCAGGTAGTGGACAGTAACTAGAGAATTCTGTTTGCCTAGCTATCTTCCATTCATATGGAAGGAAATAAAGAGAAACACCTCACAACCCAAGCACCCAAAGGTACTATATACTAATCCTAATCACCTATCCTCTAAATTATTTTGAAAAATGCTCTTCAGCTAACTTAATAATGAATAAAAATAATTGATAGCATAAGATAAACTATGGAGAAATCAAGTTAGAAAAACATAAAGTAATGTAATAATTATTGCTAACATAGTGATGAAACAACATAAATGTCAAAAATTAGTGAATGTGAATACTTAAAATATTAATCATCATCTTCTAGATTTAAAATTACTCCAAAAAGCAATGGATAATTTATAAAAATAGAAAAAGTATGCCAAATATTTATTCTGCTAATTGATTTAACAGTCATGTTTTTGTTGCTGTTGGAGAACTAGTTTCCTTTCTTTTTCTAAACTAAGGTAGTCATTGGAAATAAGGTTGAACTTCTAAGTTTCAGATCAGTAGGGGATGAATGTATGTGTTGATACGTTGATGTGCCAGTCACTATCCTAAGTGCTGTATATTAACTCCTCATCATAATCCTGTGAGGTAGGAGTTACTATTATCATTTCTATATTACAGACAAGTAAACTGAGGGAGGTTGCCTTCCCAAGATCTACAATAGTAGGTAGAGAATTTGGAATTAAAACCAAACAGTCTGGCTCCATTCACATGCCTTTAACCAATCCATTACAGATGCTCAGGTAACGTACTGAAAAACTGGAAAAACAAAGAAGAGAAAAGGAAAGTGGGGAAAGGAAAGGAGATAGCAAAGCAGTGTTTTCAACTGCACAAAATATATTAGTAATTACAAAAGAAAAAGAGGAGGAGAAGCAGGAGGAAGAGAGAGAAAATATTCTGAGATGATATTTAAAGAAAACAAAACAAAAAAACTCTATCTTAATGATATTTATACAACTCCTACATTTTAAACATGAAATGGTGCCAATACTCAATCTACATAAACTGAAAAGTTAAAGATGTGCATTGCAATCCCACAATCACTAAATATAGACTGTGAGAGAGCATAGTTAAAAAAGCCAATACATAATTGCAATGGAATATTAAAATGTACCCAAATAATCCAAGAGTAGCCATGAAGGTAGAACAGAGAAATGGTAAAGCAGAGAGAATGAGCAGAAAACAAATACTAAAGTGGTAGACATAAATCAACTCCAATTAAAAGTCAGAGTTTGTCAGAAGGGCTACAACAGCAACACCCAACTAAATAGTGTTTATAACAGACATGCTAAAATGGGTTCGGTTGAAAATAAGTGGATTACAATTGATACTCGGTGCAAAGAGTAAACATAAGAAGACTGGGTTGGCTATATTAAATCAGAAAGATAGCTTCCCCCGGCTGGTGTGCCTCAGTGGTTGAGCGTCGACCTGTGAACTAGGAGGTCACGGTTTTGTTCCGGGTGGGGGCACATGACCAGGTTGTGGGCTCATCCCTGATGTGGGGTGTGCAGGAGGCAGCCGATCAATTATTCTCTCTCATCCTTGATGTTTCTGCCTCTTTCTCCCTCTCCCTTCCTCTCTGAAATCAATAAAAATATATTAAAAAAAGAAAGATAGCTTTAAAACAGAGAATATTACCAGTGATTGAGAGAAATATTCTATAATGCTAAAAGGATAAATTAATCAGGAAGACATAATACTCACTCATGGGTATGCATCTCATGACTGAGGGTGAAATTCCATAAAACAAACACTGGCAGAATTAAAGTTAAAAAGACTAGATCATTGTGTAAATTTGTATGTTTTCCCCACATCCCGTGTGGTTCAGGGTTCAGGATCTGGAAGAGGTCCTCACACAAATGAAAGAGACAAGACAAGAAATAATAATTTGGAAATATTGGGGGACCAAGCGGGCAAGTCCAACTCAAGGAGAAGGACTTCCACTGGTGCTCAGGCCTCGCCAACCGTTTATTGGTGTGGGATACACCCATAGCCCTTAGGCAGGCAATTTCTAGTAATAGGCAGACTAGCCCTTTAGCAAGGATTTACATAATAATAAATGGGGAAGTTGCTTCAGCTACCATTGCCTGGACTAACAGTGGGTGCACACCCTGACCTTTGCCAGGGCCTCAATGATCACCAACCTTCCGGGTTCCTTGTCCACACCTCTCTGCTAGTGAAGACAATAGGCGGCTTCCCACAGATAATTCCATGATAATTCCTCTCTCAGCAATTGATAGAATATGAGGACAAGAAGCAGTGAACTTATGCAGAATCTAAACGACGCCCTCTTAGGCTGAGGTCTGGCATTGGTTAGCTGCAGGGACGGCCCTGTGCTGAGAAGGATGGAGACTGTGAGCTCAGGCTCAGGAAGGAAGAGTGTCCACTGCTGATGTCTGCCATGGACATCGAGTAGGAGGAGAAGGCTGTCCCTGCCTCAGTAAGCTTCTTTTTTAAAAAAAATATATTTTATTGATTTTTTTACAGAGAGGAAGGGAGAGGGATAGAGAGCTAGAAACATCAACGGGAGAGAAACATCACTCCTCCTAGTGGGGATGTGCCTGCAACCAAGGTACATGCCCTTGACCAGAATCGAACCCAGAACCCCTCAGTCCGCAGGCTGATGCTTTATCCACTGAGCCAACTGGTCAGGGTCTCAGTAAGCTTCTTAACGCTGGCTGTGCATTACAATTATTTGCAGAGCCTTTAAAACATATGGATGCCTGGCCCCCTCACCTAGAGACTTTGCTGTAATTCACCTGTAGGCATTGATATTTTTCTGTAATTTCCTCAGATGGTTTCAATGAGCAGTGAGGATTGAAAATCACTGTCCTAAACTGTGAAGAAGTGGACACTCCTACTCTGATGAAGCGATGTAAAATATTAAGGACCTTAAATGCATCATTTTATCTAGAAATCTCATTTCTAGGGAAATAATAATGATGTGCCCATTAATTTATATTTCAGAATTTTTTTTGGCTCAATTTCAATAGCAATAGATAGATAGATAGATATAGATAGATAGATAGATAGATAGATAGATGATAAATAGATCATGCATACATATATACATACATTAATATAGATAAGTAATAGGAAGAAGAAAAGAAGAGGAGATGGAGAAATGAAACTGAATTATGCAACAATACAGGACTTATTAAGCAAATTAAAATTAAGGTATAATAGATATTTCTTAATAAGATGATATGTATTTCACATTAAATATGCACATAACGAGGTGAGAGAATTATGTTGCAAAGTGACCTATAAAATTTCAGTTTTTGCGAAAATATAGGTATACCCATACAAAGAAAAAGTCTTAAAGATTATGCTTCAAAATGTCAATCATATTTATCTCAAGGTGGTGGCATTCTAATCCATTTAAATAATGTTCTTTGGATTTCTTATTTGTGCAAAATCAACACACATATTTGTGTAATAAAACATCAGCTAGGAGAGCCGCTCCCTCCCTGTTTACAGTCCCGAAACTGAAATGGGAGCAGCCTTTCATGTAGTCGCTCTAATTCCTGAAAGAGGGTCAGAGGATTATCATTCATGCTGGTGAAGGAATTAAGAGGAACTTGGAACTCCGTGAAAGGCTGTGGGCACTGCTCCATCACCTGAGGTGAAAAGCACACAGGGAGGTTCCCTTTGATCCACGGTGCCCATTCCTTTCAGCCTCTCTGGGTGGGTCTGGAGAGGGTGAGGCCAGCTGGTCCCTGCTTGCTGTCCTTTCCAAGGTGTGGCTGGGAAAGTTGGAGCTGCCTACATCTACCTCCAATTATCCTTCCACCCAAGAAGCTCACACCTGTTGACCCATCTTCCACATGGAAGGAATGTGGGCAGGCACAGCCAGAAAACATGGAAAGAGGGCAGAGCTCCTCTGGGGCACTCCACTCCTCCCTCTTCCCCACACCTCCCCGCCCTTTGCCCTCAGGATCACTGCTTTCAGGACCTCAGATTCTCTCCTCTAGCTCTAAGAACAGTGGTCTCAAACCCTCACTCTAGTTAAATCACCAGTATTTGCATTTTGAGGAAAGAACAGAGAAATAAGGTTCACGGCAAAAATGAATTTCTAATGGAAAAAATTAAGCACCAACTTTTTGGAAGTGTTGTGATATTGTGGAGCAAAACCCCTGACATATCTGTGCTTCTGGACCTGCAGTCTCAACAGAAGGAAGTGGGACTACGACACCTGACACCCGCAGAGCCAGCTGCTGCTGGGACAACATCCTTTAAACAACTCTAGGGAGCATCTTCTAATGATTTCAAGAAACTGAGTGAGGAGTGTGTTTTCTAACTGGACTCTGAAAGTGCCACCCAGAACCCTGCACCCTCTCACGAATCCATGTCCTCAGTCAGGCAAAGTAGCCAGATGTTCTCAGTTCTATTCCTAATCTGTTCAACTGCCTCCATATCACAGGACCAGCACCAGGGGATTGCTTACCACAAACGGTCTAGGAAATATTCCTGATGTCAGGTCAGCAGGCAAAGGCTCAGAGGTGCCTCCTCTTCCTCCAGCACAGGGTAATGGTTTGCTCTTAAAAGGACTTGTCAAGTATGCGCTTTTTTAGCCCTCCCCCGGGCCACCCTGCTGCTAGGAAGATGGGTGCTTGTTAGTACCACCTGCAGTGCCTGATTAGTTCAGTGTCCTGTCACCATACAGTGATCATTTATCACAGGGCAATCTTGTGTGACACAAAATATGGTGCCCTTGTGACTCCTCGCTCTCCAGCACGCACTGACAGCAAATGAAAATGACACCACCTGCCAGGACCAGCCATAACTCAGCCTCATTTTCCAGAAAACCTTCATGGGGAGCTACGAAATAATGAGATATGCACTGTGTAGAGGTTACAGCATAGTCTAGCTATGGTGTGTTCAGGTAAACCAGCCCAACAAATGATCAGCGCACCAAGAAATAAAACCACTGTCTCCTACATATTTTACTCTATAATTAAAGCAAATGAATTCAATGCATGATTCCTCTTTCGTCACAACCAAGAAGATGACCAATCTCACCTTCACTGAGATGGGTTTGAGTAATAAGAGAGAATACTTTTCTATCCTGATCTCATTCTCTGCCCTCCCACTTAAACAGCTGAAGAGGTTTGCACCTGAAAAA
Organism: Myotis lucifugus; assembly: GCF_000147115.1. NCBI lineage: Eukaryota > Metazoa > Chordata > Mammalia > Chiroptera > Vespertilionidae > Myotis > Myotis lucifugus. The sequence continues at coordinate 943,290 of NW_005871247.1, forward strand.
ATACTTATCAGAATGATAATTGACAATGATGATAATTGATGGCGATGATCCAGCTCATAGAATGTATTCTACTCTGCAAAATATCACATTTATTTTTCATTTGATCTTTACAAAGAATTTCCTTGAAATGCAGGCAAATTGTATATTTCTTAGACAAATAGGAGAACCCTAAAGGATATGACTTACTTAGCATTGCACAACTTCTGGAAGAGTTGGGGGGAGTGGACAAGGGTGGGGGACTAAGCCCAGGTCTGATCATCCATCTGAGTTCAGCTATGTTCCTAGACTACTTGAAAAATGCAACTTAAGTCTTCTCTATTTTACAAATCATGAAACAAATTCTACATAATTATAGTTCAGGCAAGATTTGAAAGCAACAGACCTGTACAACATGAAGCAAAATAAAATAAATACTTAAGACAAAATTATTTTACATTATTGAGAAGACAAGTAAAACAGTGGATGGATTACTTATTTCTGAGTACAGTTTAAACAGAACTACGATATATCAGTCACTGAGTCAGGTATTGGGGTCCAAAGATGGTCTCAAGGAGATTCCCCCTAGTTAAATATCCTATAAAATAAAAGTCTAATATGCTAAGTGTCCGATTGTCCAGTCAGCCGTTCAACCAATCAAAGCGTAATATGCTAATAATATGCTAAGACCGCTCAACTGCTCGCTATGATGTGCACTGACCACCAGGGGGAAGATGCTCCAACTGGTAGGTAAGCTTGCTCCATGCACTGACTACCAGGGGGAAGATGCTCCAACTGGTAGGTAAGCTTGCTGCTGGAGTCTGGCCGATTGGGACTGAGTGAGACAGGCTGGACATGCCCTGGTGCCATGCTATGGTCCCTCCCCAGCTGGCCAACCTCCCGTGTACCTCCTGGGTCCTGATCGTGTACCAGTGGGGTCCCTCAGCCTGGCCTGCACCCTCTCACAATAGGAACCCCTTGGGGGATGTCGGAGAGCCAGTTTCAGCCCAATCCCACAGACCAGGCTGAGGGACTCCCTCTCCCCCACAGAGCAAGAATTTGTGCACTGGGCTTCTAGTCCTATATAATAAAAGGCTAATATGCAAATTGACCAAATGGCAGAACAACCGGTTGATATGATGCGCAATGACCACTAGGGGTCAGATGCTCAACACTGGAGCTGCCCCTTGGTAGTCAGTGCACTTCTACAGAGGGAGCACCTCTCAGCCAGAAGCTGGGCTCACAGCTGGTAAGCTCAGCGGCAGTGGCAGGAGCCCCTCCCACCTCTGCAGCAATGCTAAGGATCCCTCGGGGATGTCCGACTACTGACTTAGGCCCTAAGCTGGCAGGCAGACATCCTCCGAGGAGTCTTGGACTGCGAGAGGGCTCAGGCTGGGCTGAGGGACCCCCACCCCCAGTGCACAAATGTTGTGCATCAGGCCTCTAGTAAAGTCATAAAATACATGACTTTTTGTAACTGCCCTTTTGCTTGACATGTGTACAATGTTAAATACCCATTCTGAAGTGTGTATCAGTACCTCATTCCTTTTTATGGATGATTACTATTCTGTTGTATGGATATACCACATTTTGTTTATGGACATTTGGGTTGTTTCCACGTTTTGACTACCATAGAAGGATTTTATTTCTGCATGTTAATATCATGCATGAGATGGACAATAAACATTTATAAACTATTCAACCTCATTAGTTATTGCAGAACTAGAAACTAAAAGCAAAACAATACAATCTTTCAGTTACCATATTAGCCAGGACTTTCCTATTCCAATGGCTGTTGCCTGTGAGGGTGTGGTCTTCATCATTCACTGGTTGTTGAAGTGCAAACTGGTGCAGCATTTTTCTAAAGCAGGTTGGTAACATGTACTAAGAGCCCAAACATGTTCATACAATTTGACTCCCCTAATTCTCTGAAAGATGAGACTAAGTATCAAATATGAAACAGAAAAATCTTTTATTTGTGAAAATATTTATTTATAACAATGAAATATAGGAAACAAACCTAAATACTCAACAATAATGAAGTGTTTAAAGAAGTGGGAAAATAATTAAATGGTACATAGATTTTAAAAATTATAATTTGAAAGAGTTTTAGTTGCATTAGAGAATGTTTTTCATATTCAATAAAAACAGGCATAATAGAGTTGAACTCAAATATGTGAAAATTTCACAAAAATAGGAATTTGAGGAAATCTACAAAAATGTTAATATAAATTTTTCTCAGAGGTAAGATTAGGAATGATTTCATGGTGATATAAATTAAGAAAAGAGCAAAAATCTTGGACATAACTGTACTTATTATAACAAGTTAAAAACAGTTTTAAGGTACATGTGACTTAGCTCTCCTTTTAAATTATAAGTTTTGAGAGGGCAAAGAACTATCTTAAACAGCACCATTTCTGTGCTGTGCATACAATGAATTTTTTAATTAATAAAAAAATCATTTTCACTTTTATTATATCCCATTTAACCCATTTGGCCATGTGTATTTAGAAGAAGTATTTCCAGTAATAAAATATTCAAGAACAAGGTAATGGATGTATAACAAACTGAACAATCTTTAAGTTTCTGTAATTCTTTTCAACAGGATCATCCCAAAAGTAGTTAAGGGATTGGTGGCTCACCTCACTTTCTGGCTTGTGCCTCGGGGAACTAGGCTGGAATAAGAGTGTGTGGGAAACACCACATGCTCTCACGCATTTATGGATAATAAAGAACATTATAACCTGATGAACAAAAAGATAGATACAGAGGCAGAGAAGCATTGAACAGACTGTCAAATTACAGTGGGAAGGCTGGGGAGAGTTGGCAGGGGGAGGGCGGGTAAGAGATCAACCAAAGGACTTGTATGCATGCATATAAGCATAATCAATGGACACAAGACACTGCGGTGGGTAGGTGAGGGTGAGGGCATGTGCCGGGGGGTAGGGGAGGCCAGGGGAAGGTCAACTGGGGGGAAAAAAAGGAGACATATGTACTACTATCTGTAATACTTTAAACAATAAAATTAAATTTAAAAAAAAGAGTGTGTGGGAAACATTAGATGTTCTAGAGGAATGAATGTAAGTGGATCCAATGACAGGGGCAAATGGTTGCTATGTCACCTAAGGGGTGAAATATGTCTCACTTAGGTCCTTTGGCAACACAAGTGGGTTTTTATCATATTTCCATGTATGAAGTGGCAGGTGGAAGAGGGAACTGCAGTCATTGGGGGGAAATTGAACAATAATGACTTTTATGGTTATGCAACTTTTACAAGTTGTGAGTTTGTCAAAGCTTTAAATCCATTGCTCCAAGCATATTTTTTAAATTATATTTAAACATTCAAGTCCCATTTATGGAAAATATACTCCCACATGGTCCTAATTCACTTCTACTCAACTTATCAAAACATTATCCCCTAAGATTCATTTTTAGTCCAGAAAATTATCTGAGCTTCTTGTATAAGGCTGGCATTAGTTCTCCTTATAAACAAGTTCTTTCAATTACCGGTTTTGCATGCCCTTCAACTTTGCATGTGTTTGCGTGACTTGAGTGGAAGTCAAAATTGAATACCTTTGAATTTGAGCTGCAGACATTATCCAGATAATGCAAACATAAGTATCTGCATGATTCAAATGATCTCAAGTAAAGATGGTAAGAAATGCCACACTTTATTTTTTGTTGTAGACAAATCAGAGTTAATACCTTAACTCTATGTACATAACAAAGTCACTCTGAGTTACCCTTGTAAAATAATAATAGATAAAATTGATTATAAAAGTTTGTTTTGTACTGGGGCTTGTGTTGTTTACACGCATGTTTTCATTTAATCCTCAGATGATGAGGTTCATATTATTTTGGTCCCATTTGACAAATGATAAAATGAAAGAAAATAATAATATGTCCACAAAAAATGGACTCACACATCAATATTCATAGAAGCTTTATTTATAATAGCCCCAAACTAGAAATAACCCAAATGTCTGCCAACACTAATATGTGTTATAACATGGATAAATCAACACATTTTATTGAGTAAAGAACCCAGCTAAAAATACATAAATATAAAATACAAAAGTCATAGTGTATTAGTCTATTTATATGAAGTTCTAGAACAAGTAAAACTAATCTATCATAATAGAAATAAAAAGGGGTACATATTGATTGGAAAGGGACATAAGGGAACTTTAGGTGTAATGTAAATGTTGGCCAAGGTGGACACTACCATTTTGATTAAGATGGTGGTTACATAGGTGTATATGTTTATCGAATGTTTGTCAAAACTCACTGAACTATGCATTTTATGAAAATCATATCTCAAAAGGGTACTGATAGGTGATGATGATAGATAGATAGATAGATAGATAGATAGATAGATAGATGATAGATAGATAGATATATAGATAGATAGATAGATAGACCTTAGTATTGGGGATTTTAAAAAGTTTAGTCATTTTCTCAAGGTTATACAGTTATAGTGGAAGTGAAATTTGAACATAATTTGAAAACAGGGAGACTGACTCCAATCTGATACTTCATAATCCCCAAGTACATTTGGCAGCAGCTATATGCAGTACATTTCCTTATGTGCTGTGGGGATAAAAGTTCAATTAAATGAGTTAATACATGTAAAGTACTTACTACAGCCTCTGACATAGAGTAAGAGCTTGAAAGTGTGATCATAAGATATGAGCATTGGCCTCACAGCACTAATAGGGTGCCTAGGGAAAGGAGCCATTAATTCATAAATGATTAAACAACAATGTAAGAATCATAGTTTAGTGTAAGAAATGCCACATGGAACTACCTAATGCCAAGGCCTAAAATCTCAGTGTCCACAGGTGCAAGCATCTGAACAAAAGTGCAGTAGGGTGTGGGCAATGGAGGACACAGCTCCAATCCAATGTGCCAGCCATGCTGCACCAACCTACCATTTCCACATGAAGATGCCAGCCTTATATGGACAAATCTATTTTAAAAGAACTCAGAAATTTAAATGTTTATGTGAAATCTTTCAATTTTTTCATGTTGGCTATTAACTCAGTACTTTAAAAAGTGTGTGACTTTGGGTTATGAGCTACAAAATGTGGCCTAAAGCATAGTCTTAAGATACTCTTAGAAGACACCTAAACATCTGTCCCCCATCTTACTCTCCTGTCGCCCTCAATCTTGAGGAGGGAATCTGGCCCAGAGGGCTGAAGTCATTTGTCCAAACAAAGTCACCCAACTAGTTAGAGGCACAGCTGGGAATTCAATCTATACAGACTTCAGGGTTGGAAAAATGGCAAAGCTCACCACATCTGTGAGTTTGGTTCCCTTCTGCTGGACTACAGACAGAAAGGAAGTGAGCTTGGAGTACGATTTGGATAGAAATAGTCCAGGTGAGGGGAATGCCATGGTAAAATAATAGAGAAAAAACTCAAAACGTGTTCAATGGAATTTAAGATCATTCATTTGAGGTGGGAACTTTTGAAATGGCCGAGTGAGGGTCCTAGGAGCCAAAGATGTTTTCTATTTTATGCCTCTCTCCATGGGGGCCATGGAAGGTCCCTAGGGCAGAATAGCATAATGAAAAGTAAAAATGCACTTTCCCAAGGCAGGCTGATGAAGTATTCATCTCTGCTGTCAAGAGATCCCATCAGCCATGCCCCTTCCCTCTTGCACCCAGCTTTCCTATCTCGGGGAAGAGAAAAAGGAGGGGACAAAAAACAGAGGAACCATAATTTAGCTAAAGAATGAGCAGTAAACTAGGATAATATACCAATCAAACTCAGGGAACCAGATTCAACCCAAAGTTTGCTTCTCCCTCCCCCATCACCAAATTTAGTTGGGTTCTTGAAGAAGCAATTTTAGATGCAGATTTGTAAGATATCCTATCTGAGTACATTGTGACCCTGTTCCAAACATTTCAATTACAGGTGTATGCAGAAATAGAGATTAGTAAATCTAGGTGTTCTTTACTCCATAAGAACCTTTGAACATTCATTCAACAAATATTTGTTACATCTTTACTATATGCCAGAAACTATGTTAAACCATGGGGATTCAATGTTGATTTAGGTAGACATGTTCCTCTTACTCATGAAGCTTAAAGTCTACTCATGGAGATAGGTATTAATCACATCTATCAAATAAATGTAACAGTAAAATATGATAAGTGCTATAAAGAGTCATTGCATGGGCTCTGAGAACAATTGGTAGGAGGATTGAACCTAGTCAAGGAGATCTAGGAAGACCTCCCTGAGAAGTAATGGTTTAGGTGAACTCTCAAAATTTAAGAATACATTTTAAAAGCAGTAAGAATAGAGAATCCAGTCAGAGCAAACAGCTGTAGACATGTGCAGAACAAAGCTGGCTTACAAGAGTAGATGGTTGAATTTTCAGAAAATTTTCAAGCCATTTGATGTTGTCTTAGAAATATTTACACCATGAACATTGGCAAAGGCTACAAAATAAGGTTTTTGGGGAGAGAAGGGGAGTGGTTAGATATTTTACAGGGAAACTGGTTTCTTTTCTTTGTCTTTTTTGTTGTTATTGTTAATCCTCACCCAAGGATATTTTTTCTATTGATTTTCAGAGAGATTGGAAAGAAGAGAGAGAAAGAGAGAGAGATGAATATGAGAGAGAGAGACATCCATCAGTTGCCTCCTGTACTCACCCTGACCAGGGGATCAAAACTGCAACTTAAGTATGTACCCTGACCAGGAATTGAACCCTCCACCTTTCAGTGTATGGGACGATACTCCAACCATTTTTAGAGTCTTATTTAACAAACAAGTGGAAATGTGGGTGTGGAATCATGTAGTAAGAGTATGGAGTGAGAAGAGAATTGGACTTAAAATTGGAGCTTTAAGGAATTTCCAATTTTAAAGACATTATTGAGGAAGATGAGCCTGAAGAGGAGGCTGAGAAAGAACAACCAGAATTGTGTGAGCTTCAACAGCAAGTTGCTCACAGGTTAGCATGTGCTACTACTGGTCTGTCAGAACCAAAGGGCAGATTGAGGAGAGTAGAAGAAGGGGAAATGGGGACAGGGAGTCTGAACAACCCTTTTGAGAAGGTTTGGTTGAGATGAATAGAAATATAAGGTCCAAATGGCCATCTGTTTTTTTTTTAAGTGGAAGAGATACTGAGAATACTATGAATATAAAAGCACTGGGATAGCCCAAGTTGAGAAGGAGAATCTTAATATATGAAATAAAATAGGGTAGTGGAGAAGAGGGGCTATGCCCCCACAGGAGGTCCCAGAACCTGTGGTACTGAGGGAAAAGAAGTACCTCTGGTTTGAGGCTGTACGAGAAACCTTATTTCTAGTGGCTTCTATTGCATCTAAAAAGCTTATAAGTTAAATTGCTACATCTTTATCTAGGAGAAAAAACTGCAATAAATTCCCCTGTGGTTTCCTACTGAAACATCTTTGAACCTGTAATTTCAAATGTATTTGTGTTGAATTTCTCTGGTCTTAGAAGCAGAAATTAATTATCTTACACAATCCAGCATTTATTTCAATGCATTCCCTGCATAGGTATTGGGAAGTCAATACATATTTATTCTGCTTAGCACAGGGGATTTAAAGATAAAAAACTCACCCTCAGACCCAAAAGAGGTAATGGAATAAAAATATTTATACAGTTAACTATAACTAGAGACCCAGTGCATGAAATTCGTGCATGGGTATGGTCCCTAGGCCTGGCCTGTGATCAGGGCCATCTTCCTCGGCTGCCCACAGCCAGTCCTGCCCCCTGCCGCCACCCACCCCTAGTTCTCCATTTGCCATCGGGTGATCAGAGCCTGCTGGCCAGGGAAAAGGATGGAGAGGTGGTCAGTGCGCCTCATAGTGACTGGTCGAGCAGCCGTTCTGGTCGTTCCGCCGTTAGGGTCAATTTGCATATTACCCTTTTATTATATAGGATAGAGGCCTGGTGCACAGGTGGGGCCTGGCTGGCCTGCCCTGATGGGGCCCCAGTTTGGGGTTGGGGGGGTCTCTGCTGGGGGGCAAGGCTAGCAGGGCGAAAGGCCATGGTCATTCTGGTCTCTGGTTGTTCTGGTCGTTCCACTGTTTCGGTCTCTGGGCTTTTATTATATAAGATTGCAAGTACAGCAATAGAAAGATGGATAAAACTGCAGTTTCCCAGAGGAGGGAACTAATTGGTTACAAGGCCAAGAAAATGATCCTGTTTCTAGATTCCAAGTACAATGCCTTCTTCACTATCCATATATAATGTTACTCTTATTATTCCATAAGAAAGATTTCATATATAAATTTATTTGTGTAACCCACAGAGATAATATAATCTTTCAGCCTTCTTGTTAATGCATTACCATTACTAATCTAAGATCAACACTCATATATACTATTGGCTGAGAACTATATGATTTGGATTCTCATGTAAACCACTCATTTTCATTTAAACATTAGTTTGGAAATCACTAAATAGTAGATGGCCATCACCCCACATCCATTATTCACTAGAACAATTTCAACTAGCTATGTCCATATAAGGCCACAGAGTTAACCATGATTTTGTAATTTTATGTGCATTTGTTTTTGTTGTTACTGCCTCAGATACATTTCTAACCTACTACTTTAAAGTAACCAAATGCTTGGCCATTTTTTTTATTCTCTAAGTTCAACCGATACTAAAGGTTTAAAAAGTAAAATTTTAGTCATTCACATTTTGGCCTTATATGGAGTAAAATATGCATTAAAATGGATTCTTACCTTCTTTCATTTTTTTTCATCAAATATTTACAGAAGACCCACAATTGCCTGGGATGAACCAATTGCATCATGGGTAAGAACAAAGGAGACCATTTTGGTTCTCAGGAACTTGTGGTATAAATCCAGATATTTAATTTTGAACCTTTCCAAACCTTTCATTTTTATTTCAAAACAGTCGCCGGCACTTTTACTGGAAAAAAAAAATCTTTCTAGAACAAAGATTGTCTACAAAGAAGGGTATCGTTCTCACACTCACTTACATGAAATTTTTCTGAAGCGTCGGTATCTAATTCATTGACTCTCTTTTGAATTTTCTCCTGCTTGGGGCGGGGTGGGGAGGGGGGCGGGATTCTGTTGCACATTTTTCTTTACTCAGATGAGAGAAGAATTTTGCTTAACTCAGATGGGAGAAGTATGTGGTGAGTGAACGAGTTATGAAAGATTCGTAAATCTGTACCCTCCACAAATAACCCACTGCCTGCCAATTAACAGGCATCACACCAACCCTGGCCACTGAGAAATTTGCAATTTTGAGGAGAAGAAAATGACGGAAATAGCAATGCGTAATGAAATTTATGCTAAACAGGCATATGAGCAGCATGCAGTGGAAACTCTGAGAAGATGAGATGCCTTCTGATCTGAGGGTTCAGGAAAGCTGCTTAGTGGTGTTTGGGAGAAATAGGATTTAGACGTTTGAAAAACATGGGAATGACTTTCCAGGGTGGAGCTTCTGTCTTTGCAAAAGTTATAAAAATTGGAAATCACATGGCAAATACCACTGCATTAACCCGCATAAGAATGACACTTTTTTTTTTTTTTTTCTATTTGGGAACCACTGAAATGTGCCCTTGTTGATGACTGGATTTAGAATAATTTGTTGTAGCAAATTAGAACCACAGACTCTCTCCAAATTTTCTCTCCTGGTTGTTATGACTGAGGCCTCTCTCAACGGCCAAGCAGGCCTGGAAGCCATGGCTCACTGCAGCTTTCCCTGCTCCTCACCAGTGCCCGGGAGGGTGGGCAGGAAGTGCTGCTGCCCCTAGAGGAAAGAGCTGGATTCCAAGGGCAAAGTGCACAACCTCATTGGAGGTGATGTTTCCATGGGGACCCTGCGCCAGGCAAATCTTATCTTGCCCAGACCCAGGTCCTGAGACAGAGGCGGGAGGGAAACAGCCATGCATCTCACTTAGGGAAAAAGGCAACAAACCAAAGAAAGAGATTAATTTTTTGAAAACCAAGTGCTAACCCGACAGTGGTTTTTCAAGAGTGCCTTGAGCATTAGTAGATCATTAAATCTTTGCCAAGAGGCCAGGAAAAAGTAAGAGGAGGATAGAAGTGGTCATGGTGCTGTATAAATTCACACAGCGTGGAATTTCATCAAATCACAGAAAACGGCAGTGATGAAGGAACCACAGGCCCCGCCGAGGCTGGAGGCCCCTCCACGACGTCCCAGGACAAAGCTCTACTCTCTCCCTGTCTCCTGAAGAAGGCAATTCACCAGAAACTGTCTGATTCTTCTCTGAATTTTGGGTTTACTTTTATGATTTGAGAATATCAAAGTTTGATTTTCCTTCCAATTTCCTTCAGAAACTTGAAAACTGCCTTTAGGACCCTTCCAGATATCCCTTTCTTTAGGCTGTTCTTTACAGAATATGGTTTCCTCAACATTTGCTCACATTGCAAGGTCTCAAGCCCCACATCACCTTCAGCAGCCTTGGTCCTGTCCTTCCCTGGAAGATGCCCAGCTGGTCTCAGACACGAATGGCATGTTTTAAGTATCACCCAACAACATGGAGTAATGAGCTCCTGTTATCACCACTTGCAAAACTCGTCATTTTGTGTAAAGTCGCCAAAACATGTTAATTAGAAGAGGAAACTTATTTTGTCAACACTTTTATTTTTCTTATGTTGTTTTTTCACTTTTATTTTCTATTAGCTTCAGGTGTACAGCTTGGTGGTTAGACAATCATATACTCTACACAGTTTCCCCTGATGTTTCCCGCACCCACCTGGCATCATGTATAGTTACACAGTATTATTGACTCTATTCCCGCTGCAGTGCCTTACATCCCCGGGAGTATTCTGCAACTGCCAATTTCTGTGTCTTCAAGCCTTCACCTTTCACCCAGTCCCCAGCGCCTACCCCTCTGGCAGCCACCAGTTTGCTCTCTGTGTCTATGACAGCACTTGTAAATTCACGTCAACCAAATTTTTGGTTATTTGCCGCAAGTGAAAGGGAAACAAAAGTGATGTGAAATTTGGCCATGTGTGAAACACTAGTGTGCCATGAAGGGAAGGCCCTGCAGGGGAGCCATGTGTGTGCACACAGGAGCACATGCCGCATGTCCATGCACTGCCCCTTTCCATTCACTTAGGTGGAGGCCCAGGATCCGGTTGGCCCAGAGGAAAAGTAAGGTGGATCATTCACTCTGCTGATTCCATCCGTAAAGTTCGATGACCGTTTGTCGAGAATATAAATGTCACTCATAAACTTGGATAGAAAAAATAAATAAAATAACTCTTAACTGTTCTATAATTGAACTTAACAAAACTATCAAACCCCTTCCTGGTGATGGGAGAAAATGGAACTTTCACTTCAAGATAAACTCAGTCGCTTCTAGACCATGTATACTCACTTCTGGACAAAAACCCAGTCCAGCCAGAATTTTCTCCACCACCCTGACCTCTCCCTTCTCACCATCAGTGACTGATGTCAGGCATTGGCTGGAGGGGGTGCCTCATGCTGCCACCATCTATTTCAGTCCCCACAGGAACCCCATGCTGATGTTGTCCTCATGTTACCAGGGAAATGAGGAGACCTCAGTGCTTATCTTGAAGGAAAGATTTCAGTCAAGAGACAAAGTGCAGCAAAGCAGGCGAGAATGTATTGGCTGCAGCTAAAGCACCCTCAGGACAGTGGAGCAAGAAAAGGCTCAGCATAGAAGAAGCAGCAGCAGAGCCCAGGCGGGGCTGCTCTGGCTCACTGAGAAGTCAGAGAAAAGGGGCCTTGGAGACCATTCAAGGGGGTAAGCCCGGGATGAGCTGTCACTGCCCATTGCTCCTCTGGTTGCAAGTCTCATAGAGTCCCTTAGAGTTTAGGAGATGCATGCCTGTGGGGGAATGACACGGGGGAAGAAAAGGCAGGAGTGTGCTCCCCAGAGGGAGAGTGAGCACTGGGTCGTTTGTCTTGAGGGTTTTTGTCTTTCTCTTGCAGGCGGGAATCTTAGTGGAGTCCTCAGAAGGATCCTAATAGAATATTCATCAGTTTTCCAGGTGTGCTTTTTCAGGGTGGTGGTCTCTGCTGATTGGTCAGCACCAGGGCAGGGGGCCATTAGGCAGTGCAACTGGTCCTGAGGCAGCCACTGTGTCACTTGTCTTGCTGCCTTTCTGGGCCTGGAGCTGAAATACAACTGAGGCCTAGATGTTATCTTTAGGGAGGAAAGAGTAGGGGGTGTAAACCACATGACCAGTGATATGCGAGGGGAGGATAGGTTACCCTGGAGACGAGGTCCTTGTTTTCCCAGTTTGTCAGTTTCTAGGCACCTGGGGCTTTCTAGCCTGGTGACTTCTGTGCCTGGCCCATCGTCCTTGCTCTGCTCATGTCTCACTAACTGCCTACCACACTCCCATCTGTGCTTTGTGTATGGCCTCTACCCCACCGCTCACCCCTTTCTAGTACCAAGTCTACTCTGTATTTCCTCATCCCAACAGTGAGATCTGTGCAGATCTACTAACCTGCCCTCCCCATGCTCTCCTCCTGGAGGGGCAGGAAACTCCCATGTCCTCTCTCGCCCACTCTGAGGTCATGGGAGACTGGAGGACAGAATTTATACTAGATGCGTTCTTCTTGAAGAAACCATGCCACATCATCATTTCTGTTCCATGAGGTTCTACCTCATAAGCTCAGAGAAGGGAGGCCCATTAGAAGGTTCCTGGATTTCCTGGACTCAACCTGAGATAAAAGGAACAGGCTGCATTTGCTATGTGGTCCCCCCGCCCCCCCCTCAATTTCTCTCAGGATTCTTGGTTTTCCCCTGGGGAGCAAAGGCGTTTGTATGTGGTCCCTTTTCACATACAAAAGGGACCTAAGTGCTAATCATACCCTCTCTCGTCTCT